>NC_136061.1:338696927-338866927 GCF_964261635.1 Lissotriton helveticus
AAATGCTGTCATCACACCTAAAGCTACGGATGAGGAGAGCTTGCTGGAAGACATTCAATTAATGAAAAAAAAAAAAGAAAAGGAGACACGGCCGGCCGGCCGTGAACTGAAAGCACGGCCGGCCGGCCGTGAACTGAAAGCACGGCCGGCCGGCCGTGAAAAAGCCTTTGATGCCGCAGGGGGTAATTAGGGGAGGAGAATGGCTGGGCTGAGGCACAGCGCCAAGCCTTTGATGCAGCAGGGGGCGGAGCGGGAAGAGCTGCTGGCGGCACTAAGCTGACGATTTGATGCTGTGCACGCGCATTTTAACTAATTGCGCTTGCGCATTGAGTTAAAAGTGCACATGCACTTCATCAAATCGCCAGTGAATCGCCAGTGTAGGTAAGCTTTGTTTAAGCCCCCATAGTCTCGCTCTGCTCAATGCGCATGCGCATTGACAGGCGAGACCTAAAAAGTGATTCACTTGAGTAAAAACATTCTAATGCATTATGACTCCTGCAGAAATTAGATTCTCCATCCTTGGATTTATTTGAAATAAATAAACGATCGAATATCTCACCACAAGCTGTAATCCAGAATGCATTTTAAAAATGTAAATGTTATTTAAAAAAATAATTTCTTAAAGAAAATAAAACTAAACAAGGCAGCATCCTGTCATGTTAATTTACAAACCTGCAATTGGAATCTAAAACTGTCTGTACAGAGCAATTTCTGAAGAAAGCACTACCTCAAAAACCTACAAAATAAAAAGATACTCAAACCCTGGTTGCTGCTTTCACATTTAGAGCCCAATGTGTCTTCAATTATTTTAAATAATTTGAACTGCCAGTCGTTTTACTTTGGCTATACTTTGAGCTTCAACCCTCTTACTTTTATGTTCAAGGATCATGGTTTTGCCACCAAGCATGATGGATCCGCCTCCCCACTCACTGGGCCGCCTGGTGGGGATGATGCTGATGCTTCCCCCTCAAAGCTTTCAAAGGAGGAGCTTATCCAGAGCATGGACCGCGTGGACCGTGAGATTGCCAAAGTTGAGCAGCAGATCCTTAAACTGAAGAAGAAACAGGTATGTAGTTAAAAAATGTTTTGCTGATTTCAAAAGGCTTATGAAATGTCCAAGTATGCCTCAGCACTGAAAGGTACCTCTACCAGCACATTTACAGCCATGACGGTCTTGGCACTTTCAACAAATATCTCAGTGATGATTAGGCTCAGTGTTCTCCTTTAATGTAAGGTCATTTTTAGTTCAAAGCCTACCAGCCAGTGTAGTTGTCTGGGATGCTGTAACGTCTTGGGCGATTCAGAAAGCTTCTCTGGTAATGCATTTCGTCTGCTGCTTACAATTGGCTTTGTGGTTTGTAACTCACATTTTCTGGCATTATTTGTTTTAGGCTGTCCAGATTGAGTTTGTCTGTCCCAAGTAGCAAAGCCTTTTCACGCTACCCCTCCTTGTATTCTTACCCAAATGATCCTTTCATTAAACAGGGCTTAAAACCGTGTTCTTATCTTGTTTAGTTTGTTGTGCATTCAAAGACTGAGATCAAATGTCAGGCTCTTTCTTTCTTTGACTTCAAAATGAGTGTTTATGTAACCAATCATGCTGTATACTGGGGGGTAGGAAAGGTTTGTTTTTTAAGCACACAACATTTAAATGAACTGTGCAAGTATTTGTGAACTGTATAGTTTTATTACTAAAAATGTATGCCTGTCCAATTTTAATGGCCATTTGAGTAGGAAATGTCTGTAATGGCAGTGTAATGCCACACCATGCATTATCCACTCTACATCACGGCACTGCACTGTACTGTGTACCACTCCACTTTACCAATCCATGTCACTGTACTCTGCGCCACTGCGCTCAGCTCCACTTTGCAACACTATGCCAATGCACTCTTGACCCCTGCCCTATACTCCACTGCCCTATACCTCACTCTATGCAACTCCACTTTGCACTACTGCACTCTTCTCCACTGCACTATATGCTGATACACTGCACTCTGCTATGCAATATTCTAATCTGCGCGACTGCATTCTACGATGCTGCATTGTACATTGCTGAATTCTATGCCACTGAACTCCACGCCGCTGCTTCCTATGCCACTCTACTCTACACCCTCTCACTGTACTCTACGCCACTTTGCAGCACTACAGTCTACTATGCAACACTCTAATCTGCGCCTCTGCATTCTGCGATCCTGCATTGTATGCGCTGAATTCTATGCTGCTGCCCTCTATGCCACTATACTCTGCAGCCGCTATGCCAATGCACTCTGCACCAGCCTGCTCTACTCTACGCCCCTCTACACCATTGTATGGCACTCCACTCATGCCTTTCCAGAACACGACACTGTATGCCACTCCATTCTACAATGTTCTAATCCACTCTACGACACTCCACACCAGGTTCCTCTATGCCACTAAGCTTTAGCAATGCTGAACAACAGCCACACTGGTGTGCAACTTGGCTGAAACAGACTAGATTAGCAAAACATCTAGCTCTTGCATAGAGACCTAATGACTTTGCCAATACTTGCTTAAATTATTTGCAGTGGCTTGGCTCATCCTTGACTTCAAATGTATCTTACCCATGTGCGGTTTCCTGTGATCCACCTTAACCTCACTAATCTTTCCCCATCCTTCTGATTCAGTCTCCTTTACAGCATGTCAGCCGTTCTCAAGGTTTGATTTTTGAACATCTTGATGTAAGGTACTTATGAGCTCTGGGTACTTACTGTTGATACCTTTCACTATCTTTTCTCTTCGCTAACTTGGTAGACTCTTCTAAATTATTAAACTCGTGCTATTGTCAATATGCCAATAGAATTCGATATCTCTGATGTACCTTTTTTGCCTCGACTTTTACAGTGCTGTGATGCCCAAAATGGACTGGTTCTCGTTCTATTAAACTGCAAAAAAGTGGATAAATAAATCAGACCTTGAGATATAACCTTTTGATACCATGACGGGGCCTCTTCGTTGACTGTCATTCACTAAAACATGCTCAGTGTCCTCATCAATGATGTCATTTCCAGGGGTATGGAATTTAAAAAAGATCTACCTGTCCATGGACTAGGTTGCTTCATAAATCTACTCTTCCTGTACCAAAATCCACTTGTCCCTATGGTGCCATGTCAGACCCCCCAGGATATTGCGGCATGGATTAGCAAATTTAGCGGCTAAAATATGGAGATTTAGCGGCACAAATGTGGAAATTTAGCGGAATTTTTGCGGCGCTTTATTTTCTTCCTAATCATTCATTTTCAGCCTTAAATTGATAAACTGTTTTGAAATAGGCATGTTTGAAGCGCTTGCAGCTCTATGGAGGCACAGCTCTAATCCTAACCTCAGGAGAGGGGGGTTCTATTTCTCCCTGGGATGTTCTAGCACACATGTACGCACCACTGCTGGCCACCGCTGCCTCCTGAACCCAGGAGGCATGACACCTCTTCCTTAGGCGCCCTAGGGCACAGGATCATTGTGGGTGGAAGTGCATTGCCATGGCTAATGTAAGCATGTTAAATATTGCTCTACGCAGAACAGTGGATTTGGGGTGGGTGGAAGCCTTTTCACAATACCCCCACCTCAATGTGACTTACAAGTGCTGTGTGTGCAGTCTAAATCCCAAATATGAAACTATTACCACCACAACTCCTCTGCGAGCAATTTCTGTAGTTTCAAATCAAATTTCAAAGCTTTATTCGACAGCATGTCATAAAAGCAGTTATACATCCTACGTTCACCATAAATACTACAATATTTAATACATTATTTTTTAAACTCATTAAACCATAATGCTGTCATATACATGATAATTAAAAATAGTTCAATAAAACATGAATTTTTAAAAGTAGATCTACAATAAGCAGTGTCAGTTAATTCATTGGGCAGTATCTAACTGTTGTAAAGTGCGGGTGCGTATAGTCCATGCCCAACCTAGAAATTTTGCAACGGCAATCGCCATGCTGGGTGTACAATCTGATTCCAGCACTCTTAACGCCTCTAAGTACCTACGTGTGCCTAAATTTAAACACACAGGTTTTATCCACTTCCGTCGTGGACTTACATAAAGGGGACAAACCAACAATAAATGAGCAATATTCTCAATCAAGTCTTTACAGTGGAGGCATTTGTCGTCCTGAATTGCTGACCATTTGCGGGTAAATGCCTTTAAAGGAAGGGTCCCAGTTCGTAATTGAAAATACAATTTTCTATCAAACGGCCTTTCAATAATGTCCCAATAAGGCTCACAAGATGGTAAAGGTTTGATATCCAGGAAACGTCCTGTTAAATTAGTGTTGGATCCTATACTATAAGCGGTCGACCATACCATTTCCCAATACATTTTTTTCAGTGTTGCCTTTGATGGAAAGCTTTCGGCAATGGGAGTGTTCCATAGGTGGTCTAGTTCCAGCTTAATTAGCAAACCTCTTATTTCCTTTAACCACGGGATCGAGTGGAAGCGATCCGCCCTGGTGATATCCTTCAGGGCCGTGGCATAATGCACTAATTCTGGGGTAGTCCTAATACGTCTCCAGTATAATAAGGGTCGCAGCCGTGCCAAATCCTCAATGTTCTTCCTGCCAAGGTCGTATGCCAATGGAACGGTCGGGGTACTTTGGGGAGCCCCAACAAGACTGCGTATAAACTTGTTTTCCGCCAGTTTTAGTTGTTTCAAATTGGAGAATCCCCAAAGTTCCGAGCCGTATAAAGAGGCACTAATCACCTTCATGTTGTAAATTTCTAGAGCAGGGGTGATTGGCTTAGTCAATGAGGCTTTATGTTTAAGGGCCACTACACCCGCCAGCTGGTGGAATTTTAAAACAGCCATGTCAATATGGTTTTTCCAACTCATATTACACTGAAGGGATATTCCTAGATATGTGAAGGCCTCAACCTGTTCTAGGGGAGTACCGTTAAAGTGAATTGAACCCTTAAATGTGTTCCGCTGGTTCAAACACATGAACTTGGTTTTGGAGGTGTTTATCTCAAGTCCACGTGTTTGACATAACTCGCCGAAAGCGTTAACTGCCTTCTGAAGCCCACTCGGGGTTCGAGAAACTATCAGCGTATCGTCCGCAAACATGAGGACTGGCACACGTGCCCCTGCTAGAACAGGAGCATCGGTGGGGGAACGGCTTAGGTGGTCTACAATGCCATTGATGTAAATAGAAAACAGTGTGGGTGCCAGAACACACCCCTGCCGAACCCCTCGCTCGACAGGGAAAGTGTCCGTCACCTCACCATGAGCCCCCCACCTGATTCTAGCATAATTGTTCTCACGCAAGCGGACAAGAAGCGTCAGCAGTTCCGGGGCCAACCCAGCTTCAGCGAGTACTCTCCAAAGTTTAGAACGAGGAACTAGATCAAAAGCTGATTTTAAATCTACGAAAACAGCGTAAAGGGTCCCATTAGTTAACATCACGTTCCTCCAGTATAGAGCAATGAAAAAAAAGACCTGGTCAACTGAACTTGTGCAGGGACGGAAACAAGCTTGGTAAGGGGATAAAATATCTTTTTCTACTATCCAAGTTTGCAGTTTGTTTTGCACTAATCAACCTATTAACTTTTGGGCAGAGTCTATAAGACTGATAGGTCTATAATTACTGGGAAGTGATTTGTCTCCCTTTTTGAAAACTGGAATGAGGTCGGTATTGGTGCACCGCTAGCCACAGAATTGACTAGCCACTCAAAGTACTGACACCAAGATAATCGATCACTTAAAAACACATCAGCAGGTATGCCATCCATTCCTGGGGCTCGGCCCCCTATCACACAGTCTAGCGCTAGACTAACATCTTTTTTTGTGAATAACTGACTTTGATAGAAAACAGTAGGGGGTAGTATACAGTCTCCTTCCGCTAGGTCACGAGCGTATTGTGGTTTAAAGAAGTCTACCCATTGGTTTTTTGCAACATTATTTTGCGGGGGTTGTGCTATCCCCCCTCTGTCCCACTTGACCAGGGCCCAGAATTGACTTTGATTCTTTGCGGCACAGGCGGATTTAAGATCACGCCAGTGAGCCTCATCCCACTGTTTCCTGGCCTCTTTTTGTGCCTTCCTATATATATCCCTCGCCCTTCTCACACCTAGGATGTTCTTATTTCTAAGTTCGGTGCTGAGATTCTGGCGGGCTACTCTACAGGACTTGTAGTACCATCCCATTATGGGTAATTTTTTATGATCATAATCTTGTTTTGTGGGCTTCTTGAAGAACTCTTGGAGCTTGGCAAAAAAGTACATATGAGCCTCAAGCATAATTTCAGGAAAGTTTTGATTTGTGATATGCGAGTTTATCTTACCCACTTCATCGACCACCACTTTTTTGAGATCCTCCAACCTCCGTGTTCTCAATTAGTCTACCCCATTTTAAGTGGCGCTGGTTATTCGAGGCTACAATATCTAAGGTAACTTTGCCACCCCCATGGTTTGTTTCTCTTACCTCCATGTTTGCTTTGAAGACCATACAGAGAGGGTTATGGTCACTCTCCATCCTATTTTTTTTTTACAACCATATTAGTCAACTTATGCCATTCTCTAATGTCTACCAAGAAGTAATCTATTCGGCTAGAGAACCTACCATTATCAAATGTTTTGCCCCCCTGGCGATCTGACGGGGTTCGTCCATTAGCCGCTCTGAGTCCTCTTGCTAGACATAAAGCCTTCAGTTAGATGGCCACCGCTGTCCATCTTCTGACTACAGGTAATTCTAGCTGGGGGACACCCCACTTGCTATCCTCCTCTTCTGCTAGAATTTCGTCTTCTTGGCCAAGCGGTTCAAATGTGGTGTTAACATCACCCCCCACAATAAAAGACAACTGTGTTGGGAGAGCCTCGAGCTCAAGGTCAAGAGCGGCGATTACTTCTGATATTTGACCTCCCGCTACTCCCCTGGCATAAATGTTGAAAATAACCACCCCCTGTCCGTTAGCCCATGTGAGGTTAACTGACAAAATATCATTTGATGGAGAACTCCTTTGCTGGATTCTACAGCATAATGTTTGGCGGATCCAGATTATCAGACCTCCTGATGGGCGACCCTTTGGATTTTTTGTAGCTGGGATTTGGAAATTAAGAAACCCTAGATGTACTGGGGTCAATGACCAAGTTTCCTGGAACAGAAGAATATCAAATTGGTCTATGAAGTTACACCATTCTGGTGATATCAACTTATTGGTAATACCGGCAATGTTCCAGGAAAGAAAAGACAACCCTGCTTCATCTGTTGCTAAGCATAGGGGAGCCTGGGTTAATAATACACCTTGGGTTTCATCCTCCAGGACTAGGTCTGGTTCTATATTAATACGAAGATGACCTAATGTTTCGGGTGAATGTGCTACTGGACCAGGAACAAAACATGTTTCTAGCATGGTGGGGACAGGCTGATGCTCGGAGTATTTTTTCTCCTTTCTAAATACTGGAAATATTAGATCATCCACCCTTTTCCCTTGGGTCGTAGAAGTAACATTTATAAAGCCAACCCCCTTGACTATGGTAACATGCGTACTATTTGGCTCAGCTGGATCGTTGGACACTACCCTGTCTGCCCTCTCAAGTCAATCACATTCATTCAAGTCTGACAGTGTCGCAAATCTATTTTCGAGACTGATACCCCATTCACTGGATTGAGCGCCCCTACCCCTCTTATTTGGCACCGAGTTCCACTTAGTCCTCAATATACTTGGATTCACTGTACTAGCTCTATGATAGAAAAAGTCTAGAGTTAGCGGGATGATGTCAGTGCTCCTACGTTGTGGGGGAAATATGTTTCTCAAGACGTCAGGGAGTACTTCTGGACTTAAAAAATGCAAAACGACACAATCTCCTTGGAGTTTTTCACACTGTTCCCTATCCAGTCCACCCTTCTTGCCATATTAATCTCCCCAGCTAACTGCTGATTACCCCATGGGGATATCATCATGTTATTAGATAACCAGTGGAATGCTTTGCTGATCAAGGAAGATGTAGGTTCCACTTGACCAGGCATTAAGGGAGGTACATTGGCCAAGACCAAAACAAGGGGGGGGAAGCCTCTACAATGAGTTGGACCGGGCCTTTCTCTAAACCCGTCACAGTGGATTTTGGTGGGAGGTCTTCTTTGACTGTATCCTGGGCATCTATAACAACTGGGTGCTGAATAGGGGGAGGATTTGATACCACTTTATCCCTACCCCCTAGCCCATTCCCAAGAACATTCACGATTGGTTCAACTCTATTTGAAACTAGATTTGGTATATTACCCACCTCCTCCACTGTCTTGTTTATGAGTCCCCCTAACCTGTTTACCTCTGCTGTTAGCTGGTCGATTTTGGCTACCAATGGTTTAATAATGCATTTGATCTTTGAATCAATCATACTCACTAGCTTTTTAATTTGATCATCCTCCAATATCTCCTTCCCACCATACTCCCCATTTGCCTCTTTTGTTGTCATATTTTTGGGTGGAGGCGCTATCCTTTTCCTACTAGAGCGTAACCCACCTCGTTTACACTGACCTTTTCTGCATGCTCTGACTGCTCTAGTTGCAGGCACAGACACATGGGAGGGGGAATTACCTTCAATCGTGTTTGACTGATCTACGGAATCATTGTCTAGGTCAACAACAGTAGGTATGTTTAGGTCAGAATTGTCATCTGGGGGAAACTCAATATCTGGGGCATCGCTGCTGTGCACCTGTATCGGGACTTCTACCAGAATAGGTTCTGGCAGAGAGCTCTGTATAGGGGTAATGGGTGGAGAACTCAAGCCCAGCGATATCCTTCTCGTGCTATTGATTTTGCTCACAACCTGTACTAGGTAATTGTCCATGGTATTAGATACAGTAGAAGACTTTTGCTTGGACATATTACACGCAGTGAGATAATGGCATGCTTGCACTCGGTAACCCTAGGGCAAACAATGAATAACCGTTACCAATAGGACAAGAGCACAGAGGGTCCACAAAGAATATTAACAACAATATATCTCCTCAGAGGAATACCTCAAGTGGCCCCTGGTAGCAACAGGCAAAGATCCTGGCCCAGCCCAGTCACGATCAGTCTCGGACTGTCTCAGACTGTCCGCCCTTTGTCCGGGCTTCGTCCGGCGCGTCCCGCGAGGGACCAGGCGGGGCTTTATGCGCCTCCTGGCGCGCTGCAAAGAGTGTTCCTGCCCCGTGGGATCTTGGGGATTGTGGTCCGGAAGAGCGTGACCGGCGGAGCCAAGCCCGGCCGGTCAGATGCCTCAACGTCCCGGTGAGTGTAAGAAGGAGCTGGGGGGCGGAGCCAAGCCCAGCCACAGGAGTGCAACAGATGATTCCGGCTTCCACGGACACCCACGGATTTCTAAAACTGCTACCGTAGTTTCTTTAATTTGTGGGTTAGGAAACCAGTCTCTCTTCGTGACAATTGGCATTCCGGTGAATGTGAGAGAATTACTGCAGCAATTTAAAAAAGATTCTCGAAGAGTGAAAATCCAGGTCAGACACCAGCTTGAGGACGAGACAAATATATTAAAACGTTTTTGTTTGAGATGGACCATGCCTTTCAGGCTCGGTGGCAGGAGCCCCACAGTATCAATACCCCCACTCAACAGTCAAAATCTCGCTGGAGCCGTGAGCTGCCCTGACCCCTCTAATCAGGCAAAGGCTTTGTTCAATTACTCACAAGCCACATACACTTCTACTGCCCGCCCAATGCACTCATTCATCACTGCAGTCGAACTAAGATCATATTAACTACTGCTGCACAGCTAAAAGGCCTTGCTTGCACCGTAGCTCCATCACTTACACTACTGCTGCCTAGCTAATGAGCTTCACACTACTACTGCTGACATAAGGATCCTTATACGACTGCTGTGCAGATTAAGCTGCACCCCCTACACTGCTGCTGCCTGGTTAGTGACAAATCTCCGACTACTACTGCCCTAGTGGCTCGTCCACTATCGCTTATGTCCATGCCTTATTAACACCTGCCTTGCTTGTAAGGCATCAATTACACTGCTGCTGCATCAACATGGAGACTCCCCTTGTGCAGCTGCTGCCCAGCTAATACTGCATGCTTTACTGCCATCAGCAAAGGAGCCAACCCTGACACTACTACCACCCTTGAAGAAGAATGCCAAATGCACAAGAGCTGGCGCGCTAAGCATCCTCTTTCACTGCTCTTCGATTGTGCATTTTTTTTACAGTAGAAACTGCCCGCATCCAGTAGCCTGTTTACTTGATGCGACAAACCGCACAGGAACTTTGACTTCTGTTGTTTATTTAATTTCTGGGTTAAGAAGCAAGTATATCTTCGTGACAATTGGCAAACCAGAGACTGTGAGAGAATTACTGCAGCAATTTATAAAAAAAAAAGATTCTCGAAGAGTGAAAATTGGTCAGGCAACACCAGCTTGAGGATGAGACCTATATTTAAACGCTTTTTGTGTGAGATGACCATGCCTTTCAGCCTCGGTGTCAGGAGCCCCACTGTATAAACACCCCCACTCAGCGTTGAAAATCTCGCTGGAGCCATGAGCTGCTCTGACCCCTCTAATCGGGCAAATGCTTTTTTCAATTACTCACCTCTCCAAATCTGCAAGTAGGGTTGTACTGCACCACGTAGTGACGTGTGCGCTTACAGCCAATCAGAGGCCATCATTTTGTTTGTGGTCTTTCGAGACCTTTTTTGCGGCCGAAAAATGAAATATCGCGGTCATTGCGCTACTCAGCAAATTTCGCGATTTTTTTGCAAATCGGGAAATGCTGGATGGTCTGACATGTAGTGTGGGATCAAATTATGGCAGCAATCTTATTATATAAGAGCCCTGATTAATATCCTCGCCGAGTTTGCCAGTGCTCATATTATAGTAACGTTTGAATAGTAGCAATATTTTGCCACCTTTCCGCAGATCTACATAGAGGGGCTGGAGGTAGCGGTAAGCAAAGGTTCCAGGGCTGAAATGCTCTTCTTCCGAGTATGTGCAAACCTAATAACCTGCCTGTTTTTTAATTTTTTTCATCTAATATTTTTTTATTGATTTTAAACTTGTCACATTCAGAATTGCATATATTCAGGTACAGATAAGACATTTATATACCAACAGTTATCGTGCACAGTGTTTTAGTCCATCGTTACATGCTCTTGGTCCCCCCTTCTTGACATTTCCATTCCTACCGTTGGTGAAATACATAATTCTCCTCTATATGCATTCCACCTGCCCCACTTTTTGTCCCACTTTTTACGACAGCCCCTAGATTTATAGATCTCTTTTTCAGCAATCATACATTTGTCCATTTCCACCACCCATTCTATTGTCAATGGTTGATATGCTGCCCCCCCATTTCATAGTGATTGCTCTTTTCACCAATGTGTAGCCTAGGGTGGCTAATTGCTGCTCAATTTGTTAGGTCAGTGGCCTCCCTAATATTTAGAATCCCCATTCTTGGTGTTACCCTAGTGCGTCTTGCTGCTTCTCTGTGGCCCTCTCCCACAGGGGTCGTATCTGGGGGCAGTCCCATATAATATAATATGATCAAATGTTGCATCTTTGTTACAACCTCGCAGATAGAGTGCGTCCTGCCTAACTCCTATTTTAGCTAGGGTTACTCCAGTGAGGTATGTTCAGTGTAAAACTTTTAATCTAATCAATCAAGACCGATGATTTATGGCTGCCTCTCTTGGGGACATCAATGCGGCTGGCCAGTCATCTTTGTCGATCTTTCCCAAATCTACCTGCCAGTGGTTTCTAAGAGTGTGGAAGGGATCTGGTAAATTGTTGCATAATTTACGATATGTGAGTGAAATTACTTTGTCTGGAATGGGCTCTGAAAATAGCCGGTCCTCTGGCGGAGATGATCCTGGCACTTCCGTCAAGTCTGGGAGTGCTGTCTTAGGAGCATGCCGAATCTGTAGATATCGAAATATCTCACCGTGTGCTAGTTCGTGTTTTGCTCGTAATTCTTTGAATGTGAGAACCTTACCCTTATGTATGAGATCCCCTAAGGTGGACAGTCCAATGGTGTCCCATTTGTCAAAACCCATATGGTGACAAAGCAAACCTAGCTGTTGAGAGAACCACAGGGGTGTAGCTTTCGCCAACACCCCCGTCCAGCCCAGATGTTTATTTGCCTGATGCCAGATGGTTATTGTTTGAGCCATATAGCTCAGATATCTCCTTTTACAGACCTTGGTGTATAGGTCCCCAAGATACCCCTCCCGTCCCGCCTGATATATTTCTAGACTGTATGCTGGGCTCATAGGAGTGCCGTACAGCCAGTGATTAATTGCCACCCAATGTAATGCCCAATAATAGAGCAGTATATCTGGGAGTGCGATGCCCCCGTCGTACCACCCCTTCATCAATTTCCCTAGAGCTATTCATGGTGCACCTCCATCCCACAGTAGTGTGCTGACCTCTGCCCCCACGCCATTAAAATATGAGTCGGGGATCCGGTATGGGCAATTCTGAAGTAATTAAAGGAATCTCGGCAGAGCCGGCATCTTAAATAGGGCCGCTCGACTGATTAGTGACAGTAACCGCGACCTCCAATGTTTGACATCTTCACAAAGTCTTTTTAAGGGGACTGCTAGGTTCTTGTCATAAAACATTTGGGGGTTGGATGTAATGAAGATCCCCAAATACCCGAATCCTTCATAGGCCACTTCAATTTCACATCCTTTGGGCAGTCTTGGTGTGGGCCACGCAGAACAAATAGCACTGACTTAGTCCAATTAATAGCATATCCTGAATATTTGCCGAAATTTGTGAATATATTTAGTAATCTGTGTATGGAGGATATGGGGATACTAAATTGATCAGGATGTCACTTGCATACAATGAAAGCCTGGCCTCATTGTCTTCTTACAATTTGAGCCCCCGTAGAGCCACATCTCGTCTCACCCGAAATGCCAGTGGTTCTAGTAATACGGCGAAAAGTAGGGGGG
The DNA here is from genome assembly GCF_964261635.1 of Lissotriton helveticus. NCBI lineage: Eukaryota > Metazoa > Chordata > Amphibia > Caudata > Salamandridae > Lissotriton > Lissotriton helveticus. Next base: position 338,709,833 of record NC_136061.1, read on the forward strand.
GGACGTGCGGTTATTTACCCTCACCTGACCCTGTAACTCAGTGTAAAGCAGTCTGATCCACTTTATAAACCGCGGTTATTCACCCTCACCTGACCCCGTAACTCAGTGTAAAGCAGTCTGATCCACTTTATAAACCGCGGGTTAAACCCTAGGCGAGCCAGCACTTCAAAGAGCCATTTTATAGAATCTAATGCCATATAGGCATCCAGTGACATTATCACTGCGTCCTAGTCTATTCATTGCTGACGTGCCAAAAGATTGTGCACTCGGCAAATATTCAGTGCTGTGTTCCATCCCAGCACAAAACCTGATTGATCTGCGTGAACCAATGAAGGGAGAACGGTACTCAGACGGATGCTAGTAGTTTCGCTAGAATTTTAGCCTCCGCATTAATCAAGGAGATCGGCCTATAAGAGCTACAACTGTTCGCCGGTTTACGGATTACCACTATGATAGCCAATTTTTGATCTCCATGCAGAATCCCCTTCTCCAAGCTTTCTATGTACATATTTTTAAGATGGGGTGCTCAACTCAATTAGAATCCCGTTGGGCCCCATTGCCTTCCCTGATTGGATGCTGAATATGGCTTTACAAATTGTCATCCAATATGTCTGTATCCAGCTCGGCCCAATCTGTATTTGACAATGAGGGCAAATTTATGTCTGTCAGCAGCTGACGTGAGTCTTCAGATGTATAGGTGGTGGAGGAGGAATACACCGCCTCCAAATAATCCGCGAATGCCTTCGCTACCTCTTGGGGATCGGAGATCCGTTTATTCTCATTAACGGATAGTTCAGGTACGCACAATTCCCCTTGTTTCCTTTCTCTCTAGCCATGCCAGCATTTTCCCCGCTCTCTCTCCCAATTCGTAAACCCTATGACGTGTGTGAAGTATTTTCGCCCGAGTTTTTCCCCGTGCCATAGTTTTATATTCAAGTTGCTAAATGGTTAAGCGGTGTGTGGTGGCCTCGCTAGGTGAGGAGTTATGATGCGTCTCTAGCTGTAGGAGCTCACTCTTTAATTGCAATAATTGCTGGTTATGTTGCCGGATATAGCCTGTCTTTAACGCTAGAGCATGCCCCTTCAGCACCACTTCATAAGCTTCCCAAATGGTCTGCGCCGAGTCCACTGAGCCTATTTTTTGGGTAAAATAGCAGTCTGTCTGCTTAGTGACATCCTCCAGGAGCCACGGATTAATAATTATGGAGCAGCGCTGTCTCTTTTGGTTGAAGGGGAGTTCGAGCCATACTGGGGAATGATCCGAGATACCCCTTGGGAGCCCATGAGGGTTTTGAAAGCGGCCAAGGTCTACCAAGTGCGTAAGGAAGTATTTGATGCGGGACATACTGTTATGTGCGTTGGAGTAGTGGGTGTAATACGTCATGTTTGGTTGTAGTGAACGCCATATTTCTGTCAGTCCCATGGCTTGAGTAAATTGTTCCATTTGAGTGCTATGTCGTGTTTGGGATTGTCCAGGATACCCATCTATTGCGTCGTAATAGTCCTATTAAAATCACCTCCCAATATTAATGTACCTTGTGGGAGATCGATCAAGATTTTGCCTAAATCACTAATTGCCTCTTTTCCTGGTGCTGGCGGGAGATACACTGATAACACATTTATCAGTTTTCCCTCCCAGCTGGCCTCCATCACAGCGTATCTTCTTTGTGGTTCAGCCCATGTATGAGTGGGCGGTAAAGCAATGTTCCACCGCACTAGGATCGCGTTGCCTCTGGAACCAAATGTAAACCCTGCGTGAACCAAACATTTGTATCCCCACCTGTTGAGGGCCTTGCAATTATTACTCACTAGGTGTCTCCTGCAGCAATACTAAATCTTGTGCCAGTCTCTTGAGGTATTGCGCCACTACTCCCCGCTTTATTTTGTCTCCCAATCCGTTTACAGTGCACGTCATAATGGACAATTGTGTTTCTATTGTGCTACCCATGATAAATCATCGTTTGGGACTGACGAAACTGCTGCGGAAGTCACTGGAGGGGTCACCGGCTCCTCCAATAAGTTAGCAGCCATCTTTATAAACTTAACCTGCATGTTTTTGAGGTTTTCACCAGCTCTTCTCTAACTTTTCTCTATACTGAGAAAGAATGGAAATTTACTCCTGACAAGGGCAGATTTAAAACTTCTTCCATGGTTGGAGAAAAAAGTGGTTGGAGGGAAAGTTAACTTGTAAATGGTCAACAGATTTTAGCATGAGCAAATCTACACATTTTCTAGGAGTACAATTTCCTATCTACTTATTCAAATTCTTGTGAATTTATTACAGCCTTAAATCTGCACTATTGCAAGGACATATATAATGGGTATACTTTTGTGACTTTTTTTAAGAATTGGGCCCTGGCCCCAAATTAGTTCTGGTGCTAACCAAGCTCTTTTGTTTTTATCAAAATTCTACCTCTCTCACTATCTATCAGCTGGCTTCACTGTGAGTGACAGCATTCTTCTCTTTCACAGGGAGCATATCGGCACAAAGTAGTTTTGTTGAGTGCACGGCAGTACTGTGGCAATGTGTGCCTATTGAGACCAAAAATATTTGTGTTTTTTACCATTGTTTATTGTAGTGGTGATGGCAGGGCAGCTCCTACGACAAAGTTTTACAGAAACGATGTCAAAACAAGACACTCATTGATCAAACCAAAAGGCTGACCACCAATGTCAGATTTTCCAAACTTGTTTATTTTCATATTTCCAATAATCTTGTTGAAATTGGTTACAAAGTATTTTAGCAGAACCTTCTTCTTTTTAGTTATTTTTTTTGTGAACGTTTTAGTTTGAAAGCAAAGAATCCAAACAATCAATCAAAAACTTGTAAAGCGCACTACTTACCCGTGAGGGTCTCAAGGCGCTGAGCGGGGGGGGGTGCTGTTACTGCTCGAAGAGCCAGGTCTTGAGGAGCCTCCTGAAGGTGAGCAGGTCTTGGGTCTGCCGTAGATGGGTGGGGAGGGTGTTCCAGGTCTTGGCAGCGAGGAAGGAGAAGGATCTGCCGCCGGAGGTTGTTGGTTGGATGCACGGGACGGCGGCCAGGGCCAGGCTGGCGGAGCGGAGCTGGCGGGCGGGGGTGTGAAAGTTGAGTCTGTTCAGGTAGGCTGGGCCGGTGTTGTGGAGAGCCTTGTGTGCGTGGGTTAGGAGCTTGAAGGTGATCCTCTTGTTGACGGGGAGCCAGTGCAGGTCTCTCAGGTGGGAGGAGGTGTGGCTGCGGTGGGGGATGGAGGATCAGCCGGGCGGGGGCATTTTGGATCCGTTGTAGTCGTCACAGGTGCTTGGCCGGGATTCCTGAGTAGATTGCGTTGCCGTAGTCCAGCCTGCTGCTCACGAGGGCTTGGGTCTCCGTTCTTCTGGTTTCGGTCGGGATCCACTTGTAGATCCTGTGAAGCATGCGGAGGGTGTTGTAGCAGGAGGAGGAGATGGTGTTGACCTGTTTTGACATGGAGAGGGAGGAGTCTAGGATGAATCCTAGGTTGCGTGCGTGGTCCGTGGGTGTTGGAGCTGTTCCCTGGGTGGACGGCCACTAGGAGTCGTCCCACACAGAGTGGGCGGGGCCGAGGATGAGGACTTCCGTCTTGTCTGAGTTCAGCTTCAGGCTGCTGTTTCTCATCCACTCGGCGACGGCCTTCATTCCCTCGTGGAGGTTGGTTTTGGCGGTGTTTGGGTCCTTGGTGAGGGAGAGGATGACTTGGTATCGTCGGTGAATGAGATGATGACCAGGTTGTGCTGGCGGGCCATTTGTGCGAGGGGGACAATGGAGACGTTGAACAGGGTCGGGCTGAGGGATGAGCCCTGGGGTACGCCGCAGATGATGTCAGTGGCTTCGGAGCAGAAGGGTGGGAGGCGGACTCGCTGGGTTCTGCCGGAGAGTAAGGACGTGGTCCAGTCCAGGGCCTTCTTCTGGACTCCGGCTTCTTGGAGGCGTGTTCTTAGTGTGCTGTGGCAGACCACGGCGAAGGCGGCTGACAGGTCCAGGAGAATGTGGGCGTTAGTATCGCCGTTGTCTAGTTGGCGCCTGATGCCATCTGTGGCGGCAATGAGGACTGTCTCGGTGCTGTGGTTTCGTCTGAATCCAGACTGGGATGGGTCTTGGATGTTGTTGTCCTCGAGGTGGCGGGCCAGCTGTATGTTAGCGATTTTCTCGATGACCTTCGCCGGGAAGGGGAGCGGGGAGATGGGCCGGAAGTTCTTAAGGTCTTTGGTGTCCGCCTTGGGCTTCTTGAGGAGGGCGTTGATTTCGGCGTGCTTCCAGCTCTCCGGGAATGTATCTTGCTTTCGTGCTTTTGCGAATATTTGCATCTAACTGGAAAATATTATACGTAGCCTCATATTAAACTTTGCAAACGTGTATTCGCATTTTTATACAATATCCACTGCTAGTAGTGCAGTCTGAGCTTACCACATCTGCAAATTGGTAGCGAAAGAGTTTGTGCTGCTGGAGGTAGGCCTACTTGTCTCAAGCACAAAATAAACATGAAACTTGTTCTCCTGGACCCTAAACAATATGTCCTGGGCATCGGGCTATAGGAATCCCTCACCCCTGTATTTCAGATGTTACAGTGATGTTATCAATGTTATAGGCTGTGTTAAGTGATGTAATATGGGAGATAATTAGCAGTGCATATTGAGTGGGCAAGTTAATATTTTGTAGGGTGCAGGTTATAGTCGCATCACTTGAGAGAATTATAACTGGTACATTTCAGTGGTCAGAAATATAAACAACAAAATTCAATTCTTTAACTGACCTTTTCCCCCAATTATAACGCCCCTTTAATGTAAATATATGCAAATATTTATATACAGACGTTGACACGTGAACTCCCTTTCTGTTATTGTTTCATGACACTTCATCACTCACTGGTCCCAATTTACTTTATACTATAACTATCTACATAAATAATACTCTACGGTTCTTGTTAGTTGAAGTTCTGTCCTGGAATTGAATTATAGAAGCGCACCGCAAGAATTGTTACTAAAATGTTTATAGTATGTCATACATAGCTTGCATGTTCATTTTTATACTGTTTGCAGTGCTCTACAATGCGGTTGAAGGCTCATCATTTTTTTTATTCTCTCCCTTAGCAACAGCTAGAAGAGGAAGCTGCTAAACCGCTTGAACCAGAGAAGCCGGTCTCCCCTCCACCAGTGGAACAGAAACACCGCAGTGTTGTCCAGATTATTTATGATGAAAATAGGGTAGGCCTGCCTTGACGCCTTTTTAATCTGTTAAGCTTGGCTCTACGTGCTCTTCAGCCAGTAGAATATATACCTTTCTGTATCGGTCTACTTGGGAGCAACAATTTTGCCTTTCAGCTCACTGTACTTTACTGACAGTGTTTTAATGCAAGACTGATCAGTACAGCATGTTCACTTGAATTACTATTTTGCATTGTGTTCTTCCTACGAGTAATTTACCTTGTTTATTTTCGTTTAAATTGATTCTTATTAATTTAGCCAGTGAATATAATGAATAGTTATCATTTTATTTAGCAGTCAAGCAGTCTCGCCTTTATCAGTACCCTAAAGCACTTTCTAATTTGTAGGTGTACCATATTGAACTGTAAATATAGTTTGCTACATTTGATATAAATCATGTCCTTCGCATTCTACCAGTTTGGAGCCATGATTTCCTCAATTCCGATCAACAATAATTCAAGTGATATCAGTTTGCTCAGCTGAATGTATTCACACTGCTTCTTAACACTTTTTCTCTATACTCTCATACACTGTGCCGAGAGTAGCTTTCATTATTCCTTTCCCAACTAGTTTTTCATTGTGTGTGCACGCCTGCAGCCAAGACTAGAATCAGCCAGTCTAATTGAGGTCTGTCATTTATTTGGCACCCTCCAGATGAGTCACTAATAGTGTGGTTGTCATTAACTAACACACCTGGTTCCTGTTCTGCGCGCAGGGATTGAGCTCTCCTTTGCTCTCCTTTGCTTTTCTTGGTTTATCTTGTGCTTTTGATTGTACTTTCTTCAACATAAAAGCTGTGTTTCATGCCTGCAGTACCAGCATCTGGTGAATTGTTATTTCTGTTACTCTGGAATTTGAGTGTCACTTAGTTTTCTCATGTCCATGCTCAATGAGGATTGGCTTAGTGAAGGAGACCTGGAAGTTTGTTATGAGACAGATGTGTTGTATCTCACCAAACATTCTTCTTCCTCGTAATGTCTGTGCAGTGTGTAGAGTTTGTTATGTTTTGATTTTCTTGTGGCTTTCCAGCTGTGACTCATGCAGCCTGAGCGGGAAGCTGGTAGTTGGTCTTGGCTGTGTCTGTTCAATAAATTTGCAATTTTGATATCCACTGGATCCCGGGATTCTTTTCACTGGCAACATGATTCTCTACCACTTGCTCAACACCAGTCTGTGTCCAGCACTACTTACACTCTTACAGCCGGTCTGCCGTGACACCTATGAGGTGCCTCACTTCTGTTGCAACGAACTGGGTAGATGTGTGGGGCAGTGCCTTTCGAGGTCTTTGAGAATTGGAGCTGCATATACATGCCTTCCATGTTTTTCCCCTTGGATTGCTGTGACATTCCCAAGATGATAGTTTGTTCCTCACTCTTTATGTTGTGAATGATGTGGTGTTAGCAAGTTGATTTGTGTGGGACAGGAGTGACACCAAACTGTCAAAAAAGTATAGTTCCGTAGTTTTCTGCGTAGGTTACAGTGATGTTAGCATTTCATGCCAAAAAAATCTGTTTTATAGGCAACCTATTGGGAGTCTCTATATGTTCTTTAGGATGTATTGTGCCTGACCACTCGATGCAGTGCACAACGTACAAGCAGTCTCTGCGGTGTACAGCTGTTGCTAATATTGAAAATATACACAAACCTGTATGGAATTCTGACACTGCCAAGTAGCAACTCTTAGAACAACCCAGAATCTTGTTTTGACTATTTTAGGCAAACATCTGGGCAAAGTTGATTACTTAATATTTTAACAAAATGCACCTAAAAGAAAAAAATAGTCAGTTGGGACAAATTTCTGTTTACCCCTTCGGTGCTCATGACAAGCTCAGCTCGTCATGAGGTACACCTCTTGTGTGCTCATGACGAGCTGAGCTCGTCATGACCACACCCATTAACATTATGGCCCAGCACAGGAGGAAAATATCATCAGCAGCCAAGGTGTTAATTTGTTGCATTTTTCCTTTGCTACACGTATATTTTCATTGAAGAAATTTTGGTGGTGGTACCACAGCCCTTTAAGAGTCTTGCAAAACAGTATATCCTGAGCTCATTTCACCATTAGTCAAAGTCCTTAAAAAATCAAACCAGAAAGGATCTTTTATTTCACAACACTTCTCCAAAGCAAAAGGTTCTAGCCGCCAGGTGGCTAGAACCTTTTGCTTTGGAGAAGTGGAGAAGTGCTTTGGAGAGGTGTTGTGAAATAACAGAAGATCCTTTCGTGTTTGATTTGTTAAGGACTTTGACTAATGGTGAAATGAGCTCAGGATATACTGTTTTGTTGATCTAAATGGTATGATTTTCATACCATCTGGTTAACGGTGGATGGCCGTTGCCTTATCCTTTGAGCTACGGATACTTGGATTGGTTTAACAGGTTCACAACTGTGCGCAACTGTCACCCAGCCATCCTTTCTCTGTAGTAGCTTGAAGAGTCTTGGGTTGTGAAGGCATGAGAAATGTTTTTGAAGCTGTGGAATGGCAAGAGTTTGCTCAAAATTTAAGCTAGCTTTATTGAATGCAATTGAGGTGTAAAAGGTAGAAAGGTCCTAAAACAATTAACCAAAGTGTTTATGGAAGCGAACAGTGATGAGTTAGGAGCGTGAACAGTTTAAATGATTGTTGGAGGTAAATTATAAGGACAAGGTGACTGTTGTAGAGGAACATCTTGAGCAATATGTTTTTGTTTCCATCTATTCACATTAGTATTTTCATGTAAATGTAATGATTTGGGTGAGGACATAATTAGACCCCACTTTATAGCAGAACCAGCAATTTTAAAATGATAGAATAGAAGAAACTATTTTTAAGTATGTGAAATCGATGAATCACAAATATATAAAAATTGTAATTCTGATGAGGGTGGTGAAAAACACACCTTGTGAGTCTGTTAATGAAAACCAAGAGGGTGGAATAAGATTGAGAATGATGAAAGGTTGTGAAAAGAGACATGGGTATGAGTAAAGAGGTTTTAAAGTACAGTATTTTTAAGCGTAAGAAAATGAGATTAGTAAAGTCAAAAGTCAGACCCACAGCTTTTATCAATTTAGCAGAAAATCAATACGAGTGTGCAAAGCCTGTAATGTCTAACATTACTGTTGCAGAAAGCAAGTGTGCACACTGCACATCCTGGAGGTACATTGGCAGGCCAGCAGCATATTTCTGGTGTAGGCGGGACAGCTATGCACAGATAAATTTGCCGCCGACCTGACATTCTGCAAAAGCACTCGGATTACTACCACATATGTGGATGCCTTTCTCACATCCCGCGGTAACTGCAAACACAACAATGATGGACAGAATGTGGATCAATGTCACACATTCAACCCAGTCCAAAGATCTGGGCCCAAATCCATCGTTTTTCCACTCCACACCACCCTGGGTTAGACAATGGCGATATGCAAATCAGCGCTGACCCTGTGCCCCATGGGAACAGTCCAGTCCGAACTACAAAAGCCATGTCCTTCCCAGAACGGAAACAAGCATCCGAGGACCGGCCCGGTTTCGAGGTAACACCTCTCATCAGCCCGGCTAGCTTGATTCCAGTGGTGTGGAGTGCCTGGGACTCACGTCTGAGCATCCCCAGTACACTTAGAGCGGTAACTGCAAACACAATAATGATGGACAGAATGTGGATCAATGTCACACATTCAACCCAGTCCAAAGATCTGGGCCCAAATCCATCGTTTTTCCACTCCACACCACCCTGGGTTAGACAATGGCGATATGCAAATCAGCGCTGACCCTGTGCCCCATGGGAACAGTCCAGTCCGAACTACAAAAGCCATGTCCTTCCCAGAACGGAAACAAGCATCCGAGGACCGGCCCGGTTATCCAGTATTATGGGTATCTTTCATAGATTCACATGCCTGAATCATTCCCCGTCGTCGGGGTGGGAGTCCCCGGTAAATAATTATAGTAATGTCACATGGACATATACTTAGTACTAGGCCAGAGGCCTCACATTAGTAGCCTATCTAGGTCCTTATGTAAAAAGGACCAAACTTTGACCAGTAGCCAATCAGCCCTTATCACCCTCCTGACCTTCCTGGAAGGAGCCCTTGTCCCTCAGATTTTCTACCGCACGTCGTGCTGAAGGGAGTCTCCACTGAGCTCTGCTCAGGTTTTTTCCTATATCCTTTTATCCTTTTATTCTTCAAGTTTTGGTAGTAAATATGACTACTACTCCTAAAAAAGGGCTTTTTAGACCCTGTGCCTCTTGTAGTAAAATGAGGTTACATATAGAGGACAAACATGAAGATTGCCTGTATTGCCTCTATCCTCAGCATTCTGCCACGGAATGTAAGATTTGTCGCACTCTCCCGGTCAAGACATTGAAGGACAGGGAAGGGCGACTGCTTCTGTGGCTCCAGAGACTAAAGAACAAAGAGCAGGTAGTCTCCTCAGGTGAGAGCGAGTGTTCCTTCAGGAGCTTCCACTCCGCTTCAAAAAGGCCTGGACAGTCATCTCCAGATCAGTCTGTGGCGTCTCCTCACAAGAAGCCAAAGTCTATTGAGAGTCATCCTAAGGTCAAGCCTTCTCTTCAGATGACAGAATTCAAAAAGCCTGCTATAATGTCGTCTAGCCTGCCTGTGACGTTGTCGACAGTCTCCATTTCGACATCCACGGCGTCTACTTTCTCCATGGCATCGACTTCTACCACGTCGACGACGATGGGTAGGTCAATATCTTCTGTCATTCCTGTCACAAAATCGTCGTCGTCGCCTTTGACAGCGCTCCCGTCGACGTCTGCTTCATCATCAGCGAAGGCAAAGCTTCCAGCGTCGACGAGGATCCCATCGTCGACGAGGATCCCATCGTCGACGAGGATCCCATCGTCGACGAGGATCCCATCGTCGACGAAGATCCCATCGTCGACGAAGATCCCATCGTCGACGAAGATCCCATCGTCGACGAAGATCCCATCGTCGACGAAGATCCCATCGTCGACGAAGATCCCATCGTCGACGAAGATCCCATCGTCGACGAAGATCCCATCGTCGACGAAGATCCCATCGTCGACGAAGATACAGCCGTCGACGAAGATCCCATCGTCGGCGAGGACACCGTCGTCGACGACGAGACCGTCGACGACGAGACCGGCGCCGTCGACGGTGGCGTCGTCGTCGAAAGCTACAGTGTCGCCGCCGCCGTCGACGAGGATGTTGTCGTCGTCGACGAAGACATCCATGACAATGAAAACACCTGAAACATCAAAAATAGTAGACGCTACACCATCAACAGACACCGCGTCAAAGGATTTACACTCCAAGGGCTCTCCCTCATTGAAGTATACCTATACACACTTTAAAATGTCGTCATGTTTGGTCACACCAGAGATGACCTCACCCAGCAAGGTTCAACAGTTGTTGCCAACGCAGTTTTTAGACACGGAAGATCCAGAAGATCAGTCCATGTTTCCCATAGCATCCAGTCCCTCTCATCTCAACATCAAGATTCATGAGAGTTCGGACTGTGAAGATTTTGAGGAAATTACAATTCAAGAATCAATTCAAGAGCATACCACTGTTCAGCCTATGGTGTGCCTTCCGGCTTCAATTGTTTCTGACCTACAATTTCTGATTTCAGGTTATAAACAAAGATTTCCATCATCTGCTCCTGCCTCTGGAGTACAGGTACCACAGGAAACACCAACTCCTAAACATCGACAGCGGCCTCTCCCGCGGGATGTGCATCAGGAACAAGAGACATTTCCTCCTCAAATTTCTACGGATGAGGAAGATTATGAGGAAGAAGTGAGAATTGATGAGGCCCAAGATGAAGAAGGCGAAATACATGATGACGATGATACGGATTCTGATGATAATACTAACCCAGATCCAATATCCCCAGACCAGGTACAGGACGATTCAACCCCTGAGGACTTAGGGGGATTCCATAATATCGTAGGAAGAGCGGCTGCAAGATTCAACATCCAAATAGCATCAGAAACGAAGGACTGTTTTCTTCATGATTTCAAAGAACCCTTCAAAAGGTCAGCTCGCTCCATTTCAGTAATCGATTATATATGGGAGCAAGGACAAAAAATAATAAACTCCTCTCCCTCTCATTCCAGTGCCGGCTAGACTTAAAAGCCCCAGACACTGCACCCGCATGTTTGACTGGTCAAACTAAACCTGATTCAGTTATATCTCAGGCCGCTCAGCGGAAGTCCAGCAATCCGTCAGCGACAATGACTGCTCCTCCTGATAAAGAAGGAAGAAAGCTTGATGCCATTGGCAAGAGATTTTCCTCCATGTCCGCCCTATCAATCAGGGCTGCAAATTCTCTGGCTTTACTAGGTCACTATAATCGACAGATATGGGCAGATATAGCCCCATATCTGGGGCAATTCCAGAAGACCAGAAAGACGAGGTTAAAAAGATTTTGCTGGAGGGTGAACGCTCTGCTTCAGAGATGATAGAGGTGGCCCTGGATATTGCTTCCACAGGGTTCCGTCAATTGGCGGGAGCAGCAGTTTTAAGGCGCCAGGGCTGGCTTAAAGCCACAGCATTCCGGCCTGAAGTGCAAGCCAAAGTCCTCGACATGCCTTTTGATGGGGAGCGCCTTTTCGGCGAACATATTGATGACATGCTACAAGGCATTAAGAAGGATACCGAAACGGCGAAAGCTCTAGGCACTCTACAATTCAAGCAGAATTCCTTTCGTGGGTCCAGAGGTCGAGGACAACAGTCTCGTGGCAACTATCAAGGTTACAAGTCCTCTTATAATTCTTCCCACCAGTACAAACCTCAATATCAGCAGAGGCAACAACAACAAGGACAATCTTCATATAACAAGTCGTCCTTTCGAGGAAGAGGAGGAAAGAAAGACAATAACAGACGTCAATGACTGCTTTCTCCAGCTGGCCTCCACCTCTTCTCCACAGTTCGTAGTTGGAGGAAAAATTACCAATTTCCTTCACAATTGGAAGAAAATTACTACAGATCGTTGGGTGTTGCAGTTAGTCCGCTTCGGACACACTCTGGAGTTTCTGGAGCATCCTCCTCCAAATCCACCATGTCCGGCGCAACACAAAAATCTACACATACTTCAACAGGAACTCTTGCTAATGCTTCAGAAAAAAGCAGTGGAACGAGTTCCTCGAGAACAAAAGGGGAGAGGATTCTACTCCCGATTCTTCCTGATCAGAAAAAAGAAGAAGCAGTGGAGACCGATACTGGATTTGAGAAACCTAAACGGATGAGAGGTGTTACCTCGAAACCGGGCCGGTCCTCGGATGCTTGTTTCCGTTCTGGGAAGGACATGGCTTTTGTAGTTCGGACTGGACTGTTCCCATGGGGCACAGGGCCAGCGCTGATTTGCATATCGCCATTGTCTAACCCAGGGTGGTGTGGAGTGGAAAAACGATGGATTTGGGCCCAGATCTTTGGACTGGGGTGAATGTGTGACATTGATCCACATTCTGTCCATCATTGTTGTTTGCAGTTATTTCTCACATCCCAGCGCCTCAATCTCCTAGCCATTGTAGCTGCATGGGGGAGGTAGTAGAGTAAGTACACAAGCCTGTTTATTCATATCTACGCAACATACTTTGTGTTCACAAACATCCATCCGTCTTGTGCTCTGTATCCATAAACCATATTCTGTATGTAGGGTATCAACATTGTATCAGATGGATGTTTGTTCATTGCGATTGAGCTGTTGATTAAACCCAAACCACTCAACAGAGTGCACAACAAAATATTCAGACTGTTTCTGCTTGCAAGTATATATGGAGAGCAGGAAAGGACATGACGACTAAAGGAATATTTTGATGGATACTGCCAACCAATATCTGTTGAATATTGTAGCAGATTTCCTGTGCGCCGATATTAGCGCAGTGAGGATATGTGCTGACTCCAGACTGCCCTGGAAATACTAGAGATAGACTTATGTGAACACCACCCCTGTGCGCAGTCATCACCTCCTTTCTTTGTGCCTCTTAACACGTATCTGGAGCTCCGGTCCCAACTGAGTCAATCTTCAGATGACTCCAAAAACGTTGTGAGTGGGCTAGGGAAGGAAATCCCCAATGTAAACTGGAGGAAACTGATGTTAGTCACTGACTTGCACGGGACATGCCATTTGTTCCTGAGCTCTGGGTATGACACAGTTGTGTGACAAATGTACCTTAATGCACCCAACAGCATTTCGATATTAGTAGGTGAAGTTGTATGTTGCCGAACACAAGGAGTTAGTCTTTGGTCAGCTTTGGCTCCAAGTAGCGGTCCCAGGTGACCAATGTTGAGGTACTAGTTTACAAACGTGATCCATGTTGTCATAGAACCTGACCCTAACACAGTGCCTTAATCACTTCTCAACTATCAGCAGAGGATCAATTTGCCTTTGTTTCTGACTCTAATCATGGGCCTGAACAGGGTGCACCTCATGAAACTGATAATGGCAGTAAAGCCCCCCCCCCCCCCAACCTCTCCTCCCCCCCCCCCCCCCCCCCCCCCAGCCACTCTACCCCTCCTCGCCTTCCCCACCCATTATACTGATGATACCTTTACTTTGGTTTACAAAATGCCAGAGGCCTTGACTCGCAACATGGGCCAACAGCGCAACAAAGTTCCTCATTTGCAGTGGTGGTTTGTAGGGCATCCAAAGTACTAGAATTACTTCTGCTTTCAGCTTAAAACCAATATTTCAAGAGACAGTTTTGCAGCCTGGAACCATAACATCTGAGACGTTGTTCCAATTTAATGATAGCCATCAAAGCATCGGTGAGGCTAACAGGCCAAAACCATTTTCTTGTCTGTTCGTTGATTGTAAAGTATCAAGATGAGACAGACCTGCTCTCTGCGATCCAAATTTCTTCACCAAGCCCCCCTATTCCGGAGTGTCTATTTGTACACTCCTTGACAAGTAAGGTGAACCCTAATTCATTTCTGACCAATCCCCTGGATAGCCTGTCACTTAGATCCATAAACGCAGGCTTATCTGTTCGGCTTATCCATATATGCTGTTTGGGACATTGCCAGTGAAATCTTGCTGGTGGTCCCCGAGGCCAAGATCTCCCAGACTAGCCAAAATTGGCAGGACACAGTCCAGTAAGTTATATGTGCAGGCTGGGATGCCATGAACTGCATTAATTGGACATTCCGTTCCAGTTTTGTGCTTCATAGACATAACTGGGTGAAGTTATGCAAATTCTCTGGTGATTTACAGGCATTGCTAATGGATTTGTCCTTCAAGGCTTGCCTCAAGGCTGACTGTTTTGAAACACTTTAACGACAGCAGAGCTGCTTTCCGTAGGGCTGTTGAGTCCTATAAAAACAGTTTCCTCACCAGTTCTGGAAATTTAGGGGATATTCCAAAGGGCTGCCAAATAAGCAAAGACCATATTCTCGGTCACTGATGAAGTAGGCAGCCACGTCTTTTGTTACCGCAGATGCAGAACTGGCAGACTGTACGCAGGCCAGGAGTGACCGCAGTCCTCCAACTCCTCTTCCAATGCTACAACAGCCAACACACCACTTCAGTTTGCCCTCAGTAGCACATGCCCCACCAGCACTTCCTGCCTTTGATGATCCATTATGTCTAATAGATGGGTCAAAGTGTTCAAAAAGCGTGCACCCTTCCTGTTCACTCCTCCACCCAATATTCCTTCCACAGCACAACAAATTTCAGAATTGCATCTGACCATCCTTCAGGTGGAGTTATGCCAGTTACTTTCCATGGGTGCTATAGAAACGATACCTCTGACACATTAATGCCTGCCTGCAGAAGGGCAAATTCAGAATGCACACATTGGCTCAGATTATTTGTGACCTGGACATGGGAAACTGGAAGGTATCTTTGGACATGAAGGACCTATACTTTCAGATACCCTTCGTGCAGTCCCACGAGGCTCCCCTTCTGCCACATCAGCTCTCTTCAGGTGTTCACAAAGTTATGGCAGTAGTCACAGCCCTTCTTTAGAGGTCTGAAGTACCTGTATCTTGACAAACTGATTGCTAAAGGCGAGCTTGTCGCAGTCCGTTGTGGATCACCTCCAGACGGCAGAACTCTGACGTACTTTGAGATTTTCCATAAACAAGTTGATGTTCTGCCTGATACCGTCAGAGAAGCTTCCATTTGCAAGATCTAGTTCACAGTAGATTTCAAGGCTTTGGCTCTAAAGCAACCAGTGTGGCTCGTAGGATTGTTAGCTTTGTGTATTTTCCTTGACACTACGCCAACTAGCGGGCGGAGAGATATTCAAGAGGCAAGATGGCGACCGTTACGGTCGCGTGAGCTAGCCGCTCCTGCCGGACCTCGTGAACTTGGCGACTGACCGCTGAAAATGGGAGGCTGAAAGCTGGAAAAAGCCGACGGAATAAGTGAATCATTACCGCTAACGTCTTAGGATCATAGGCAGAAGCCGCCCCTGAAAGCTTGCAAAACGGATGTGCCTTACCTTCGGCTTCGGCGAAGATTTTCTGCTGGTGAAGAATTGAGTCTGAGGAGACTGCGGCGGCTGCGCTGCACCGGACGCGGTGGGTGGGTCTGTGTGACGGCTCACCTGTGGCGGTTACAGAGCGGCTGTTGGAGCTGCTGGAGTTTGCTGAGAGCCACTGAGAGCAGCCCGAACCGAGACACGGCGTGTTTGCTTGAACTCGCAAACACTCGAGAAATGCGTCCCAAGGTTCGAAGGGGCCGGGGGCAGGCTGTTACCGGAGCTGAGATGCAGGGTGAGCTTCGGAATTCGGGAGCGGATAATGCTGCTGCAATGCCCACGCCCATACGACACACTGCAAATACTGCAAGTAAAGGCGCCAGCTGAGCGGAGACACCAGCTAAACAATCTGAAAGAGTCGGAAAAGGTAATCCTAGACAGTATGAGAAGGAGGTGGAAAATGTATCACATGAGGTGTCTAAGACTGTAAAAGCGACTAAAGGCATTCCTGAACTCTTTAATACTATGAAAAATAAGGAGCTTTCAAAAAGTATAAAGCATATTCCAAGTCAAGACTCGGGTAAAGATTCTGCGCCCTTAGGATCTGTTGAGGCTCTGACAGAGTGTGTTGAGACTGGGCAGGAACTACAAACGGGCTCTGATAATTTGGTGTCAAATGAGGCACAGTTAAATGAAGTAGATGGCGAGGATGGAGTATTGCTAGAAGAGAATGTGATAGAGCCAAGAGAGACAGGCTCGGCTCAAGAGGTGGCAGTTAATGGCGGCCCTCCTGATGGTACTACCCCTGTTAAACATATTGAGAGCACAGACTCAGCGGATTTTTACTCTCTTTCAGAGCACTCTGTCTCATCTACTGAGGATCTTGCTCAACAGTATGCAGTGCAGATGAGTATGGTTGAAGGCAGCTTTAACAGCAGCTTTGATGCCGAAGAGGGTGGATCTGAGCAAGCAAATGGTCAGACTGTACGTCTACTATGGTTGATACAGGACGGACATCATGATCATGCAGGAGCTGCATTACTCTCTGGAGAGAAGCCAGATGAAGAGATATCACTGGAGCTTATTTATAAAACTATGATGCTACACAGAGAGGAGCATAGACAGGATAGCTTAAGAGTGCAGAGTTCATGTAAAAAACTTCAAAATTCTGTCAGGCGTTTGGCTAAATCGCATTCCGAGTTCTTGGGCAGAGTTACTGAGGCTGAGTCGCGCATATCTACATTAGAGGACGAGGTAACGCAACAGAAGAGGGTGATAGCTGAACAGTCGACCCATAATGATGAGATTAACTGGAAAGTCATTGACCTAGAGAATCGTGCTCGTAGAAATAATTTGCGGTTTTTACAAATTTCTGAAGGAAAGGAGGGGTCAGATCCTCGCGGCTTCATAATTGAGCTCCTTAAAAATCATTTCCAGAGTCAACTAGATGGGATTGGGACCGGGAGGTTGAAAGAGCGCACCGGTTCCCTTTCAAAATCCGGTCAAATCATTTGGAACAGCGCGATCAGAGACCAAGAGCTCTACTAGTGGCATTTAATAGCTTCTTAGCACGAGAGGAAATATTTAAGAATGCAAGACCAGATAAGAAAATCAGTGCACTTGGATGTGATTATTTTTTCCGCCCGGATCTGTGTAAACAAACGGTGGACTTGAGATGGCAGCTGCGACAGCTTATACCAGCTTTCCAATCTAAGGGAGCTCAAGTCTATCTTATGTTTCCTGCAAAAATGAAAGTTGTCCATAGAGAGCGTACCCATTACTTTACAACATCATTAGCAGCCAAGACTTTTTTGGACTCAATGTAATGTAATTGGACTTAGCTACTGTATAAGCTTATTTAGCGAAATGGGTATATAATGAGCATACGTAACTTTAGAGGATTATCTAAGAGATTGGTAAAGATGCCCTTGGCCTAGGCTCAGGCCTCATTTCAGCAGGTCGACGCATATGATTATTTGCTTTTTTTTTTTCTTCTTTAAATTAATATTAAGTTCGCGGGCGAAAGCAGGTAGAATGGGGCAAGCTCGCATCCAGAGGACCATAAGTCCTAAAGCCTCATTAAAGGGGTGGGTAGGAGGGAGGGGAACACAGGGTTGGGGGGGATGTGTGGGTGGCACAGTGGGGAGGTGTAGGGAAGGAAAATGGGAAAAAACTGTTCTTGGGTACAGTGAACTGCATATTGAGAAGATCATTTATGATCCTGTGCTGGTATGGACCATTATGTTTTTTGTTGTATATGATTGTTTTGAAATGATTTGGAAACTGAACACAACTCGAAAGACAAGATTAAAGGGGTACCTCCCTAGATTTGTTATAAAAAGATAATGGCATCTAGGCGATTAAAAATTTGTTCTCTAAATGTATCAGGACTGAATAATGTGAAAAAAAGACAGAAAGTTGCTGCGGAATTGAGATACATAGCACCACATATAGTATGCTTACAGGAGACGCATTTACCTTGGTCTAAGAGAGTGGTCTTAAGAGAACTTGGTTATACACTTGTGATTGCTACAGGTCAAACTAGCTTGATAAGGGGGGTCGCTATCATGTGTAAAGGTAATAATGTAGTAACAGGTAAAACTTTGGCTGATAAAAAGGGAAGATGGGCAATAGCGGAGCTCAATGTAGAAGGCAAGAAGCTAACGCTTTGTAATATTTATGGTTCAAATTTAGACGACCCAGAGATTTTAGTAGAAATAAATATGGAGTTAACTACTTGGTCCCAACCTATAATAATTTGTGGGGATATGAACATAAATTTGACCAATACTGCTATGAAGGACGGGCTGGCTAAGTATAAGGGCCGTAAACCAAAAGTATACAAGGCCTTGGCAAGCTTAGTGCAGGATCACGGGTTGGTGGATGTGTGGGGGCAATTGAGGCCACAAGACACTGGGTATACGTTTTATTCCTACCCGCACAAAAAATTAGTTAGACTTGACTATTTTTTTTTACCACTGTCTCAATTGCCTCAGGTGCAACTATTTCTGTATATCCTAGAATCTCATCCGATCACTCGCCACTACTGCTAGAAATTGATATGGCATTAAATAAACCTAGACAAACTACTTTTACATTTGATAGGAAATTAATCTTCAACGAGGAGTTTAGAGAACATATAAGGAAATGGACAATTTTATTTTGAAGAAAATAAGGGATCCAGTTCACAGGCCATAATTTGGGATACTTTTAAAGCTGGATTTCGGGGAGAATGCATTAGCTTTTCGTGCAGGATACAAAAGAAAGCTAGACAAGAGCTATATAGGCTATATGAGCAATTGATACATTCTGAAACACAGTTAATGCAGGAGATAATCAATAAGGGGGAAAGACTAACTATATTAGAGGATAAAGTTGCCAGGGATAGAGCGAAAATATCAGGTTTCTGGGCAGAGGAAAATGCTTGGAAATTTCTTTCTTCAAAAATGGATAAACATGAATATGGAGAGGCAATTGGGAGAAAATTGGCGATTCAACTACGTATTAAAGAGTCGGCCAGAAATATTGACCAAATGATAGACTCTGCAGGGGTGGTACAATCGACACCACAAGAGATACTCCATGTTTTCCAACAATTTTATGCTGAGCTATACGAAAGACCATCAGTTCCGGGACCAAACTGGAACACAATTTTTGCAGTAGGCTTAAAAAAGGTGGACTCAACTGTTTCACAGCGGCTAGAGGATACAATTACAGAGGAGGAGTTGGATAGGGCTGTTAAAAGTTTAGCTAAAGGTAAAGCTGCTGGCCCTGATAGACTACCTAGTGAAATATATATACAATTTTATCATGATATTAAAAAAGAGTTGTTAAAAACAGTGCGGGAAGCCCAGATGGGAAATCCCCCAGGAACATGGACAGAGGCTACTATTGCAGTCTTCTGCAAAAAAGGTAAACCACCAGAACGCGTTGGGTCATACCGGCCGATTTCGCTGCTGAACGCCGATAATAAAATATATTCCAAAATTTTAGCCAATCGGCTGTCTGATTGTATTACCCCTTTAGTATCACAGCATCAACATGGATTCATTCCCAGAAGGGGGACGGTAAAACATGTCAATAAGGTTATTTCTTTATTTGACATTGCCTCAGTAAAAAAGAATGATCTAGCGCTGATTCTATTGGACGCGGAAAAAGCGTTTGATCGTGTGCAGTGGGATTATCTGTGGGAATTAATGGAAAAAATGGGATTCGGGGTGAAATTTATTAGAGCAATACAATCTTTATATTTAAAACCAGTGGCAAAGATATCAGTCATGGGCCAACTCTCTGACAATGTCATTATATCACGTGGTACACGACAAGGTTGCCCCTGCTCCCCCCTTTTATTTGCCCTTTATATTAACCCTTTAATCGAGTTACTGAGTCAGAACATTTTGATTCCCCCTTACAAAGTTCAAGAGTATTATTTTTCAGTCTTTGCCTATGCTGATGACATTGCAGTGGCCACAACCAATCCTGTAACAGCAATAAAGGAAATCGAACGACTAGCACAGGTATTCGGTTTTATAACCGGTTATAAATTGAACGAGACAAAAACCCAAATTCTCTGTTCCGAGACGATTATTTGGCAAGATAGTAGGGTTGTAAAAGAAGTTATGTATTTGGGAATTCTAATTAGGGCAAATATGACCGAATTAGTGCAAGTCAATTGGAACACATTAATGGCAAAAATCAAGTCATCTTTGGATAGGTGGGAAAGGCTGTATCTAACCATTATTGGACGATCCAATGTTATAAAAATGAATATACTGCCAAAGGTTTTGTATTTATTTAGATCTATACCTTTAGAGATAACTAAAGATAAAATACAGGAGCTGCAAAATAAATGTGGGAAATTTATATGGAGCCCTGGGAGACCCAGAAGGGCAATGAAATACATGATGCTGCCAGCTCTAAGGGGAGGAATGGGGGTACCCGATTTTTTTCTTTATTACATAACTTGCTTTCTATTGAAAAAGAAAGTTTTGATAATAGGAGTAAATGAAAGTGATGATGCAAGCATGCCAAATATTTTTGATATACAGTTAGGTATAAACGCAAAGCATATTTTAGTTAAAGAAATTGATGGGAGTTATTTTAAGCGAACAAGGTTTAAGGTAACCATGGGGGCTTTCAAGGTCTGGAAATGGTTCATGAAAAATATGGATTTATCAAGAGTGTCGTACTATACTCCGTTCAATGCGCATAGGATCTTACCTGGCATTTTCTCTGATGCAATGATTAACAAGTGGCAGCAGAAAGGCATTAAGATCTTAGGACATATTGTTAATAAGAATGGGATGTGTACATCTTTTGAAGAGATCAAGGATGAATATTCACTGCCCAGATGGTATTTTTTTAAATATCTACAAATTCGGGACTATTTAAATCGAAGGGGTGGGAATTTAATTCAACATCAAGTCATTGAAGGAATTAGTAGATCAGTTAAAATTGGAGTGATCTATCAATCCATGGTCTCTGCTAAGAAAGATGATGTAGAAA
This sequence comes from Lissotriton helveticus, assembly GCF_964261635.1. Taxonomy (NCBI): domain Eukaryota; kingdom Metazoa; phylum Chordata; class Amphibia; order Caudata; family Salamandridae; genus Lissotriton; species Lissotriton helveticus. The sequence continues at coordinate 338,730,920 of NC_136061.1, forward strand.
AAGTGCAGGTGAAATGGAGAGATTCTCTAGGAGATCTAGAGATTGATGTAGAGGATCTTTTAATTTTGTCTAAAGAGGCGCTCATGTCTGCGAATTTGAAAGCTCAGTTTTTTAAATCACTATATGATTTATATTATACACCTAAGCGAATGGCAAAATGGAGAGCTGGAAATGAAGGTAAATGTTTCCGTTGTGGTGATGAGGATGCTGGGGCGATACATATTTTTTGTAGTTGTGTTAAGTTGAAGGGATTTATTGAGCAATTGGAAAAATGTATGTCTTTGGTGATTAAATCAACGATTTTTATCTCTCCAGCAATGATGTTGATAGGTAAAATTCAAAAGGATAATAATACGGAAACACTTTTTCAGCATCGTCATTTTATATTTTTTGCCATGACAGTTGCACGACTATGCATCGCTAGGGATAGGTTACAGGAAAAACCACCGGACTTTCATCAATGGCGTGCTAAAATGCTGAGTTTATATAATTTGGAGTGGAGCTTATTTTCAATTAAAGGATTCACGAAAAAGAGACTGGGTATTAAAATTTGGAGCGCCTTCCGAGATTATTATGAATCATGAGTTCATTTCACCTGAAAGTCAATATTTGGACATTGCTATTTGATGATGAATTTGATATACATTAATTTGTGATAGGGTTTGCAGTTTGTTGTGCCAAGAACAATAAAATAAAATAAATTTAAAAAAAAGACACTACGCCAACTAGCACATACAAGGCCTACAGTGGAACTTAAAGTGTCCGTGGCCCAGCACCAATTCAGTCTTTCCGATGTTATGGAGATTTGAAGGAGACAGCCTGTGAAGCACAGTAACGACTGACCGGTCAGTTCACCTAGGGACAGTTCATTACAGCAATGTATTTTTTTTTTTTTTTTTACTCAGTGGTTTGATGGCCTTCTCAAATACTTACCGAATACTTTTTCTCTGTAAAGGGTATGTTCTCACATGGAACACAGAAAATCAAAACATGCTGACTTGACTGAGTTATAGTAAAGCTGCAAGCATAAAGAATACTTTATCAACCCAAATTGCACAGCCTGGGGGGTGGCATCTGAGAGTAGGATACGAATGGGCACATTAGTCAAGCAAAGTAGTACTTTTTGTTTGATCTTGTATGTTTGTGCACAGTCATGGTCAGACTTGTGCCCTTGGTGGTGAAGGTGTGCTACAGCAAGATTCCCATGCAATTGTTAGAGGTTGAAGTATGAGCACATTCCTGATCATCTTATGTTTCCTTAGCTATGTATGCTTTTAAAAGGTTTGCATTAGTAATTTTAAATTGGACTGAAACCATTCCAAAAACCTATTGTGGAGTTAACCTATCAACAATGGGGTTTTGATGCAAAATTAAAGGTCTGAGGATAGGGCAAAGTTTGTTGTACGTAGGGAAATCGTTGTTAGTGATATGAACAAGAAGTTCCTCTCACACACCAGAGGTGACATGCTTATTCATGGGGGTACCTCCTCGCATGAGAGACCTAGTTCTCACGCAGTCTACAACCCCCTGACTGCGAGGGAGGAGCTCAGGGATGTTTTGATAGGGAGGGTGGGTGTACTAAAACCCTATCAGAGCTTGGTGTGTTAAGAAAAAGGTGCAGTGCTGTGTTAAAAGTGATTAAAACTGGCTCCCGGTATCAGCTATGATGCTACTTTTATTAAACTGCCCGGTGGCAGGATTAAAAAACAAAATATAGCTCGTAACGCAGATGCCAAATTTCAAATCTTCTGCGCTCTTACAAAACCAACATGTTTCAGCCTAGGAGACCTCAAATAGTGTTGTGGCTTTCTTCAGGGTCGGTACTGTTGCTACTACTATAAATAGGTGTATAGTGTGTAAAGAAACACATAAAAACGTGATAAACAAATAAGACTATACTGAACCAGGACAATTTTTCTGTTAAGTATGCTTGACGTATATCCCAAGGTGGAGCCAAATAGCGACATGTCACATAGGTATATAAAACTTTATCATAAGTACACATTTTAGATCATGAGGCACGGGGAGTTGACTAGTTACAAGGGGGTTGTTGCAGCGGATTTAAACACTAACAAAGAGTGTGTCAGAGGCATGTGTCGTCGCATGTCAATGTCTCCGCACGCTTGGGAGGATGAGGCTCCTGAGCGGAAAACCTCACACTGTGGTTGAAGTCGCATGGCCCAGAGTCCTAGTTGCGTGTTGAAGTGGGCTGAGTGCGCCGAAGCCAACAAGGCATGCTAAGTGGCGTATTGCCCAATGTCCAACCTGCATGCTGATGCAGTTGGACTAAAAGTGGGCATACCAGTGCCTGGAATGTGTGCACTAATGCAGCGAGTGTGTTCAAGGTACTTATGCCAGTGTCAGCCAGGGAATGTCATCATTGAGTCCCATATTAGCGGTGCCCAGCCTGTATACCCACCTCTGCTCTAATCTGAGGGATTTGGTTGCCAAATCCGGTGTTATTGCGTGCCAATTTGGTTTGTCAAGGACAGTCCAGCTAAGTGTGTCTGCTCCATGCTGCAAGTCAAAAAAGTGTTAGGTTAGTTTTGTTAGTTGCTTAGTGCACCTAATCGTGCTCTTGTGTTCAAGGATTCTGGTGCGTACCTTTCTGGTGGTCATCCCTACGTACCGTAAACCACAAGGGCAGGTGGGGAAAGGTAGGTTTTTTAAAAGTTTTTTTTGGTTACCATTGAGGAGAGTCACTGACATGCTTTCCTACTCCTGGCACAGGAGGACACCACCCGTGCACACAGTACACTATTTTTACAGTATGGTACAGTCCAGAGATCTAGGGGACTCGATTCATGCAGTCCTACCCTTGAATGGCAATGGTCTGGATAACAAAGTAAAGATAGTATTGTGTCAAGTACGAGTAGAGTAAAAGTAGTTTAATACTTCAAAGTTACAGCATCACAGGAGGGCATCCAATTCCATCAGTGTCCAACATTAAACTGAACAAATGAGACTGGAACGGACCCTAAACTAGAAAATTATATGTACAACTTATCTCTAATAGAAGTAACAAAATCAGAAAGCCATCCAGGTTTTTTGCACAGACTCTTAGTTGCACACAATTCATGACTGTTGTTGACATGAGAAAAACAGGAGTCTGTGGACATAGTGGGAACAAAAGAATCGCAATTCTGTGAACTTTGTTACTCACCATGTTCGAGGACCCTAGGGCAGGTATTCACATCTTCTTCAAAATGACACTTGGGAGGAATGCTAACCTCACAATACAAATTCCTGTTACCTTTGAGCACAGCATTTCTACTGAGGTTCCATACCTTACCATTAGAAAGTCTAACTGATTTTTTTAAAAACATCCTTCACAGTAAATGGTCCCATAAATTGACTTTGTCCTTTCGGAACTCTCCAAGGTTTTTTGACTTTGACTAGCAGACCAACTTTAACAACAGGATTGAAATAGAACCTCTTTTAAGGTCATATCTACTTTTGTTAGCCAAATGAGTTTTTTCAATCTTCTTTTTAACTAAATCCAAATTGACATGGCTTTTTGTGTAAGTACCTAACCATGAAGGGCTACGTTTAGTTCTTGGTAATCTTCCCCTCATAATTTCAAAAGGAGAACATCCAGTCATGTCATTGGGAGTAGTTCTATACTTCCATATGGATTTCACCACAAAAAATTCCCATTTGTTATCTTCAACTCCAGTGACCTGTATGGTGCTCTTGATAACCTTATTAAATCTCTCAATTGTACCATTGTCACTAGTATTATACAAAGATGTAGTGCAATGTATAACACCTACCTTTTGGAAATACTCCTTGGCTTTGCTAGAAGCAAATTGCACACCATTGTCAGTGATAACACTGATGGTTTAACCTTCTAAGGTAAACGTTTCATCAAGAAATAGCAAAACTAATTCAGTGTAAACCTTTTCTACAATTTTCAAGACAGGCCATTTGGAAAAAATGTCAATAGCATCAATGATGTATTTGTACATGGGTCCTATGGGGCCCATGATATCCATGGCAATAGTTTCCCGAGGTCCATTGGGAACATTGTGTTCACTCATATTGGGTCTAAGTGTCTTTAAAGACTTGTCAGCATTGGCACAAGTTACACAATCTCTGAAAATACGTTACACAAAAATGTCTAAACCAGGCCACCAAAATAATTTTTTATTAAATTGTTTGGTTCTTACCATCCCATTATCGCCCTCATGATCATGAAGAACAATAGAATGTCTTACATCAGTGGGAGGTACAGCTGTGTCTCCTCTCTGAATGTGTACCATCAGTGAAAGATAACTAATTTATCACTTCCCAGAAACCTTTTAGCTCGAGGAGGAATTCTTTGTTGGCAGGCCTGCCTTCCAGGATATATTTCTCAACTTCTTGCAAAATATGATCTTTTAAGTATTCAGACGACCACACTTTTTTTTAATGGGAAGTGGACCATCATCATGTACTAACGCAATCTGAAAATTGTCCCAGGAATTATGAATCTGCTCTTTAAGGGGTACAGGAAGTCTAGATAAGAAGTCAGCAGTGACATTCTCTTTTCCCGGGACATACACCATTCTATAAATAAAGTCTTGTAGCCTCATGGACATCCTGGCAATTCTTGCCGAGGCATTCATCATACCATCTGTGGTGAGGAGACTTACTAAAGGTTGATGATCACTGCAGATTTCACATTCTTTGCCCCAAACAAATTCTCTAAAATGTTCCAACGCCCATACACATGCCAAGGTTTCCCTTTTAATAGTGGAGTACTTCACTTCATATGGTGTCAAAGTTCTAGAAGCATAAGCTATAATAGGTTCTTTACCCTTCTCACCCTTCTGTTCAAGAACTGCTCCCAGACCTTTCGAGCTGGCATCTTTGGTAATGACATAGGGAAGAAAGGGGTTAAAACTACTAATGGCAGTGGCATTACTAATAGCAAGTTTAGCATCTTTAAATTCCTTCTCGCATACCTCACTCCATACAAATTTGCTTTTGAGTTTAAGTAATTGCCTAATATTGAACACCCAGCAAGAGAAATTCGTTATGTATTTTGTATAAAATTTAGTTAATCCTAAAAATGACCTTACGTTATCCTTTGAAGTAGGGGAAGGAGCTAACTGAATTGCCTCAATTAGTTCAGGTTTGATACCATCTTCACATAGTACCTGACCGAGAAGTCACATTGTAAACACCAAATTTACATTTTTAATGTTTTACAGTCAAACCAGAACTAAATCTAAAGAGCGATCATGATCAGATTTGTTTTCGGCAAATACAAGGATGTCATCTTGAAAACACACTGCATTTTTACAGTCTCCAAAAATGTTATACATGGTGCGTTGGAATACAGCTGCCGCAGAGGCGAGACCAAAGGGCATCCTTTTGAATTGATAACATCCAAAAGGTGTAACGATTGCAGAGTATTTCTTACAGTCTTTATCAAGAACAATTTGATGATAGGCAGCAGAAAGGTCGATACAAGAAAAAAACTTCGCTTTGCCTATAAGCGCCAACATTTCTGAAATTCTAGGTAATGGAAATTGGTCAAATACAATATTTATAGTTCAAATGGCGCAAGTCAATGCAAATTCTAATGTTACCATTAGCTCATCTGGCCACAACAATGGGGGAAATTCATTCCGAAGATTCAATCTTTTCGACAATCTTACTCTCTATCAATTTGCTGAGTTCTTTCTTTACTTCATCTCTTACAGAAATGGGAATATTTCTAGCCTTAAAAATCTTTGGACATGCATTATCCTTCACAATTATCTTGTGCTTGAAATTTGTCACCAATGTCATTTCTGAATACACCAGAAAATGTTTCCAACAACATTTTACTATAGTCAGCAGAATCTCCCATAAACGTGACAGGATCAGGGTTATTAGGATTAAAGATAATATTTAGTTTACCCTATTCGAACCATCCCAGAACAGACGGTCCTTGTTTTGAAACATACAACCTTGCAACACATTCTCTGACCTTGAACCTGAAAATAAGGAAGCGAGACCCAATAATATCTATTCTTTCACCAGAGTATCCTTCAGGATTGATATCGTAAGAATCTAAACTGGAACCAAGTTTGTCTGCAAATTTGGCCTTCCAAATATTCTCATTAGCAATAGAATATGGGGATCCAGAAAAGGCATACATTTGTATATCTATACCTCCAATAGTCATATTGCATATGGGTTTCTTTTTGATGACTATATTGTCAATATTCAAAACAACATGAGAAGAATCTCTGATGTTTAACAAATAAGACCTTTCAAAATCAGTGCTATTATCATCATTATCATTTCCACCTTGGTCATTCCTTTGAAGACACTTCATCTTACCACCTTTGGCTTTTCTGCACATTTTAGAAAAATGTCCCACCAATTTGCAGACAGAACATTTCTGTTTTAGGGCAGGGCAAATTTTGTTGTTAGCCAAATGATTTACTGCCACATCTATAACAAAAAAACGTGTCTTTTTCAGGAAAAATATTACGTTCCTTTAAAGTATTTTGCTTTTTAGTATTGACACTAGCATTGTTTACTTTGGCTACAACTGAACTAGCTGAATCTACTTTATCCTAATCTTCTGCTCTAACCTCTTTAGCACTCCTGCATGACATCCCAGCTTTCCTAACTATAGCTAATATATCATCTAATTTAGAATCGCCATTAATCCACAATCTATCCTGGAGAAAAGAATCCGTAACATGCACGACAACTTGGTCCCTTATGAGGTCTTCTTGTAATAACCCAAATTGGCAGTTAAAAGTCACGGTTCTTAAGGCAGAAACATATGTCTCGATGTATTCATCAGCGTTTTGTTTACGTTGAAAAAACGTATACCTTGTAATGCCAATACACACTTTAGGAGAAAAATAGCGATCAAAATCCTTCAGAGCAGCAGTAAAAATATTTTCAACACTACCCCCCACTCACTCAGACCATTTTGACTATAAGCTTTAGGTTCCTCAGGTCCCACAAAGTGTAAGAACATTCCTTTTTTGTGGGCTGGAGACATTTTCCCTTGAACATCAAGAGTGTCAATGTAGTTAATGAAATAAGCCATCTATTCAGACCATGCATGGAGAAGAACCTGCAGGCCAGAAACACTGAGAAGGAGCCAAGTTATAATTGTGTGTAGACATCTTGCAGTAAAATAATGGATGTTATGTAAAAGAAACAAAGTATGGTAAAAAAAGAGAGTACTGTTCAATGTTCCCCAAAGAATCTATTTACAACAAGGGGTGGTGATGGACAGAGTCTCTGAATTAAGCAGAGTACTCTCACCCAGTCAAGAGATCCGGGCTAGATCCAACACCGTTTTTTAGCTCATTGCACCATCCCAGTTTCAGAACCTGGCTGTATGCAAATTAGTCTGTCCCTGGCCCAGTGCATCATGGGAACAGGGCAGACCAGACTACAAAAGCCAATTCTTACACTGGGAAGGAAACAAGCTTCCGGGGACCGGTTTCTGGCATTACAGCCGTCTTCGGCCCGGCTTGCTTGAATCCTGATGGTGCAATGAGCAAGGGACTCACATCTGAGTATACCCTTCCACGCTTAGGGTGGACAAAATTATTTACAACAAGAAGAAGACGGCTGTAATGCCAGAAACCGGTCCCCGGAAGCTTGTTTCCTTCCCAGTGTAAGAATTGGCTTTTGTAGTCTGGTCTGCCCTGTTCCCATGATGCACTGGGCCAGGGACAGACTAATTTGCATACAGCCAGGTTCTGAAACTGGGATGGTGCAATGAGCTAAAAAACGGTGTTGGATCTAGCCCTGATCTCTTGACTGGGTGAGAGTATTCTGCTTAATTCAGAGACTCTGTCCCTCACCACCCCTTGTTGTAAATATTTTTGTCCACCCTAAGCGTGGAAGGGTATACTCAGACATGAGTCCCTTGCTCATTGCACCATCAGGATTCAAGCAAGCCGGGCCGAAGACGGCTGTAATGCCAGAAACCGGTCCCCGGAAGCTTGTTTCCTTCCCAGTGTAAGAATTGGCTTTTGTAGTCTGGTCTGCCCTGTTCCCATGATGCACTGGGCCAGGGACAGACTAATTTGCATACAGCCAGGTTCTGAAACTGGGATGGTGCAATGAGCTAAAAAACGGTGTTGGATCTAGCCCTGATCTCTTGACTGGGTGAGAGTATTCTGCTTAATTCAGAGACTCTGTCCCTCACCACCCCTTGTTGTAAATACCCCAAAGAATCTAAGCGGTAAAGACAAAATAAATTACATATGCAGTAAAATAATGGATGTTATGTAAAAGAAACAAAGTACGGTAAAAAAAAGAGAGTACTGTTCAATGTTACATATATATATGGGCGCTATGATAATTAACTTGACAAAGTTACCATAAATATCTCCGTACAGTTCATGAGGATTGCAAAAGGAGGAACACTGAAGAAAAAAAATGAAGAGCTGAGTTGGACTGAAGTCGGCAAACCCGGGAGCTGGGGTTGCTAGGATAAGTGTTCACAACAAAATAGCCACACGTTGCGTGAGAACACGTAATGATGTAGACTCACGTTGAAGAATGTATGGCGTAATGCGCAAGTAAGGCTTGACAAAGCATTCAGAAGAGCAGGGAGTTGAAGACGCTAGAAGACTCGTCGGTAGGAGACTCGTTCGCACTCCAGATTCTGCAGAAAGAAGAATTCTTGCAATGTCTTCAACCTAGAATTGCTGCTGTCGTCATGCTACAACTGCAAAGGTACGATTTCCAAGAATGCCAATGCGGACGGTTGAATAAAGGCGATGTAAAGCAGCATTCAAATTATGTTTTAAAAAAATGCCAAAATAAACAAGTATCGCTGGAACACTTCAAACATAAACACAGATCCAACCAACTATCCAGGGTGCGAAATAATAGTAAGTAGAATTAAGGAGCCCATTAAAAAAAATCAGAATAATGAAAAACAAAATTCCAACCTTCACACACCGGTCCGTTGAGTGATGCTGTACCAACCTAAGTCGCCAATTGTCAAGTACGAGATGAACCAGAAGTAGATAAAGTAGTTTAATGCTTCAAAGTTACAGCATCACAGGAGGGCATCCAATTCAATCAGTGTCCAACATCCAACTGGACAAATGAGAACGGCACGGACCCTAAACTCTAGAATGAGAAGAGAATAGAAGGTCCGTAACAAGTGGAATAGCAACTATGTACATATCAGTTTGGTGGTGCACTACTTTAAACTTCAGCCTAACGTGATTCTCCTCTAGAAGACCCATCTACAGGGAACACACTGGTGATTCATGGGGTGGGGGGCATATACTAAACTAGCCCACGCGCGATACACTACAGGGTCCAAGGGGGTTGCCATGTTGATCAGGAAGAACTCTCCATTTTGGGTGACCGGGTCCTAGTTTCAGGTTTGCTGGGGGTGCAGGGTCACTGGGGACAGACTGAGATGACCTTGCCGAGTGTACATGCACCTCTTAGATTGCAAACATCTACTCAGACTCCATGAGCATATCAGTAATTTTGGCTAACTTCCCCACTTCAAGATTTGGGCGGGGACTTGAATGATGTTATGGCCATGGACCTTGACTGTACAGGGACCCCAGTATTTTATAATACTTCTGGGTACAGTATTGGCACAGTATGTTGACTCGGTGGTTTTGTTGTATTCGCGGCTACTCGGACACCCATCAGACAGAAGGTATGCTTATTTTTCAGGGTCCCACAGGCTTTATTCTAGAATGGATTATGTGTTGGTCCCTGCGGGGGAGGTAGAGGAAATTGTGAAGGCAAAGTATTTGGCAAGGGGTCTGATTGATCATTCACCCTTGTTGGTCAAGCTGGAGCGCCTTGGAAAACAGCGGTCCTCTGGGTGGAAAGTGAACTCCTGGGACAATTACAGATCTGGAGGTTGCCAGGGGACTCCAGGTGGACACGGAGCCCTCATTTTCGGCAAAATAAAATTCAGTTTCATCCAAGAACATGTTGTGGGAGGCTTACAAGACCGTACTTCGGGATAGGGCTCAGAATTTGATTGGACTAAAGAAAAAAAGCGAAGTGGCTGAACATGACAATTTGGCGGTCAAGATCCTGCACCTGAAGGCAGCTCCGGAGTCTACGATTGACCACCTAATTCTTAGACAAATAGCTACCAATCAAATTGAGTATCTGGATCTGGCACAGGAAGAGCAAGAAAAGAAATGATGACCATGCTGCACTGCTTATATGAGACGGGGAACAGGGCAGGTAAGCTCCAAGCATGCTGAGTAGAAAGGAACTGGAGGCCCATTGAGTGCACACTCTCATAAATCAGGAAGGGGACTCCTGCCACACTGACATGTAAATAGCAGAGTAGTTTGCCCGCTTTTATAAATTGTTTGATAGGGTCCGACCCCTCCATGACCTTGACAGCATCTCACAATACCTGGCCGCTGTCCCCATCCCTGTGCTAAATGCTGAGTCCCGGGAGACCCTGAAAGGGGATTTAATGTGGCGTGAGGTCCAGGCAGCTATTGCAAAACTGGGATCAGGCAAGGCACCGGGACTGGCCGTGTATTATAAACCATAAGCTGGACTGTTGCCTGTTCAAGGAGATGGGGCAACAAGAGGCACAAACCAACATCACAGTCATCCCAAAGGATGGTTAAGCCCAGTGAGCGGTGTGATTCATATCTTGCTGGTAAACATTGAAGTCAAAATCTTGCCCTCAGTTTTAGCTATGGGGCTTCTGTAGATTATCACGCCTTTTATTAGTCTGGATTAATGCCCTCAGGACAGATCGGCAAAATTTACGGGGGAACACACAACTGGTTGGCAACAGTGCAGAACAGACTGGCTCCACATGTTTTTCTTTCTTTAGATGCTGAAAAGGCGTTTGATGCAGTACATTTCTCGAGCAGACGTTTCAGAGGTTTGGTTCAGGCTCTACTACAGGAGATGGGTGTGGATCTGTACCAGGATCCTTTGGCTGAGGTGGAGTGAATGTGGTGTTGTCGTCTGAGTTCTCTAGTGATAGGGGGACAAGGATGCGCCCTATTCCTGCATTTATTTGCCCTTACGGTCGATTCCCTTGCATGCACAGTGAGAACACATCCCGATGTCGGGAAATTTAGGAAATCTGCCGCAGATGTGGTAGAAGAAAAATATTGCTCTATGCAGGTGATATCCTGTTTGTATATTACTGAACCAGCAACTTCAAATATGAGTAGACAGAGGACTATCAAGAAGCGTTTCAATAGATATAAAAGTGTATTGTGGATGCTGCTGTTCTGAAATCATATGATCCAGCGGATAATGCCGTCATAGTCCCAGCTAGTGCATATAGTTTGACTGACTTTTCTTGCATCAAAACCGCATTCAAAGAGTATTTGCGTTTGCGTCTCACGTTTTCAGAGCAGTTAAAATTTCTATTCTTTGCCTGGGAAAGAGGAGTTTGTGTGCTGGTGGGGTGTTAAAAATGTCAAGGCATTTTATGGTGGTACTATTTACGAGATACACACTGACCACAAGCCATTAGTGGACATTTCTCTACAAAAGGGGGCGGTAAAGCAACCCAACCTTCTGCTAAATGGCTGCCCAAGTTTGCAAGAGTTAACATTCAATTTAAAATGTGTACCAAGAAGCCATGTTAATGAGAATTTTATACTGCTAGCTTGGTTAGTGATGATGAGCATTACTTGGCAACTAAAGGGGGGTTTGCCTGTTTCGAATCCATAAGTAAATATGAACGGAGATCTAATATGGAAGAGAATTAAGAAATCAAAGATGCTGTCGGGTTATATGAGAGAGCAATTGGAGAGCTGGATTTTGCACTCGCTCGGCTAACAGTCGGGTTTTGGGAGAGAGGGATGGAACAGGGGTGATTTCTGAGCTTCAGCGGCAATCGAACGGAAAGCAGGCAAGTGCTCCAAAATCCCCACTTAATCCGAAAGTTATTAAGTTAAAATGCTGATTTATTATTAAGTTAAAACAACAATGCCTGTCTGTCCATTAATTAATGAGTATAAGCTGGGTTATAACTAATTAGGTAATGTTCCCCTGCAAGGGTTTAAAAGGAAATAGAAGGTTAGGAACCCGACCAAAAATTGTAAGGGTAATTGCTTAAAGAGAAGAAACAAACCAGATTCACTTACCTTGTGAAGCCTGTTATAGGAATCGGTCTTAGGTACAGTTAGATGTAACCGATAAAAAAAAAGAGAAAGTCAGAGCCACCTAGTGGGAATACGTAACTGTTGAGTAGCGAACAAAAGAGAATGATGCATAGTTACGTTGTTGTGATTTTGTTTTTCTAAGTTCTATGGAATGTTTTACTTGTGATGTAACACATGTTCTTTAAAGGGCTGCATGTTGGGGCGGCTAGAAAAGTTATTGCATAATGGTAGCCTAAAGTCATGTAATGAAATTAAGAAATCAAAGATGCTGTGTGTTGTCTTCAGGGCATGTGGCCAAATGTAAAGGACAAGAAATCTCTCTTGAGTAGTTGTGAGATTGTATGGTTTGATTTGGTCAGTCCAAATCGAATTTTGGATAGAACATACAATTTTGTAGTGTTGAAAGTTTTGAGAAAAGGTTTGATGGCTCTTTGACATGGGGTAATGTCTGCCATGGGGGAAATAAAGTGAGTTCTGGAGACCAGGCATAATTTGTGAAATTGATACATTTGTTAAAAATGGTGTGCTATGCACTACGAGCGATGGCTGGAAAGGCTTTTTGTCCTAAATGAATACCTTCAGCGAACATTGCAGAAAGTGGGCATGGTTATTTGGGGGCCTTTTTCAGGAAGAGGTGCCCCAGCAATAGTATGCTTTAGTGATTGTAGACTATTTTTTTTAAACGACCAGAGATAGGGGTTTATTAGTGATATAGGAACTGAAAGTGTAAAGGAGTTTTTAATTGATATTTTTGCAAAGAAAGTGCTGAGAGGAAATTCTTATCGACAATTGTCCACACTATTCCTCTGAAATTAGTATTGCAGCTATTGCAGGTGTATGAAACAACAAAAATCACGGAACTGCATTATATCACCCTTGAAAGAACGCACGGATTGAGCACTTGAATCAAGTGTTTGGGGAACGTCTACTATTCTCTGCACAGAATGAGTTGTAACAAAAAGAAGAAAATCAATTGGATCTTATCACTCCACGTTCTATAGTGGATGAATCTCCATTTTTGCCAGCTGCAAGGAAGTGCACCTAGTACCAAAGTGTTGTAAAACTGAATGTGATATTAAAATACACTAAAGAGAATTTATTGTAAGACAACAGGAGCATCACCAGAGATGTGATACAAAAGAGATTTGTGAAATAATTTCGAAGTAAATGATTGCATGCCTATTAACTTGGGTACGAGACTATGTAAAGGAGAGTCCAAATTGTTTGCTCCAAGAAATATGTGTTTGACAACACTGTTTTTAGATGATGATGATGATAATAACGGTTGTGGTGGTGATATGTGGTAAGTTAGGAGAGTGATAGCTGTTGGAAGGGGGTTTGATTGTATGACATTAAGAGGAACAGAAATTGGGTAGATGGCAACGGTGGGTTGAAGTAATAAAAAGAATAGTTGTCACAAGTTTAATAATAACTTTTTGAAAACAAATGAAAATTAGGTTAACTTTATTGAATACATTTTTATTCTTTAGTTATTGGGAAAGGTGAATGTATTACCTCACCAAGTATTATTCCACATAATGCTTATATACTGGGTAGAATTTGGAATCCTGTTAGTTTCAGCTGTGAAGTTCCAACTGTGTCATTTGCTATCTTGGCAGTTGGTCCTGGCCATATCTTCTCAATAAATCTAACATTTTAACACCCACTGGCTCTGTGGTTCTTTCAGTTGTCTCTTCTGGGTAAAAGTGATTATGCACCAGTGGCATTCACCAAGGTGACAATGTCTTAAGATGCTAGGGATTGCCTCCTCCATTCTAGGATCCTCAACTTCCTGTTCGGCAGAGACGCCCTGGATTGTAAGTACTTTAAAGTACCTTTTAGAGGGAAATAATTGTTTCACAAGTCTCAGGGTCCTGCAATACAGGACATTTCTGTTCAATTCAAATGTAATTTTGATGGCCCTACATTGGTATAATCTTGCCACAGAAATCCACCAGTTAGGCTTGGGCCATCTGTGGATGGTTATTCTTTTGGACAAATCTTTTATTTTGGAGGCCCACTATGGCCCCCCTCTAAGGTCTTTGTCCAAGTTCATTTGGTGGAAATTAATGTTGTAGCTTCTTCATCGCTTATCCCAAAACCACTCTATTCGACTTATGTTGATCGAGCACTTGGAGGGTTAGAGCAAGAAATCTACTAGTTATGTACTGCTTATCAAAGCCTGCTTTGTAGTTCAAATTGATTCCAAGCTCAGTATTTATACGTTTAGTCACTGGTCTTTATTCTTATTTATTTCTTAAGATCTCATTAAATCAAAAGGTTCTTAGGTACAGGCGGTTATTTTTTCAGCATCCAATATCTGTTTAATGCAATACAAATATCAGCTGAAATACTTATGAAACATGTTAGTGACTGTTGTATTAAAGCAATTATTTATTACTCCAAGAAAAGCAACCATATTACTTCCTATACAATGTTCTGCCTACGATTTGGATTCTCACCTTTGGACTACAGACAATTAGTCTTTGAACACTGCTTTTATCTTCCTTCCCCTAGTTTGTCTGGTATATTTACGACTAAGACATATGTTGTCAGAAATGTGTTATCCAACATTTACTGCAAACTATGAATGTCATTACTTCAGCAACCTTGTTACCGCCTCACTGACCCGATCACTGATTGCTAGAAATTTTACTGATTCTCTGTTGTCTTCATATAAGCAGAAAGACGTATAGGCTAACTAACCGTGCACTCTTACAACGGACATCGCTAATTTGCAAAAATGGACCAGATTGTGTTGCCAATACCATATCCTTCTATAGTGCCTGCTCCTTCTCGAGTATTTTCTTTACTCATTCATGGCCCATTTCAAACGGGAGGAGTGTGTATGCCCTTCTCCACACAAAAAAACTATAGCCAGCCACACGTTCTACAGAGTTAATTGCTGATAAACATTTGCATCCTAATTTCCATTTTCATACAGTGATTTCCGAGGCCATGTTGCCCTTGAGTTTGTGCCCTCCATCACTGCCTACTTAAGTTTTCAGGATTGCCATTGTCTGCTGCAGTACAATCTTTACTAGAAATGGAGGGATCTTTGATGAATTAATCAGATTCCACTTAGAGTATATGTATTTGAATGATAAATAACAAATGCCCAAGGATTAAGTTTGTGGTCCTAGTTATTCTGCCGACTGAATCAGCAGTACTTTCCCATTATGAAACCTTTATTCATAATTGTAAATATTTTAATAACAGCAACTATATAGGGATCCTGGAGCACTTTACAATCTATTTTTTTTTTATAAATAAAAAAACATTTTCAAGTTAAAACCATTGTGGTTCCTAGTTTAATTTCATTTGTTTCCTGATTTAAAAGAAAAAATCAATTTAAAATCAAACTGTTAGATGTCATTTAGCAACACTCACACGCAGTATGCAGGGAACACACGGGGAAGGAACTAACAATCTGTGATAAAAAGGGCAGAGTTTCTAAGGCTGTGTGGACAGGTACAGAATAGAACAAAATATTCAAATGGCATTTGTCCAGAAGCCAGTAACTCACAATTTCGACTTGTACACAAAGTTTATACACAATTATATCTGACACCAGTAATTCTTAGTAAAATATGCAAAGAAGTGAACACTGTAAAGGAGAAGACTGTATACATATGGGATGAACGTGTCCGATTACCAGTAATCTTTGGGAAAGAATCGGAGACTCACTGCAAAGAGTAGTGGCATCCATGATAACATTAGCACTCAATCAATGCTTAATGAGCCTACACCTTAAGGCCAAAGAGAAAACAGATGCAATATTGACAGATGGTACTGGGATTAGTATTAGCACGTAGTAGCATTGTGGTACAGTAGAAACTGGATGGAACCTAAATACACATTATGGATGAAAGACATGACTGAATGGATGAATACGGAAGAGCTTCGAATGAGGATGACCGAACAACCTATTTTGGACTCATTTAACCCACATGAAAATTGCATAAAAAAATTTGTAGGATGCCCAACTGCCAAAACAAAAATGCTAAAAGGTCAGTTAGTTGCACTACTAGAGGTAGTTTTAGATCAGAAGAACAGATCAAGACGTACAAATACCGCCTGAGTGAACTGATGACCTGTTCTGAAATTTTGTACTGTAGTTGTGTTAGAAATAGATAGAAAATGTGAAACCTAAATAATGAATACAAATTATTATTTTTAAATAACACTGCCTTAATTGTTGGCTTTTAAAAAAATGTTTGCAATCCTTTTTTAATGGAAAAATGTGATTGTACTGCAGTTGAAAAAATCTAATGTGTTCTGCTGACCTGAAATGACAGGTATGACATATTGTTTCATGTGCTATTAAAGTAATTTTTCTTTTTAAAATAAAAGTACTGTCTGGACATTCTAGTTACTCTGATCTGTTGTGCTATCTGTATTTTGTATCTATAGCGCCTCTACATCCTGGACAAAGCCTTGACTGCCCTTTCTCGATACTCGTAGAGTTCCAAGCTTTACAAATTCGTTTTTGATCATTTCAATTGGAGCAAAATAGTATTCCTTGTCCAGAGTGATCTGTTTTCCAGTAATCTAGTAAGACAACTGAATTCCTAGATTCTAAGCAGTGTTTTATGACATTACGATAACAGAAATTGAGTCGTTCCAACCCATCATTCTTCCATGACACCGTAGTCTGAAATGGGCAATAGTGACTCGTATACCCAATGTACATCAGAACGTACTTGGTAACACTATAACTCAAAAAAGGCTGCTTTGAATTCCAGTAACCAAACTCTTAAAGCATCCCGCACAATATAAAATATATCTCCAATATATAGCCTGCTCTCTTGGAACTAACAGCAGCACTTCTGAAAATAAATGTGCAGCACAAGCAGTAAACAGAACACTAGACTTTTTTAGTGCTTGTCACGTCAATGAAAGAATTACATCATCCTTTCAATGGAAGTAGCCAGAGCTCATCATACACCATAATCAACCTGGAGAGCGTATTTGTAGGCTGTTTGATTCCATAGCAAGCTATTTCAGGGGTTTCAGTTAAATTTAAAACAAAAGCAAGAATAGATTCGGTAAGGCATCAAAGTCCTCTCGTTATGACGGAGCCTGTAGAAACACTATTCAATCCGAAAGGTCAAGTTAAGCTTTTTTTTGTCGCCTTCAGGAACATTGCCACCTACTGCACATTGATGTGTTTCTCTTAGCCAACTCTTTGTGGGGCTTCTGGCCTGAGCCATTTAGTAGCAATCCTACGTTTAGCCAGCAGGAGTGCCAACATGACTGCTCTAGAGCGTTTAGTTTTTTGTGCCTTCAGTGTAGCTGATGTGTGAGAATTTTGGAGACCTTAAAGAACCCCCCCAAAAAAATAACATTTTCATTAGCCACCCTAAATAACTTGTCGTGTTGCAGGAGATAGATGCATGTGAGAAGCTGAGCGAGAATTGGGCTTTCTGAAAAGTGACAATTGTATAATATGCGACCACATCTTGCATCAGGTCAAATCTGCCTTCCCTTCGTTTCTCCCTGCTAATGTCTGCTTCAGATTTGCGGAAGTTGGTAAGGCCTCACAGTGCTGCTTTGATGGCATACAGTGCCGCCATGCGAGTCATAATTGAGAATTGTTTTTGTTAGTGGAGGATATTTGAAACTGGTAGATTGAGAGGAGTCTGAGGTTCAGTGGGAGCGGATAGTTACTCAAATTTTCCTCAGAAAAAAAATCTAACGAGTAACCTCTTATCTACTTCCGGATACTTTGTCAGCCTCACCGCTGCCCCGGCCCCCAAAATTGAATTGTCCCTACTAATTAATTGCCGTCCACATCTGTCTTCTGTAGTCCTCCCTCCTCCTGTTCAAGTTTTGGTTGCGATCCGCTTCTTTTCTTGACTCTGCATTATTCCATCATTATGCTGTCCAGTTTGTTAAATGCTAGTCTGTGGTACAGTCTCATGCAACCGTTATATGTATTACTCTGTGGAGACCATTCTTAGTAGTTATGGATCTGATAGAGACGTCAAGCAGCAGATTCCTTAACTTAGAATATCCCCAGGTATCAGACTGGATCCGGAAAACTTTCTGCTGCAGCACCTCTGCGCGCTGGGGGGCGGTGCTGCAAGGATCCACCCTGACGTCGTCCACGGATGTGACGCTGACGTCAGTTTTCTTCTTTTCCGCATCGCAAAGCGGATCTTGGAAAACCAGCGGTTCCTTAACCTGTTTTTCTGGTTTCTTCGGCGTCCCGGAACAGTGTGCTATGCCTTCAGGCTTTAAGGCGTGTGAAACCTGTGCACCTCAGATGTCCGTGAGGGACCCGCACGCCATCTGTATGTGGTGCCTCTGGGTGCACCATGTCTCCAGAGAGTGCGATGATTGTCAGCGGATGAAATCAAAGTCCTTACGGGAGTGTCGGATGACATTGCTGGCCGCACTTTGTCCGGTCCTGCACCTTCGCGTCACCGCTCTCCCTCTCGGGATCGAGCCCACTCCCGAGGTCGTTCCTGCAGACTTCGTTTGGAGGGTAAACATAAGTCCAAGGAGATCTTCCTCCCCTACTCGTGATGCTGGCGCCTGCTCTTCCTGCTCCCTGCCGGGGAAGGGCGTCCAGCGGTCGTCTCCTCCGTACCTCCGGGTGCCTGAGCGACAAAAGCCCAAATGGAGGCTTATTCTGAAGCATTCCGCTCTTATCTTGGGTCACCCCCTCTCCCTGGTGCGCCTTTGGCTCGCATTGAGGTAGATGGCACTCATGTCGGGTCTCTGCCGGCAGATTCGTCCAGCTGACTCTTCGCCGACGGGACATGGGCCAGTGGGTCCTCCCAGTCCGTCAGGCCCACCCCATCAGTCTCCGCATAGCCCTCAGCATCTCCCTGCGTAGACGTCGGAGGTGGCGCCGGGTTCCCCACATATTGCAGTGGGGTCGATGTCAAACGGCGCCCAGCCCGAGTCTCCCTTGGAGGCCGTCTACGTCCAGATGACTCCGGCTCGACGTCCGTTGACGCCCGTGCCGGCGCCCACGTCTCCTCTATTTCGGGAGGTTGATATTCCCGACTCCTCGGACGTCCATGCGATTTCCATGTGGCGTCAGTCGGCGCTGATGCCGGCGCCTAAACCTCTTATGCCACACGCTGACTCTCTTCTGGACTCCCCTGATCTGCGGCCTTTTTGGCCCATGGTGCAGGTACCTTGTGTAGCGTGGACTCCAGATCAGCCTTCAGCTCCTCCACTATTGCTGTCTAGTGGACGGGTTAGTCTCCAGCCCCCCCCTCCAGATGGGTTATTAACACCTCCCCGGATAGCAACTGAAGCCAGTGCTGCCTAAGCACGGGCTATTCACAGGGCGGCTGCTATTCTTTGTTTTCAGCCACCTGTGGTTCTGCTGTTTCCAGCCCCTCTGCCTTCTGATCCTTTGTCTGATCTTCTCCATATAGAGCCGGTTTAAAGTGTAGCCTTTGCTGGCTCTTGGGGCATCCTTGTTTGATATCCTGCTGGACACATGGGCCAGGCCTTCCTCGGGTGACCCTGTTGATATGGACATGGCTCGTTGACATCGTCCTGCCCCTAATGATCCGCTCTCTGTCCCTTCATCCTAGGGCTCAGGCAGCCTTCAACTTAGTCTTCCTCTGCCCTGCCTCTGTTGCCTCCCACCTGTGAGTCTAAGTGGTTTGACGCATGTGGTCACCAGCTTTTCGCCTCTGCCAGTGCTGGCATCTACGCCTTGAATACAGCTTGCGTGTTCACACACGCATCCTCTTTCCTTTGGGACCTGGTTGAGGCTCTTATGCCTTCAATTCCAGAAGGCCCACAGGTTGAATTAATCAGCTTGCTTTCTGCATGATGGCAGGGGAAATGGCACAATTCTCCCTCCGCTCGTCTCTTGACGCCACTGACTTGGTGGGATGAGCTCTCGCTCGGTCGGTGGCTTTGCGCCGCATTGCTCAGCTGCGCGACAGTTGTTTCCCGGACGATGTGTGGGTTGCTCTTGCGAATCTGTTTTTTAATGGTATGGCCCTTTTTGATAGCCACGCAGATTCAGCGGTCTCCCGCCTCATGTCCGGGCTACTGTAACTCTTGCCCCTTTTTGCCTTCTCAATATTCTTTATTCTGCGTAGGCGGTGTTAACTTGTTTGTAGGAGAGTAGGGTCTTCTTCCTGTGGTTTCCCCCACTTTTTGCTGTGATTCTCTGGTTTTTCGACTTCAGTGTGGCTGTGGACCTGCTAATCACGCCCACAGCCCAGCTGTTCTCTCTCTAAATTGATACCATGTACTTTAGGTACATACCAGATTGGTTACTGGGTCACCCTTGTGAGCCTCTGTACAGTGTACCATAGGTACCCAGGGCATAGGTGCACCCTAGGCCTACCAGGGGCTGCAGCATGTATTGTGCCACCCCTGGTTTGCCTTCCAAACTGACACCAAGGGTCTTTTCACACAGCCTGGGTAAGGTGGTGTAATCACCCCTTACTTAGATATAGTACACCTATATCTATATATACATATAGACACATATACACCTATAAGTCACTCCTATGGCAGGCCTTGACAATCCTGGAGGCAGAGTGCTTGGTTTTATGTGAGAGGGTGCCCTAACATGAGCTGAGCCCCACACCTATTCAAGACATTTGCCAAGCTGCAACAGTCTTCAGTGCACACATTCACTAAGCACTACTGTGTGGCTATTCAGATGAATAAGGAAGCGCAAGTAGGACAGAAGGTCTTACAACACATTTTCAGTAACCAGTGCTCATCTTCCACCCAACCACCACAATAAGGACAAACCGCTACTAAGTCTATGCACAGCATAGTGAATCCAGATAGATTCACGCTGCAAAACGTATAGTTTCGTACCTGTCGGTGTAGTTTTGCAGCTTGAAGACTTTCTGGATTCACTAGCTATCCCACCCTCCTCCACCAGAAAGATGAGACAGGAGGAAAGGAGGATAAAATTGCAATCATAACTAAATGGATCAACAAAGGAACATAAAACGAGACAAGAAAAAAGAATACGAAGATGGTGACCAAAGGTGGGAGCTTCCGCCGGAAGTGCGTCGAAGTCACGAAGGACACCAAATAGTGGGATGTCGACATCCACCTGGGCCACGGAAAAAAAGAGAAGAAATACTACGAATGGCAGGATAATGCACAGCATAGTGAATCCAGAAAGTCATCAAGCTGCAAAACTACAACAGTTAAACTATACGTTATGTTCAAAGGACAACCAGTGGAAGCCAAATGCGCTGGGTCAGAGACCCCAGAAATATCAACCCTCTCAATAACCACATTCTCCATCCACTTACATCTCAGGCACTCAATAACTCACTGAGCATTATATCAACTCCATGTCTCACATAATGGAAGCCATTGCTCCCAGACAACTGAAAAGAGTACAGAGCAAAAAATCGAACCCATGGGTTAATTGAAGCCTCAATGAAGAACGTTGCTCACTAAGATCAGCGGAAAGGACATGGAGACTTTTACCCTCTGTGAACACCTCAATCTACTGAGACAAAAAAGGAAAACTTATAACAGACTTATCAGAAGTTCTAAAGCATCCTTCAGACAACAATTCGACAAGGCCACAAACGGTCCCCTAAAATTGTTTGAAATTGTCAAACATCAAACAAATAGGAAATGTAATCCCTTCTCATCTGAAAAGTCAACTCCACCCAGTTTCACCGTTTTTGCATCCTTTGCTGAGTAAACAAATCTAATCAACAGTGATGTCCAAAAAGCCCTGAAGCTCTTATCCATCAAAGCCCCTCCGCCTTACTCCCCGATATCTATGGGGAGAATGCCCTGACAGCACCTCCTTCAAACCAAAACACAATGCTTCCTGGTTCGTCTTTACGCCTATTGATGAATCTGACATCTTGAAATAATTTCTTCTCTGAAATATTCTATCCACTTCATTGACCCCTTTACCCTCCCAACTCCTCAACAAGATCAAACACTCTCTGCTACACTTGTGGATCAAGATCAGCAGTGCCTATCTAACACAACGCTCCATACTAAATTGTCTAAAAATATATTTTTTTAAAACACAGTGCAGATCAGTCATACCCTAGCTACTACCGCAGAATCTCCAATATCCCAACTTTAGCCAAGCTCCTGGAAAGTTTTGTACGTCGACAACTATGCAATCATATAAAGCAATGCCAACTCCTCAACCAATGTCAACCTGGTTTCAGACCCGATCGCACTACTGGAACTTCCTTGGTCCATGTTGTCAACGACGCCCTGAGATATCTCGACCAAAATGAAACCTGCTTATTAATCCTGCTTGACCCATCAGCTGCGTTTGACCCGGTTAAACATGAGAACCTCCTAAAATATAGTGTTAGTCTCTCCTTCATTGTGAAAATGGTTCTCCTCTTCCGTACACAACAGATGTCAGTTGTGATTAATACTGCTCTAGCCATCCAGACTCCAGCCACAATTGGCGTTCCTCAAGGCTCTCCACTCTCCCCCACCCTGTTCAGCCTGCTCAATGAACCCCTGACGGAAATCCTCAAACATCTCATACCACTTGTGCAGATGATACTCCACTATGTATGGAAATCACCTCTCCAGAAGACCTCCGCATCCTCAATAATACCCTGCTAAAAAATCAGCACTGGCTAATTCATAACCACCTTAAACGGAACGCTCTCAAAATAAAATTCTTCTTATTCTTACCACCCAACCACACTCTTAATGTCAAAGAGTGTCTCTCACATCTAGCAGCCTTGAACTGTACCACACACATCATAACCTCATCCAAACCTCTAGGAATAACTTTGGACAATCACCTTGCTATGCATAGGCTTGGCACGATCAGCACCGCCATCAGGATCTCCAACTACTAACTGCACGTGCTAAGAAAAATAAAACCTTTTCTTCCGACTCCGGATCTTAAGACAGCGGTTCAAGTGCTAGTGATCTCCTAACTATACTGGGAGCAATACTCCACACTCAGTTGGGAAAAGCCTTTCCATTGGAAGAAAGAGTGAGACAATTACAGACCATGACAAAGACTTGTGCTGGAAAACAATCCACTACATTGAGCCAATACAAGTCTCTGATTGACCTGTTGGCATCATGTATAGGCCTCATTTCATTTTGCAGGGTACGTAAGAGATTTACAATGGAAACTGTCAGAAGGCTCATGGGGAATATCGTCCGTGTCAAATGGCACTTGAAACTAGCTGTAATGCGGTGGAGGATTCTAGCAATTCTAAATAAAGGTCCCTCTTTCAGAGTGATTATTACTTAGCACGGATGGGCAGCTCACCTCTAAGAGCTTCAACTAGAGGTCTCTGGTCAGATGCAGAGAAGAGGCTTCACAACATTGTTCTAGAACTCTGTAAACCTAGTCTTATTACACAAACGTTCCTCCCAGATTTGCAGGTAAACCAGTCCTACTCAGAATGGGCCGCACAACCTCCATGTTCTACAGAGTCAAGGAAGGAGGAATGTGGTATAAGATCCTTTCAGAACCTCAACTGCTGTGGAACTGTACCATTTCTCACTCGGTAGACTTTTCAGTGGAACATCTGCACGGTTGCCAGAATGATCAGGCGGATGCACTCAGGCAGGAATTGTTGGTTTGTTACAAGCGGGAACTAGAACATACAGCTTGGTTACATTTTCAATTAATGGGGTCAGCACACAATCTATCTGTTTGCCACTTAGAACAACAGGAAATACCTGTGCTTCGTGAGCAGGTTTTGGCATCCAGGGATGATGGACAATACACTTTCGATCAGTTTGTCCAAGATATTTGCCTTTGCCTTTCCTCCTTTTCCCCTGATGCCCATGGTGTTGATGAAGACTAAGACAGACCAATGCATTCTGATCTTCATTTCTCCGGCGTGGCCTCGCCAGTACTGATACAGTGAGCTACTGCAGTTGGCAACACGTCCAGCCCTTCATTTGGAGATGCATCCCAGAATATTGCCCAGACAGTTGTAGATTCTCCACCACGATCCCAGCTCCCTGAACTTGATAACATGGTACCTGGCCACCTAGAATTTGGCCATTCGGATCCATCGCAGGAGCGTAAACCAATTGTTGCACAGACTCGAGCTCTAGCCATCAACAAGACCTACAGTGCGAAATGGAAGCGTTTGTGTGTCTGGTTCAGGAATGTCACCCGCTTTAAGTAAAGCCTTCCATATTTGTTAAGTTTGGCCAGGAGTGGTCTTAAATATTCTTCAGTCAAGGTCCACTATGCTGCAATCTCGAGATTCAGATGGACCGACACATCAACATCTATTCTGTTTTCCCAAAGAATCAATAAACAGTTCATGAAAGGGCTGTCGGAGCATTTCCACCTCTTCGACATCCTCTGGTTCCATGGAAGCTTTTTAATTTTTTTTTATTCTTTTGAATTGTTTTTATTGATTTTATAAGTGAACTAAACCTAGGCAGTTACATACATCAGATTGGTCTATGCCAACAAACACCATTGACCGCAGCAGTAAGCAATACATCATAATATCTGATAAGTAGTGGTCAAATGCATGAATTATGGAGATAGCAGTACAAAAAAAAGAATAGTAAAAGCAATTGTGATACTGAAAAAAACCATACATGAACATCGGTATGAGTTCCGGTTACACAACCACCATCACGGGAACCAACCACATGTCTAGGGTATACGCAATCTTGTAAACACATGTGCAGTGATCAAGGACACACTAGATCTGAAACACACGCAGTCTATAGTTAGATTACGTCATGTTCCAGCTTTTATGGATGCACGCTGTATCGCAGCTCTGTAACAAAACAAGGGGGTGTTAAAGGGTAAAGGAAATACATTACTCTGCAGTCTCTGCAAGTAGAAATGTTTGTAAATAGGCTTTAAGCAGCTGCCATATATCTCTCGACCTGGACGGCAGCAGCAGCAGTGTGGCATAATAGTCGCTTGCGGTATTACAATACTGTAAATCCTGAAGCCAGACCTTAATGGTTGGATGACTCCTCCTACCCCAATTTAAGGAAATTTGACGCTTAGCCAATAGGAATGACATTGCAGCAAATCGTCTGATATGTTTGGGGTGAGGCTTAACGTATCTCAGTAATGCTAAAAGCGGGCTAGGGTTTAGTTCCTGCTCCACCATTGAAGAAATGTGACGAAACACCTCTTCCCAACAGCTCCGTACCACCCCCGCAGTACCACATCATGTGTGCAAAGTCCGCCCCCTCCCAAGCACATTTAGGACAAGCACCATCAGTCTGTGGATGTATTTTTTTCAAAAAAGCTGGTATCAAATAAACTCTGGTTATATATTTATAATGAAGCAATTTGTACCTATAGTTGGACGAAACAAAACTTTTTGGGGAGCAGCAATAGGTCCAAACCGCATCAAGAAGCGGTTCGCCAATATCTGCTTCCCTTGCTCATCTAGCATGTAAACCCCCCGGATACTGGCAACGTTTGGGTGAGATGGTAAAGCCTTGTGATCAAGCGGGCAGTGTCCGGTGTGTTAATTATAAAAGTGGTTGAAATTCCGGCCATTCCTCCTTGGAATCTGGTAAAACACTTAACAGCGCATTCGCACTCTATGTAATACAAATATGTCCATTGTCGTTGCATTACCTCCCGATATCATGTCAATGACCGAACGAGGGAGGGAGTCTACAAATAAATCTGCATCAAACTCAATCTATATTTTAGTAAGGTTTGTTTGGTGCAGGTTTCAAGTGTAGGCACTATCCATGAGTTATCCGCCAGTGGAATCTGGGGGCAGTAGAGATATTCCGACTTTACATGGAGACGTAGTTTGGTCCATGCCCAACATGCCGTTGCCACGGTTTCTATATCCGACTGAGTACGCTTCAGGCCCAACGGCATAAGTGAAGTAAGCTGTTGAGGGTGTATTTGAGATCTATCTGCTTTCAAATATTGAATATGATTGTCTGGATGAAACCAAAAATAGAAGTGTGTTTGTGCAATCAGGTTGGTTCCATGGGAGCTCAATACAGTCCTTGGCCAGCTGATACCGCCTTTTGAGCCTCTACATAGAGCAGGCTTGTAATTTGTCTTATGGAAAACCGCACTACTCCCGACTTTGACATCTGCTGAGAGAGTGGAAGAGATTCAGGCATTCACCACCAGAGAACCTTTTCTCTGGTTCACGAAGGACTAAGTGATACTCCAAACAAATTCTAAATTAATTCCTAAGCTGCCTACTGACGTGCATCTAAATTAGCCTGTCCTTCTTAGATCCTTCTTTCATACTCCCATCTTCAACAGCAGAAAGATCATTACATTCTCTAGACTTGCGTAGATGTTCCCTATTCTATATAGACAAAACAAAGGACATACACACATCAGCCAAATTATGTGTATAATTTAGTCAACCACGAATAGGTCAATCTCAGCCAACGAGCTATCCCGTTTGGACACTCAGCCTGTATTGCATTTGGTAATGTAAAGCAGAGCGTCCTCTTTAGGGAAGAGTGAAGGCGCATTTCAAGCTGAGGCATGGCTTCAACTGCAGCACTTTTTACTGGAGTGTCTTTGAAAGTCATCTGCTATACAGTCACCTGTAGGAGCAGGTATACGTTCATGAAGCATTACTGCCTAGCCGTGGACGCGGAAGCTGATGTAGCAGTGGGACAGGCAGTCCTGAGAAACTGGTTTCATTAAAGGTGAGCTTGCTTCCCGTGTTGTATTTCATAATGTTTACTGCTTGCTATTCTGATTCAAGCAGGTGACTTTATAAAAGATCCAATGTTGGAAGAAGAAATTAGTTCCTTACCTGTAACTCCAGCTCTCAACATTAGTATCTTTCATATATTCACATGGGGGGATGGGGGATGGGGGGGGGGGGGATTCCCATCCTGATGCTGGGGAATGATTCAAGCATGTGAATATATAAAAGATATCTATGCCGGAGAACTGGAGTTAAAGTTAAGTAACACATTTCTTCTCTCTTGCTTTACATCAGAGGATAACTCTTTGTTTTTAATTACTAGTGCATAAGGTTACAGCCTGGGTGGCAAGCAGAAGTCACATGATAGCTCAGCTCGTTTTAGGTTTGAGGATCCAAGAGGACCTTGAGCTGAGCCAAGATTTCAGTAGCTTGCCTACCTGTGGGTATCACGGTGTAGGGAAAAAATCAACCTAAAACACAAAAAAGGGTTTGAAGCACAAGAATTGAGATTGTCATGGAAATTGCGATCACCATCAAACATTTCATGCTTTGCCCTGCCAATATGCCACCAGCGAGGAGGGGTGAGGGTAGGAATAGAGGGCCTGGAGTAGGTCAGATGCTGGCCAACTCATGCAGCAGGACTTAACCATCCACCTTGGGTTGTGTGTAGTTGAGGGTAGGTTTGTCCACTAGTGCAGTGGTTTTGGCCTAGCTGCAGACAAGTCTCTGTGGCCAATCCATTTTCACGCCATGTTGAGCGGAGGGCCTGACCACGTGAGGCCTTGTGGTTCACCTTTGGTGGAAATCTCCTATAGCCCTGTGCTGCTAGTGTATGTTTCGTGCATTTAAAACCAAAGCTGGTACTTTTTAGTGATTGTACATGTTTTACGCAGAACCATGGCTAATTTTTTTAACTGAGGATTTTTTGTGTGTGAATATAGATACCTAGGTAGATCCACGGTCTTCAAAAGTGATACTTTGTGCATCAAATGTAAAGGAAGGTGTACCCAAAACATCACTAACTTCCTCAAGTTGTTCATCTAATTTCTGCTCTAGCTCTGTGAATTTAGTAATCACAGTGCTCACATATCTAAATGGCTTGTTTCATGGTTGAATATTTAGCATAGTTTCAAGGCTCCCGTGGGCAATATCATTGACTTGTCCCTGTTCACGTGGGGTCCTGATAGATCCCCAATTCTACACTACAGTAGCAATCTCCACTGAGAGGGTTTGATCATTCAAATATACCAACTTTGCATCTGCTTACAGTGACACTGTGTTCAGTATGTTTGAATTGTATGCCAAGCGCAGTGAGCGAACTGGTCAGTCTGCATGTGCATAGCTCTGTCGCAGAGGCAAGGGAGTATGGGGTTCATCAAAAACATACCCTTTTATCATCAGCTAGTCACCTTGTTTATTTATTTAATGAGTTTTATATAGCGCAGGCTAGACCCAATGTTATCAGAGCGCTTTACATGAGGTTCCACAAAGTTGCAAAATTACATCAGTTGACAGGTTAAATCAGTTACTAGTAAAACATTTAAAGAGCATAGAAGATTAGATAAATGGAGCGTAGAAGGGTAAGGGGGTAGGGTGAAGGGGTCGGAGGGAGATACGACGGCAAGACGAATTAAAGTCTGCCTCAAGTCCGGCTGGGTAGGTGACGGCCTAGGGGGAAGTCCATGGCCCATCTCCTCTTTTGCTATCGGGTAGCTCCACCGGGCATCCGCCAACTAGCAAGGTCTTGGTTGAAAAACATGTAAAGAGCATAAGAAGATGAGATAAATGGAGCGTAGAGGGGTAGGGGGGAAAGGTAAAGATGTAGGGGGGGATACGACCGAGACGGAGTTGTAATGGAACATTGGAGAAAGTTAACAGAACCTTCACTAAGTGAATATAAATTACCTTGACTGATAAGAATGTCAATATTATAATTAAAGAGAATATCCGGGCATATCACAGAACATCACATTCCACAACTATTTGCATCCTTAGAGATTCTTAAAATTCGAGTTCCCAAGTCAGAAATTAATCCTCACTTGATAGGCAAGTACAAAGTATATAAGGTCAAGAGAAAAATACAGGACAGCATCCGAAAGAGTTTAACAAACAACAGCAAATTAAAGAACGTTTGAATGCAAGCATAGTGCATGAAATTTTAGCCTGGACGTTTGAGGACTGGGTCAAGGTTAAAAATCCTTGCTTTGTGAACAAAGGCGGTTCTAAATTCCCTTCTTATAAAATCGTAATCCGAGCATCGTCTTCTGTCAGATTAAATATGAAAATTGGTTTTAACAGTTTTAAAATTCAGCAAAGTTGTTAGTTCTGAAAGTGATGATGTTTGTGATATGTTGACTGACATGGCTGCATCGCTGTCTGATGAGAATTAACCTTCCAGATGTAATGGTCAGAATGTTCTGAGAGATAATAATGTTAAAGTGTTGGAGACTGAAGGACCAACTAATCTAATGTACATGCATGGAAACAAAGGAAATACTGAGTTAGAAGAAGTTTTACCACAAGACTGTAATGTCTCAAGAATCTCCAGGATCAGAGGTTATAAACATTTACATTTTAGTTCCAGAAGTTCAATTATTCCTGCCTTGCCTGTTTGTTTCATAAGGTTCTTCACCTATTGGTGAATTAAACAGTGTGAAAAGAATTAGTGTTCTTCCTTCTGCCCGGTTACTTGTTGTAGTCGATTATGCCTTTATTCCCTTGCAGTCCTGTCTTTTGTTAAACTGAGAAAGTACAACATATATCTTTTCCTTTATTTTAGTGTTCTGTGCATTGCGGGTCTTTATCCTCCTCCATGCGTGCGCAGTCTTACCTTGAGCATGTTTAATGTTCAGTGTGTTTGCGAGGTTTAGGACATTTCAATATTGTCTTTTAAATTATTACTGTCCTCTTAAGAAACACCCTCCTGGCTGTGGGGCTCTCATTGAAAACTATTTTGTATTTAGCTGGTGTCCTGTGATCCTTCTATCTAGCACATACATCCTACTCAGCCTGGATATGCAATAGTACAGAGCACCCAGAAGCCCTTGCCGACCTTAGCACTGACAACTGGACCATTTTGTTAATTTGTTTTTGTTTTGCCACTTGTTTGTTTTATGTTGCTTCATTATACCCATTATAAAAAATTATGGTTCCTAAAAACTTGATAGTTATTAGTTCATGAATAAAATAAACATATTGTGATAAATAAGGGTCTTCTTTCTTGATTTGCTCCTTTAAGTTGATGCATGGTATACAGTAGCCAACCGAGCTTGGTCAAACAATTCAAATTCTTTTTCACAAATGTATCCATCTGAAACCAACTGTGTGTCTGTCCCCAGCAAGAGGCTCACCCCAGGATGCATGTAGGACACCTTTTCTCCCTTGTGAAACAGTAAACCATGACAAACCAACTACCCTACAAACCTCTCTACAAACATCCCAACTGCCACCAAACACAAATTTCAACAAGCCAATGTTGACTTATAAACGAAAATGGTTCCAGACCACTTTGGTGATGGTCATCCACACTATTCTCTCACATGAGAGAATCTTGAGTCAGTCTATATTAAATATCCTTAACCGAAATCTAGAACCATGCACAAAGAGAGCCTAGATTTTCACAGCGTACATGGCTATAAAATTGCAGAAGAGTGCTATATAAATTCTACTAATATACCATACGTAAATGCAATATTCACCATTGACACACTATTTACTAACCATTTACTAGCCAGGTATTCTCTCATCGGTTTGCCTGTCGTCAATCATCTGTTTACTGCCCATTCTTTCTCTGTTCACTAGAAATTACCTTAACATACAGCTGTGCACTATCTATTCTGCCTTCTGTCATCCCTCTATCATGCTCCAATTATCCCTCCTTCTAGACACAGCCCTTCGCACAATTTCCGACATTACTCCGTTGACCTTTTTCAGAAATGGCCTTGAAACCTCTAGTTCGGGCCCCATAACTGGACGCAAACATTGTAAGGTTGCCTCTAAATTAGGGCAAAGTATTGCAGATGCGACTTTACGTTGGGGGTGCCACTGGAGGTGATGCATCGATCTTTACATGTACATATAAATCCTCAAGAAGGTGCTTTAAGCTCTTGACGCAATGCTGCTGATAACCCCATCTGAACAAGGTACAGTATTCTATTCATATGAGGCTGTACTAATGATACTGTACCAATGATATGTATGCCATACAGTTTTGGCATGCCTTTTTCATATAGGTTTCTTATTTTTTTTTATTTTTTATTTATTTATTTATATTTATTCATTTTAATGAAAATTACGTTTCATAAAGCCACCCTCCTCCCACATCCAAACCTTCTTTCTGACCATTGTTTGCGAGGACACCCTTCCTAGGTTTTTCTGGGAGCATGCATTGCTACTACCCTTGCTGTGCTCTGCTGTGCGCATTACTGAATCCTAATAAAACATTCTTGTGTTGCTGCTGAAAGGTGCGTTGGGTGCCAGTTAAATGCAGAATAAATAAATAAATGAATATAAATCCGTATTTGCAAAGCTCGAACTACTCACCCTGACGGTTCGCAAGGCGCTGGGGGCCGTTGTGGAAGTTAAGTGAGCTGAGTCACATTGTGCTGAGCTGAGCTGAGCTGTGCTGCCGCCGGAGCCGGGGGTCGAAGCTGAACCCTGTGCTCCGAAGTCAACTGCCCAGGCAGCCGTACCACACCTCTCACACTGGTTGGAAAATGTTAGTAAGTTACTCCCAAGTCCAATCAAAGGTAAATGGAGCATTGTAATGTAGATTTATCTTTTCTAGTATGTGTACAACAAAAGGTAGATCTGAAAGAAACTTCAGACTCCCAAACCATTCCACTTACTAAGATTGTCTAGTGAAGCTCCAACACGGTAAATGCAAGACCCTGGGACTGAGTGAAATCAACAGTATAATATTCTCCATTTAGTCGCCTTTTTGTTGTACAGTTATTGGTGTCTCACTTGTTAAGCAGACTCTTTTCACTTATTTGGGATGGTTTCTTTGAGAAACCCTCATAACTGGACCACCAAAAGAGCCTCAAAAGTAACTGTCTTTTTGAAACAGCAGAGTTTTAAAATCAGGCATTTAAATTTTTGTGGATGTTATGTGAACGTTTAAAAAATAAATTAGGCTCATTGTAAGAGGTATTTGCTGGGTTTTTTTTAAAATAATTGTTTTTTGGCATATTTTGATTTATTACATTACATGCATATTCAATGCATAGCCAAATTACCCTTTTGTTTTAGTTACCAATTTAAAAAAGATAGTGAACTTAATGTAATCTGTGTGACATATTAATATATTGTAAGCAATCTGTGTCCCAAGAAAGCAATTGTTTTGTATTGAATTGTGTGTACTCCTTTAGCTGATTGTAATTTGAAATAATTGTTGTTCACAGAAAAAGGCCGAAGAAGCACATAAAGTTTTGGAAGGTCTTGGCCCAATAGTTGAACTGGTAAGTGTCTTTCCCCAGTATTTGCCAATTGGACTCCTGTGTGTTTTGTGCTGAGGAAGAGGTGTGTGTGGTGCAGCGGCCGGGCGTCTGACTCTTGAACATGAGGCTCATGGCTCTGTTGCCGGCGCAGGTTAGCCCAGCACTATGTGACACTGAGCAATTGTAGGAAGCTGGCTCTGTATATACTATACCAAAGTGAGATATAGTGTGCACAGAGTCCAGTGGAACCCCAAAGGTAGGCAGAGGTAAAAGTAGACAGCACCTTACTCTCTATTTGTGGTAGTATGGTCGAGCAGTAAGGCTTTATCAGAGGGTAGTGTTAAGCATTTGTTGTACATACTCAATTATCAAATGATCGTCACACACTCAGACTGAACTTAGATCAATGTTGTTTGTATAAAAATATTCTTTTAGTTATTTTATTTCCTAGAACCAAGCAAGCCTGGCACAGGTAAGTGATAAGTACTTTGCAGTAAAAATACAGTTTGTAAACAGTTTGTATTGCAGTTGTATATATACTTTTAATTTTATTACAGTAGAATTACTAGTAATGCAATGCTTTGAAAGATTGTACATATAACTTGTATTGGCTTTTTAGTATAATGTCTAGTAATTACTTTACAGATTGCTTTTCTTACACATTGCAGTATACCTGGGTACTCCACTGGGACATTTCCTGTAAACAGGTAAGTAAAAGCGTTTTTGTTATTTGGTTACAGTTGTAAAGACTTTCATAGATTGTCCAACTCCACACTTAGAAACTTTTCACAGAAAAACAGTATTTTATCCTATGGAGGAAATAGGGTTATCGGTTCAATGGTAAGTATTCGGCTGTTGAGTTGTTATTCTGCGGGTAGACTGAGAACAGTATTTTATCCTATGGAGGAAATAGGGTTATCGGTTCAAAGGTAAGTATTCGGCTGTTGAGTTGTTATTCTGCGGGTAGACTGAGGGGTCCCCCAGGGTCAAGGATGCACGCTTGTTACACCCTCAGCTGCACTAGGGCGGCTCTGTGCAGAGTGCTGAGGCCCAATGTTAGCTAATAAGGGGTAAGGGGCCTCCGGTTGGTGGCTGCTGACGAGCAGGCCACAAGGTTGTGGGAGCCGAGCTCCTGGTGTTAGGCTTAGGGGGATCCGATTTAGCACACAAAGTGCACCCGCAGGGGCGGCTGGGTGCAGGGTGCTGTTTTGGCGTTGGGTGCCCTGTTTTCAATAGGGATTTTCGATTTTGGTTTTTAGCTGCATGCTCGGTCCAGGAAGACTTCCTGGAGGAACCAACAGCTGGGCAGGTAAGTTGGAGGGCTCGGGACATAAGTGCTGGATGCAGGGGTGTCTCTTGAGGTCGGATTTTACCTTACTGGGCCTCTTGTGGTTGGGGTGGGATCTCCATGCAGAGACTGCAGGCGACGTCGAGGTGTCCTGGAGGGGTCAACCCACGGTGGACTCGGACTCTGGAGCGCTGGGGGACCTCGCTGGGACCAGTGGGCCACTCCTAATTCGGGCCGTAGGCGTCGGGTGCAGTGGTGGTTCCATGCGTCTGGTTTCCTTGTCCTTAGCAGGCTCTGAGTCTTTCTTGGCTTTTTCTTTTGAACAGAGCTGCTGTTCACAGGAGATCCGGTCTTTGTTGAAGGCAGTCGGTTCTGGAGGTCGCTGATTACAGGACTGCGCGACTTCTGGCGCAGGATCTCTGGAAACTGCAGACAGGCTGGTAGGGCTGAGGCCAAGTCACTTGTTCTCTGCAGTGTCCTCTGCTGGGTGTCTTCTTTTGTCCTTCTTCATAGGTTGAGGGAATCTGCCTTCTTGGTTCAGGGCTGCTCCCTAAATACTGTATTTAGGGGCCATTTTAGGAGTCTCGAGGTTAGTAGCCAATGGGCTACTGACCTTAGGGTGACTACACCCTTAGTGTGTCCACTCTCCCACATGGGGGAGTGGGCACAATCCCTAATCCTGTTAGGAGAGAGGGCTTCACCTCGTCTCCCCCACCTTAGGGGTGAGGTTGGCAGAGGTGGGCACACCTTCTGGGCTGTTCTAAATGTTCCTGCCTGTCTTCCTGCTGAAAAGTAGGGGAGACTGGAAGGTGGCCTGCTCCTGGTAGCAGGAGAGGCTGTGGGCCGCGTGTTACAAAGGCGGCAAGGCCTTTGAAGCTCCCCTGCACACTTGGATCTTCCTGACCTGGTGAAGGTGTGAACACCTCCTCCCAGGAAAGCCTTTGTTTCTGGGCTCTGGGAGCAAAGGGTCCCACTCCTGGGGTCCAGAAACATGTCTCGTGGTGGCAGGATGGTGTTTACCAGTCATGGAACCCACCAGAGGCTGGTCTTTTTTCAGTGGCATCAGTAAGATCACCTCTGAGTCCATTGTATAATAGATTCTACACTAGCATCCTTGTGGGTTTATTATGCTCTGAAGTTTGATACCAAACTTCCCAGAACTCAGTAAAGCCATTTTGGTGCTGTGGAATTCATAATGACTAACTCCCAGACCATATACTCTTTATGGCTTTACTGCACTTACAATGTCTAATAATGGACTTAGACCCTGTAGGTGTACAGGGCTCATGCACCTGTACCCTCACCAGTGGCATACTACACCCAGCTGGAGGGGTGGCTGACCTATGCCATGGCAGTGGGTTGCAGGCATGGCACACAGGTATGTGTGCCATGTCGACTCTTCACATGTCGTAACGACTTGCGTTGTAACAACGCACCGTTGTAACGACTTGCGTTGTAATTGAATGCGATGTATCGCCTACGTAGTAAGGTAAAGGGGTGTGTGTGTGTATATATATATATATCTATATATATATATATATATATATATATATATATATATATATCCCTCTGAAAAAAGCAAAGGTTAAAGTTATATTATTGTTGGCCGAATTGCTAGTGATAACATACGGTTTTCTATTCAATCATTTCATTGCAGATGTTCCATCGATATTATCAATATTGTCAAAGAAGATGTAGTGGTTGGTGTAATATGTGGGGTAATTAGCAGTGCATGGTGAGCGTTATAGTTACCTTGGAGCACAAACTATAGTTACTTGACATAACTAACTGGTGAATTTGTGTGGTTATTGGAGTTTAAAACATTACATTATCCCTTAAAATTCCACCTAACTGTAAGTTAATTTAACCTTTATTTATTGCAGTGAATAATTATTTACATAAAGTAATATTTTATTACCATGCATAAAGGCAGTACACAGTGAGGAGTTGGCTGCAGGGCCTGGCCTTCATTCTAGCCCTGCGGCCACCCACCCAGTCAGGCACCCAGCCCCCTGCAGGCACACAACCATTCTCCATTTTTTATATGTTGTTGTTGTAGGCGGGGGTCCATGGATCTGCAGATCCATGGAACTCTCAACGTGACAACCCTGGGGATTTGTCCAGCTTAAGGGTTGCAGAGCAAATACCAAGGGGCATCACAAGGATCTATTGATCCACCGACCACCCCAACACACAGATATGTATGTATTTGTATAGTATGTATAGGTATGTGTTGGTGTATAGGTATGTGTATGTATCGATAGATTGATAGCTAACCTTTTAACAACTTGGAGCACCAAAGCTGGACTAAAACAATGTGAAGAGTTAGACAGTGTAACTCCTGTTTTACGGCTACCCATTAAACCCAATATTCCAGGTGGAAGGCAAGGGATAGGCCATGCCCTCTGCAGTGACATCGCCAAGTGTTTGGTGTCACCTCCCCACACTGAGGAATCGATGTCAACTGTAGTCGAATGTGTAGGTATCACTTGGACTCACTTTGGGTTCTGGTCAAGATCCAAGTCATTTCTGCATACCTACAGTTCCATCTCTGCACAACCAGCACTTGGCCACTTAATTTTCTATTCCAGTCTGTCCTTTCCCAACCCTCTGGTTTTTGCCAATCCGGTGAAGGTGATCTTTGACCCCTAATTTCTTGATGCGTGTCTATAGGCCTAGCTTTGGTGAGATTTTGGGCATCCGTTATTCTGTTGATTTTTGAGGAGCCTAGTCGGTGCCTTTACTTTTTCCACTCAATCCCAGGCTGACTCCAAAATATTGAAGTAGGTGGTCATAGAATTATGTAATACCTTTAACCAGGCTGGGAACAATAGGTTGTAGTCTAGCTGCATTATTCTCATTTTCTCCATCAAAAGATTTGTTGTTTTTACTTTATATAATCCTGAAAACATGATTAAATCAAACGACGTTCCATGCGCCATACTCCATCTCTATTCCAGTCATTGAATTTTGCAATAATTGACTGAACGGAGAAAAGGGTGGGCTAGAACGAAGATGTATGCCCAGAGCACTGTCGGCCCCTCTTAATTATGATGCATGTGGCGCATTGGTCCGCTTAAGCCAGGTTGCTCAGATTTTCAAGACTTCTCAGCTATGTACTATCTGGATGATAATCTTTAAGCATCATTGACTGAAGTGTACACACTTTCTTCCAAGATGCAAAAACATCTACATGAGCGATTGGTATGGTTGTGCCCCCACATACATTTATTTGTAAAAAAGAAAAATATTAAGTACCCCCTTTATTTTTTTAGAAACAATTTTTATTGGCATGTCAGAATATAGCAGTGTAATACATCGAGTAACACTCACATTCGAGAACATGGGACAACAATTCTGTTCTGAGTAAATGCCTTTTACGATAACAATCCCATAACCAATCCCTCCCTGCATCCCACCCCCCTTGTCAGTGCGCCGGTGTCCTCTTTCTCAGCAGCCAATAGTCAACAATCCGTACCTTCCTCGAAGCAGTCGAAAGGAGGAGGTAGGTGATGCCTTCCACTGGGGGACCTGAACTCCCATAACCCCCGTCGTTACTCATGTCAGTTGTGTTCCGCACCAGGAACGGGGAACCTCACCTCCGAAACACCCTACGGCGTCGGTGCCTCACTATCCTCACTTTGGTCACCCTCAGGTAGTAGCAGCTCGGTCACAAGGGCCTCCCACGCTCTGGCCGTCTCTAGCGCCCTGCCATTATCTAGTCGCCTGGCCTGTCGCAGCCGCAACGCGCTCTCTGCCTTCGCCCACCGCTCCAGGGTAGATCTCCAGCACGAGTAACTGGGGCCCCGGCTGGATTTCCAATGCATGGTGATTTCCCGTTTGGCCAATATCAGGCCCACGTCATAGAATTTGCTGGTGATGCGAGTTCGGGGGGTGTGAGGGAACCACAATAATAAACAAACGCCCATATCCGCTACAATATGCCGATCCGTGACAGCATTCAGGCAGGCCACCACCGCCTCCCAATAATCAGTTAGCTTCGCACAAGCCCAGAACATATGGGCAAAATCCGCACCTTCCAGTCCACACCTAGGGCAGAGCGAAGACGCGCCCTCAAAATACTGCGATATCTTAACCGGCGTCAGATAAGCTCGGTGGAGAGAGAAAAATTGGACCATCTGGAACCTGGCATTCCGAGTGCCTTTCCATGCCCGCCGCAAAAGCTGTGGCCAAGTCGATTCGGGGATCGGTCGCCCAATATCCTCTTCCCATTTGGTTTTCAACCTGTCCAAGGGCTGCAGCGTTTCCGTCGACAGCCTCCGATAGAGGCAGGTGACGGTCTTGTAAGTACCCGCCGCCATACCACATATTGACAGCTCTCGGATGTCGGTGGTTCAGAAAGGCCCTTCTTCCAATGATTCTGGATACTAGCTGTGAGAAGTTGGCCTGATGTGCAGTGCTCACTATTCTAGTGATCACTATATATCAGTCCAAACAACCCTTATTGATGATTGGTTGTAAGTCAACCTTATAGACCAGCTATCCTAGTAGCATGGATACGAGCAGTCTAAGGCTAAGACTCTAGAGGGCGTGTTAAGCCAGCTGTTTTACCATCACATTACCCCTTGAACACCCAGTGAAAGGACACCACACAAGTGTTATCAAAATAAACAATGTATTTATTAGAATCACAACAACCCTGTACTCTTTATGAGGACAGGGTGCTAGGCACACAACAAAACTCTTACGAAAATACTTAAGTTAGCACAGTATACACAAATGCCCGAGGGGCACGAAAAACCATATACTCTAAAAGTGGAATGCGAAATTACTAGCAGGTAAGTACAGTACTAATAGGCTTTGGAATCACTAGGACTTGACTATGGAATCGTTAGATTACTTCTAGGAGGCCTAGGGGACTCGGGTGCAGAGTGTGCACTCTCACGCGGGATGCGGGACAAAGTCTATGGAAGCTAGTAAAGTTAAAGTTAGTGTTCACGGGCGAACCCGACCTGGTAGGGAGAAAACGACTGTGGATCCTGACCCTTGGATAGTGAGGCTATGCTGGGGCACCGAAATGCCGAAGTTACCTAGCCCAGGGGCTGCAGCTGCATATGTCTCAAAAGACGTCGGGAATCCTCGTTGCCGGACCAGGAGCCTGGAAGAAAGATTCTGGCAGGCGACCAGTGAAGATAGTTCGAGTTGATCCAAGCCTGGATCTGGAAGATGGATGACACCTGAAAGCAGAGGGGACCAAGTTCGTGACTACTAGCCAGTAGTCAGTGGGCACCAGGAGGGCACCGGATGGTAGTCACCTCGACTAGGTGAGTGGGCGACGCTGGCTCTGCAGATCTCACGGACCAGGAGGCGTTGTCGGCGACCAGGATGGAGAGGCGAGCTGTCCCACGATGGATGAAGCTGTCGGCGTCGAAGAACCCAGGATTGGGCAACAAAGCCTTGGCTAATTCAAGCCCACGCGGTGGACTCAAAATGGCGTCTTGAGTGGACCAGGAGGGTCCGGGGTGCTCCTCTTCTGGAAGGGAGCAAGAGCCAGTCTGGAGCAACCAGACCAGCAGCAGTGATGTCGTCGGGCGTCGTTCAGAAGGCCACAAGCCAGCGGGCTAGTAGCCAAACAACACGGTGAGCAGCAAAAAGCAGAAGGGCCCCACGCCGATCGTGGAGATGCTGGGGGGCTGCTCTTCGGTGCTGGAGCTGCTCAGGGTTGGGGCTTCTCGGACCCCAAAGCACTCGCCAGGAGATTACTCGGCGGGCTTGCTGTGAAGAAGTCGTGCAGTCTTGGCAATAGTCGGTCCCTTGAGGTCTCGTCGCACTCACGGTTCTCAGCTTGGCTGTAGAGGTGAGTAGAGGTCAGAGGTGCCAGGGAAGCCGGGTCTTGTCGAGCTGGGCAGTCGGATTCCGGAGGAAGGACTTGCAGCAGACCGCAGTGTTCCTGCGTTGGTGCCTGCGGATGCAGGGTGACTACTCCTTAGTCACAAGGGAGAATCTTGAAGAAGGAAATCTTGAAGTCCTTTCGCAGAAAGTCGTGTCTTGATTCCAAAGATGATCTAATTTGGAAGGGGGCCTGCTCCTACCTTTATCTGGGAAAAGGGGGCTGGCACGCGACTAAGTCCTGCCCTATGGGTGGGACCAGGAGGGGGGTGGTTACACCCACTTCCTTGGCGGGCTTTTCCCCAGCTCAGGGTCTGGAGTGTCCCTGGAACTGGTTCAAGCCGGCCTATGCATAGTGAGCACCGGGGTGCCACTTGCAGTCACCTTCCTCTGAAGCCCTGCCTACCTAGGATACACAAAATCCTGTCTGGGACGGTGCTGGCACCGCCCCTGGCAGGAAACCCTTTGTCCTTATCTCCTGCTCTGGGAGGACTCCCAGCAGCAGGAGGGCAGACTTGTGTCTCGGTGGCAGCATCCATTTTGTGGAGCTGAGCCTCTGTTTGACTTTAACCGGGGTTAGGGGTTACATACATGTCGTGTCCCTCTAGAAGGGTGGAATGCTAACCCCGTCGCCAGAATTGGCGAGGGGTTAGTATTCCAATTCGTATGACACCTTACTCGACATGTTTTGATAAAGCGATACCAGAGTTGGCATATAACCGCGAGGATTATAATGCACTTAAGAGTATATGGTATGCGATATCATGGAAACGGCTAAGGGATGGATCCCGAAAGCCGCAGACAGGCTCAGCTCATGCCAGAGCACCATCTCACACGATTCCAAGCACTCTGCCTTCAGGATTGTTAAGGCCTGCCATAGGAGTGACTGATAGGAGATCTGTGTGTCCATTTTAGGGTTAGATATAGGTATACTATATCTAAAGCAAAGGGTGATTACACCACCTTGCCCCAGCTGTCGTGCAGCCAGTTGTGTCAGATTTGGATGGCCAGCCAGGGGTGGCATAATACATGCTGCAGCCCCTGGTAGGCCCTGGGTACACCTATGCCCTGGGTACCTAAGGTACACTGTACAGGGACTGATAAGGTGACTCAGTATCCAATTAGATATGTACCCAAGGTACATGGAATCCATTTTACAGAGAGAGCAGTAGGCCTGGGGTCCTGAATAGCAGGGCCCTAGGTCAACTAAGTCAGAAAACCAGCAAAACACCAGGCAAAAAGTTGGGGGCAACCATAGTCAGGGATCTACCTTCCTACACTAGCCACCAGCGAGGCGTGTAACAGGTAATCCCCCCTCGGGAGGTCGTAAACGTCACGCAGCTCCTGAAACGAAAGCAGTGATCCCTCCTTATACAAATCACCGATCATTTGCAGGCCTAGGTCTTCCCAAGTCGCCAGCGCCGACCAATCCCCTCCATGCGGGAAGGCAGTGCACATCCCTAGTGGGATCTCGGGGGCATATGGGCGAGCAACGCCAGCCCGCCTATGACACCGCAGCCAGCAGTTGCGGATCGTCCGCTCCTCACCCGTGAGTAGGGAAAGGTCCAGTTTCTGGGCCAGAATAATAAAGGACATGATATGTCTCGGAAGGAGTCCGCCTGCAGACCCCTCTGGGCCTCTGAATTCGAGAGCCACTGCCTGGGTAAGCCACTGTAACTGGGCCGCTAAATAGTACCATTCGAAATCAGGGGCAGCTAGTCCCCCGTCCGATCTAGGGCGCATCAATGTGGCCAGCGCCACTCGCCTCCTGCCCGTTCCCCAAATGAACTCGGTCAGCAAGGAGCGCAATCTGGTGAACACAGATGCCGGGATCCAGACCGGTAGTGTGCGAAACAAGTACAATAGGCGGGGCAGCGCCACCATTTTTAGTAACGCCACTCACCCTGCGACCGACAACGGCAGCGTCCGCCAGAACCCCATGCAGCCACGTAGGCTCCGAATCACTCTCTCAATATTACCCTCCAGGAGGTCCAATTGTGACCGGAATATGCGCGTGCCAAGATAAGGGAGACAATGATGTTCCCATCGCAACTCATCCTCCGGCTGGGAGTCGTCCGTCCCTGGCACTAGCGGGAAGAGGCAGGACTTCCACCAGTTGACCCTTAGTCCCGAGAGGCGGCCAAAATCAAACAGCAGGCGTCGAGCTCCGCGCAGGGCAGCGTCCGCGTCAGCCAAAAACAGTAGGCAATCATCAGCATATAGGGATATGTAGTGAGTGTCGCCTCTCAGTTGAAGGCCCTCATATGCATGGCCCAGGCGGGCGTGAGCTGCCAGGGGCTCTATAGCTAACGCGAATAGGAGGGGGGACAAGGAGCACCCTTGCCCGGTCCCTCGCCCCACCTTGTACGGGGCCGAAATAGTGGCCCCGGTCTTGACTCGGGCCGTGGCCGCAGCATAAAGTAAGGCCGTCCACCTCACAAATCGCTCGCCCAGGCCGAAGGACTCCAGTACGCGAAGCAGGTACGGCCACTCGACGCTGTCGAACGCTTTCTCAATATCGGTCGACAGAACAGCGGCTCCTGGTAGACCATCAACATAGCCCCCTATGAGAAGTTGGCCTGATGTGCAGTGTTCACTATTCTAGTGATCACTATATATCAGTCCAAACAACCCTTATTGATGATTGGTTGTAAGTCAACCTTATAGACCAGCTATCCTAGTAGCATGGATACAAGCAGTCTAAGGCTAAGACTCTAGAGGGCGTGTTAAGCCAGCTGTTTTACCATCACATTACCCCTTGAACACCCAGTGAAAGGACACCACACAAGTGTTATGAAAATAAACAGTGTATTTATTAGAATCGCAACAGCCCTGTACTCTTTGAGGACCGGGTGCTAGGCACACAACAAAACTCTTACGAAAATACTTAAGTTAGCACAGTATATACAAATGCCCGAGGGGCACGAAAAACCATATACTCTAAAAGTGGAATGCGAAATTACTAGCAGGTAAGTACAGTACTAATAGGCTTTGGAATCGCTAGGACTTGACTAGGGAATCGTTAGATTACTTCTAGGAGGCCTAGGGGACTCGGGTGCAGAGTGTGCACTCTCACGCGGGATGCGGGACAAAGTCTATGGAAGCTAGTAACGCTTAAGTTAGTGTTCACGGGCGAACCCGACCTGGTAGGGAGAAAACGACAGTGGATCCTGACCCTTGGATAGTGAGGCTATGCTGGGGCACCGAAATGCCGAAGTTACCTAGCCCAGGGGCTGCAGCTGCATAGGTCTCAAAAGACGTCGGGAATCCTCGTTACCGGACCAGGAGCCTGGAAGAAAGATGCTGGCAGGCGACCAGTAAAGATAGTTCGAGTTGATCCAAGCCTGGATCTGGAAGATGGATGACACCTGAAAGCAGAGGGGACCAAGTTCGTGACTACTAGCCAGTAGTCAGTGGGCACCAGGAGGGCACCGGATGGTAGTCACCTCGACTAGGTGAGTGGGCGACGCTGGCTCTGCAGATCTCACGGACCAGGAGGCGTTGTCGGCGACCAGGGTGGAGAGGCGAGCTGTCCCACGATGGATGAAGCTGTCGGCGTCGAAGTTACCCAGGATTGGGCAACAAGCCTTGGCTAATTCAAGCCCACGCGGTGGACTCAAAATGGCGTCTGGAGTGGACCAGGAGGGTCCGGGGTGTTCCTCTTCGGGAAGGGAGCAGGGGCCAGTCTGGAGCAACCAGACCAGCAGCGGTGATGTCGTCGGGCGTCGTTCAGAAGGCCACAAGCCAGCGGGCTAGTAGCCAAACAACGCGGTGAGCAGCAAAAAGCAGAAGGGCCCCACGCAGATCGTGGAGATGCTGGGAGGCTGCACTTCGGTGCTGGAGCTGCTCAGGGTCGGGGCTTCTCGGACCCCAAAGCACTCACCAGGAAATTACTCGGCGGGCTTGCTGTGCAGAAGTCGTGCAGTCTTGCAGATGGCCTGTCCCTCGAGGTCTCGTCGCACCCACGGTTCTCAGCTGGACTGTAGAGGTGGGTAGAGGTCAGAGGTGCCAGGGAGCCTGTTCTCGTCGAGCTGGGCAGTCGGATTCCGGAGGAAGGACTTGCAGCAGACCGCAGTGTTCTTGCGATGGTGCCTGCGGATGCAGGGTGACTACTCCTTAGCCACAAGGGAGAAATCTTAGGAAGAAGTCTTGAGTTCCTTTCGTAGAAAGTAGTTTCAGGATTCAAAGATGATCTGATTTGGAAGGGGGCCAGTCTCTACCTTTCCTGTAAAAAGGGGCTGGCACGCGACTAAGTCCTGCCCTATGGGTGGGACCAGGAGGGGGTGGTTACACCCACTTCCTTGGCGGGCTTTTCCCCAGCACAGGGTCTGGAGTGTCCCAGGAACTGGTTCAAGCCAGCCTATGCACAGTGAGCACCGGGGTGCCACGTGCTGTCACCTTCCTCTGAAGCCCTGCCTACCTACAATACACAAAATCCTGTCTGGGACGGTGCTGGCACCGCCCCTGGCAGGAAACCCTTTGTCCTTATCTCCTGCTCTGGGAGGACTCCCAGCAGCAGGAGGGCAGACTTGTGTCTCGGTGGCAGCATCCATTTTGTG
Organism: Lissotriton helveticus; assembly: GCF_964261635.1. Classification (NCBI taxonomy): domain Eukaryota; kingdom Metazoa; phylum Chordata; class Amphibia; order Caudata; family Salamandridae; genus Lissotriton; species Lissotriton helveticus. The sequence continues at coordinate 338,774,753 of NC_136061.1, forward strand.
GAGCTGAGGCTCTGTTTGACTTTAACCGGGGTTAGGGGTTACATACATGTCGTGTCCCTCTAGAAGGGTGGAATGCTAACCCCGTCGCCAGAATTGGCGAGGGGTTAGTATTCCAATTCGTATGACACCTTACTCGACATGTTTTGATAAAGCGATACCAGAGTTGGCATATAACCGCGAGGATTATAATGCACTTAAGAGTATATGGTATGCGATATCATGGAAACGGCTAAGGGATGGATCCCGAAAGCCGCAGACAGGCTCAGCTCATGCCAGAGCACCATCTCACACGATTCCAAGCACTCTGCCTTCAGGATTGTCAAGGCCTGTCATAGGAGTGACTGATAGGAGATCTGTGTGTCCATTTTAGGGTTAGATATAGGTATACTATATCTAAAGCAAAGGGTGAGTACACCACCTTGCCCCAGCTGTCGTGCAGCCAGTTGTGTCAGTTTAGTTAGTCAGCCCAGGGGTGGCATAATACATGCTTCAGCCCCTGGGAGACTTCTGGGTACACCTCAGCCCTGGGTACAGGGACTTGGAGAGGGCCCAGTGCCAATTCAGTACCTGAGTACAATTTGGATAGAGAGAACAGCTAGGCTGTGGGTCTGATTAGCAGGCCCACAGCCAGGGAAAGTCGTAAACCAGTGCAGCAAAAAGCAAAAAAATCTGGGTGATCATAGGATTGCAGACCCTACTCTCCTACACCCCCCATGACCCGAAGCAGTCGACGCACACAGGTGGCAGTGGTGCGCTGGGGGATAAACCCTGCCTGGTCCGGATGCACTAAAGCGCGCATGTGGGCCAGCAGTCGCGTCGCAAGAATCCTGCTCAAGATCTTTTAGTCCGTCGTGAGCATGGACAGTGGTCGGTAGGCCGAGCGTGAGGTAGCTTCGCCATCCTGCTTCTGTAAGGGGATCACCAAGGCTTCTCGGGTGGTTGCAGGGAGGGTCCCAGTTTCCCAGGCCTCGTGGTATACCGCAAGCAATCGCGGTACCAACACCTCTGCATAAGCTGCATAAAATTCGATCGGTAGCCCATCTGTACCAGGAGTCTTGCGGCGAGCCATCTGTTTAATGGCCACCCGAATTTCACCCTCAGAAATGTACCCGCCCTATCGGGCCACGTGCTCAGGGTCAAGCCAGGGGTTAAGTACCCCCTCTAGATCAAGAAATATAATCAAACCACATTTTTAGTATGGCAGTCAGCACTTAATGAGAAAAAGTGTAACTAATAGGATTGAAAAGTTCATTTTCAGTGCTATATTTATGACACACTCTTATAAGCAAATTAATTAGCAAATCTATCCTCACTCTGAACTAAATTAAATGATTAGGAAACGCATATATGAATATTTAGATGCACTTGCTTAAGGGGTGGCTTTTTTAGAATCTTTAAGATTTGTATATACTTTGCTTAAAAAAAGTTAGTAGATTAATTTGCGTGGATCATTATACAAAATATAATAGCATGTATGAATGTTAAAACATTGCTGCTTTTGAAACTGCATATACAATATATTTATCATATAATGTAATGGGAAGGGAGCAATCTCACTATTTCTTGAGAGTTCAACTTCTAGGTAAACATGGTCAAAAGCTAATGACTAACACAGATTGGTCATGGGGCTGAAGTTGCGGGGGAATCGTGTGGATTTCTTTGTTTCATGAAATGGCAATATCTTGTGGTTGTAAGCCCGTGTGGTGATTTGTTCTTTGAGAAGACTATGAAAACATTTTGCCTTGTACTGTTGCTAACGAAGATCTGGGTGATGCGCGAGTTGTATGAGGGGCAATTACTAATGTTTAGAGTCGGTGAAGACTTTGTGGCTTGTTTAAAGATAGTTTGTTGCTTTCAAATGTGAGGAGAATCCTGTCTGATAAGCCAGTTCTTGCTCATTTTGTAAAGAGGGGCATTATACATTGAAAATGTTTTGCTTTCAAAGTTTGTTGCCTGTATTTCTTAATCTGGTTTTTGGACTAGTAATAAGACTATCATAAAATCATGTTTGTTTATTCATTTTCAGCCACTTTACAATCAGCCATCGGATACGAAGGTGTACCATGAAAATATCAAAACGTAAGCTGTCTTTCTATGTTTCATTGAAATTATTATTTTATCCAGTTTTGAACATGAGATATTAGTCAGTGTGTTGGTTTAGTTTACTTGAGTTGAACACCAATGTTTCACAGATTGTTACACATATTGTGATATTAGTATACCGGGGTCAATAGTGCGGACTGTATTTTCACATTTTGTAATTAGTCTTGGAAGGAGGAGCATAAGACCTCACTCTGGCCAAAGAGGAGGTCAAAGTTCAGGATATCTTTTAGTTGGTGTTTCTGGGGCCACTATGTAATCCTTTTAAACGATGTGTGTCAATCTTTTGAGGCAGGTCAATGCATTATCGGAGTCTTGTGGACATGTTTGGTTAAAGTATTAGGTGGCTTGTCTGAGTCGGTCAGAGTACATATGAAGAGTATAGATAGTGATCACAAACCTTTCACCCTGGGATCCTCTCCATACCCCCTTTATCCAATCTCTGTCACTTACCAAAGGAAACTTATTCTAATGCCACAACTTCAGATGGACTGAGCTGGTGTAGAAATTGGAGGACCCCCCTGTGGTCTTTTAAAATCTTATTCAGTGTCGTTTTGCTCCTTTTGATCTGTCAGAGTGCATAACTGCAGATCTCATGTTCGTTACCCTTCCCATTCTTCCCCAAACTAGTTTGATACCTCCTCTGACTAGGTGCTACTTGTGGACAGTTTTAAAAACTGAACCTTGGTGTGCAGTGGTCATTTCAGCTTCCCATGTTTTATATAAAATTGCCATTAAAAATAGAAAAAGCAAAAAACTGAAATGGACTCCTTAATTAACTCTTGTGAGACTAAGAATATCAAATCATTCTGGAGTACTGTTCGAGCCATTAGAGGCAGTGATGTTAATTCATTTATCACAAATATGCATATAACTTCAGAACTGTAGGTTGCCTATTTTCCCCAGATGTAGCGCTCAACCTCTTGCCCGGTTGGATTACAGAATATTTCTCAAACTGATTAAGATGCTGCTTTAACCTTTGAATTACGCAAGATTATCCTTGCATTGCACGAGAGTCCGTCAGGTAAGGAGCACAGGCCAGATGGGGTGCCCATGGATCCTTTTAAGTGTAATATTGAATTATGGTCACCATTACTTACTAAGATTTTTAAAGAAAATTTCTAGCAATCGTATACCGCGTTTTTGTTCATCGTTAACCATTGTTTATATTTTTTAAAAGGAGACCAGCTGCTATTGTCCTATTTCTCTCATTGATTTAAAAATGAAAGCCCTGGGTAGGGTTAATTTTAAAAGAACCATGAATAAGCAGTGAAAAATCAATTGTTAACCACTATCAGTGTCTATTTCGGGAAGATCTTGATATCCTAGAGCAATGCTTAAATCTTTATCTGATAATGGCTAAATATGTTATAGCTAAGCGGTGACTCATGTTCCTGGCCTCCATGGATTTAACCTGTGCATTCAACTGAGTTAATTGGTCGAAGCTTTGGTCACCCTACTTGGGCTGGGACTGGATGATACTCTGGTACACTCTCTTGCTGATCTACATTCGTGTCTGGAGGCCAAAGTGCACTTTGGTCCCAATGGTGAGCTCTCAACCCCCTTTAAACTTTGGCATGGTTACTTCAGGGTTGTGTTCTAGCACCCAGTTTATTTCTCCTTTATGTCAATAATTTGAATATCCATTAAGTCGAATATGGTTAGGACTGCCCTTAATTAAATCCAGCCCGATCCCGGCTTTATTGTATGCGGGCGTCACTCTTACTGGCACATGCCCAAAAAAGTCTGTAGCTCCTGGTTAGAGCCTTTTCAAATTTTGTGTCTAATCTTGAATGGGAGATAAATTTGAATACATAAATTAATGACATGCGGTTGAAGCAGTTCCTCTAAAGGAGTTTTCTCTATTAATGGCAAATTATTGAAGGTTTATCAGTTTCCCTATTTGGGGATAATTTTAGACTCCTCCGACTCCTGGAATCATAGTCAGAAATGAAACTCCTACAATTGGTTGGTGCTTTGTTTAACTTATCCTTTGCGATTGGAAGTAAGCTGCTCTCCCCACTGCTAGAGATTTAGAATAGACAGTGTGTGCTGTTTGCAATGTATGGTTCTTAAGTCTTGGGTTTTGTAAATGCTCAACTTCTTTAGTTGGAAGTGAGTGGTTGTCTCAGTCGACTTCAGAGATTTATTTCCTCTAGATGTAGCTTTATTTGTCCTGAGGAGCTGGGCCTCCCCTTTCTAAATGATCTTATCAAGCATGCTCTGCTTCCACTTTTTGTTTATAATGTATGAGTGTCAACAAATTTCTTCAGATGATGGAAGGCGCACTCATTCAAATGTAGGTTCGTGCTTTCCTAGTTACTATGCCGGGAACATTTGCTGTATTCAACCTGACGGTCCACATCATGCTGAATGGTTGCTGAATAGAAGCGCCCCCTGTACACATTGTACCTTTACTACCTGGATCTTTTTTGATATCTGTAAATTACGTCTGCATTAGGTACACACTAATTTGTGTGACCATACTGTATCTACAAAGTTTGGAACCTTGCTGTTTCACAGTTTATATTTACTGTTTTTGGACCATCTTGGGAGGCCGTGCGCTTGCACCGGGATCCGGGTTTTGTGTGACTAACCACGCTAAGATCCACACATCGAGACTCCCTTCTTTATACTTAGAATTGCCCTGACGAAGTTCCGCCTAGGAACGAAACGCGTTGGCTGTGCATGTTGTCTGGCATATTTGCTATAATAAAGAATTTTACAAATTGGACTTAAGAGGAGTTCTACCTTACATTTGAATGAGTGCGCCTTCCATCATCTGAAAAAATGTGTTGCCCTTTATTGTTCCTTGTGGCGACAGGCATGGGAAGTGTGCTGCACCAGATTTACTCATATTTAGTTGTGGCTGTGCTGAACCTTGGTCAGGTCGCCTTTTTCGTGATTTCTATAAATGTATGAGTGTGTGTATCTATATAAATGGCTAAAGAGACGATGCATAACGAGTAACCTCGTAATAGTTAAACACCAACATTGCATCTATGGATCCTGGTTGACATTTCAAGCCACAAAGCAGAGCGATATGAAAATGTCACCAGAACCATGAGACGGCAATGTAGGACCATATTACATGGTACCTGTTTTTTATTATATATTAGTTTCATTTTGCATTAGTGAACTTGAAAAAGGTTTTCAAACCGGGAAATGTTGGTTGAAAATAAAAAGTGAAATACTGGACTATGCTGTTTGTTTGTCTGCAGTAATAATCACAACATGTTAAGTTGATATGTAGTGGGAAATGAGGATTTTTAGAAAATAATATCCTAACACCTTTTACATTGTTAAAAAAACACATTCAGTATGCAGAAGGGAGAAATTATTGATGGTTTTTTCTTCATGTTCCAGCTACCAATAGAATTGGATTGTTTAGTTTTTGTTAAACTTTCATGGGGGCTGCCATTATGAAGATGAACCCCATATTTTACAGCAACTTGTCAACTATTTTTCCATTTTTTCATGTGTCCCTGTGAAATATTGGTTGTAAACCACTGTATGTTGGGCAGTATAAGCACCCAAAAGTGACACTTTGCGGTGACTATAGCACATCCAACAGTATCTAGCAGTGCTGTGCTCAAACACTGGTTGGCAGAACCTGTACTTGAAGCTTCTATTCTGTTGACATGCTGCAGCAGGATTCTTTCAAATTGGTCTGAAAAGACACCAAGACCCTTTGGAAAAGCTTTGCAGATTGGACATTTTATTAATTCTGGGCAGTTTATTAGACAGAGCTTGAAAGCATTTCTAGGGTTGGTGGCTATGCTCCTACTGTTGCTTCTTGGAGTAGCGAGTGGGTGCTCTGGATTGCCTTAGCACTGGAACCATCTAAAGAGGAAAAAGCTGAACTCCGAATACGTGTCAGGAAGATTTCTAACCATTGATTAGTCCTGAACCAGTTATTTCACTTTGTCAATAAGATGGAGAACCCGTTACAGACCATTAAGATTTAGATTAAGAGTGCCACTGTGATATAATTATCTGACAGAGACTGCTAGCCGCATATTCCTTAACGTAGAATTATCCCCAGCCGTGAGACTGGATCCGGAAAAAAATTATTTTCCCAGCATCGCTGCACGCCGGGGGGGGGGGGGGACCGCCTGACTCTGCCCTGACGTAGTCCTCGGGTGTGACGTCAGCGAGGTCACATACGCCCCGCCCCGGCGCACTGACAGTTTTTTCCTTTTCCACGTGCAACGGTTTGTGCTCTGGGCATGTTTAGGCCTTTCCTCCTCCTCCTTCCCCCTCCTGGGATGTCAGCGGATCCCTTGCGCGGTGTGGGGCCTTCCGCGGCGTCGACTGGTACGGATCCAGGCTTGGAGGATGTGGTGCTGTTGGGGTTCGGCCCTTCAGGGGTGCCTCCTTCAGACCACGGCGCCCTGGCATCGCCGCAAACTTCTACGGGAGTCCCTGTGGTGTCGTGGGAGGGCGCCGTGTCTCGGGTCGCATCCCCGAGCCCCTCTCGGCCCTTTGTCAAGGTGATCCTGTCTAAGGCCAAAGTGACGCCACTATGGCGCCGGCAGCTGCTGGCCCTGGCGGCGCCACAGGGGTCGGCGGACCGCTCTCGTCCCCTCGTGGGTCTAGGCTGGCGGGGCTCTCCTTGTCATTCCCCGGGTCCCTCTTGTCCCTCCGCGCAGGTCAGGTTGTGGACTCGTCTTCGGACGTCCCCTCTTCCCTGGAGGTTGGGCGCCTCCTGGTGTCGTCCTCACTAGAGACGGGCCTCCGTGTCATGGCTTTTTCCCCGACGTCATCAAAGGCCAGCTCCTCACCGCCACCGCGGTTTTCGCCAGAGCAACCACAGGTACTCCATTCCTCTGCACCTCTTTCTCCCTTCCGGACCTGGCATTTCCCCACTCCGATTGGCTTAGGGCAGAGCTTTTCAAACTCTGTGTCGCGACACGGTACTGTGTCGCCTGCCATATGTGGGTGTGTCGAGCGACGTCGCTGCAATGCGGAAAAATTCACTAATAGAGCAGGATGGACTGCGTATGTCAATGACGCAGTACGCGGAGGAAGGAGGGAGACCATTACGCGATCATGTGTGCGGCCTCGTTCCCTTAGCTGCACGCGACGAATGCCATTCCATGCGCTTGGTCAGAAACGAAGAGTAACGGCTGGGGAGCACAGCCTGGAGGCCACCGAGGGGAGCCGGGATATGCGGTCTGTTTGAGCCCGCGGAAACACAGAGGCGCTCCCGCAACCATGAGGTAAAAACACTTCTAATTATTTACTGAACATTAGAAAAATGCGAGGTGCATCAACAAGTGGCCAGCAAGGGCGGCATTGTACAATGAATATCAGTACACTTAAACTTCACAGTATAGCACATCTACTGTGAAGTTAAAGTGTACCGAGAGAATGCCATCAGAATGTCTATCATCACAATATTGTTCACCCAGTTGACAGTGTTGAAGTACTGGACATCAAAATATGTCTTATTATGACATGGGTATCACGCTCCCAGTCTGCAAGTCCTGCACTGTCGGTCGTCATGGCTTTATGTAAGGAAGGTACGATGTGCCGGCCTTACATTTCCTGTGTCTATCGAGGTTCCATGGTTTTTGGACTGGGGTCATCATTGCCCTAAATAGGGCATAGTAAAGGTTTACTTCAGAAAGAACGACCCGCTAGTTGATCTAAAGAGGAAATGCAGTGAAGTCTGGGTGGCATGAATCTGCTTGCCACTGTTGATAGCTTGTGGGCCACAGTTTTAGAGACAGACTGTAAATAATGCCACACTGCCAAAGCTGTCATTATGCAACGTGACAGGAATTGCAACCGTTGTGCCACACTTGGTTTTACCAGTGGCGAGCTTCATACCACAGACGTCCACCTGTAGCCAAAAAATACTGCTATCATGCTAATGCCAATTTTTTTCCATGGCGTTGATAAGGAGCATGCTACCATTTCTTTCAACATGTTTGAGTAATAGCAACATTATGTGAGGCTCAACATTTTACCAGGGGTTAGCAGAGGGTGTAGCATCAAGGGTGCCCACAAGTTGTCAAGAATTACTGATATTATGAAATGGCTGGCATTTTTCCAAGGGTGGATTCTGTGCATTATTCTATTGATGACCACACATTAAAAACAATGACCACTATTGTTCCAGAGCCAGAATTTTAACAGTGTAGCCCCCACACCTAGGAGAGAGTGGAAAGATGGACAGTTTTGCCAGTCACTGTCTTTGTTAGAACAGATTCACAATTGTTTAATTAACCTTCCTGCGTTCTCAAATTGCTTGAAAATGCACCATTTGCCCACTCCTTTTTTCAAAATTTTCTCGAGGGCTTGCTCGCTACACTCAATTACCGTGTCGCTAAATGACCCATCTAGAAAAAGTGTGTCACCAACATGAAAAGTTTGGAAAGCTGTGGCTTAGGGAATGGCGGCCTTAGATTGCAGCGGTCGCCAACAGAGGAGCTGCTTTCCCCACCGCTGGGCCCTACGGAGGCGGGTGCGGCCTTCGCTCGCGCTGTTTCCACGGCTGTGGGAATTCTGCGCATGGGTGATCCAGCTGCTCATTTCCCCGCAGATCATCTTTTGGAGGTTCTTCAACAGGGCTCTGGTTGGAGGGAGCTGCTGCTTCCCTTTGAGGGTTTGCTCCGTTCTTCTCTGATGGTAGCTTGGGGGCATCCTGCCACGGGGGATCCGGTGCCCCAACACCCTCTGCACCGGCACCTTCCAGGACCGCGTGACCTGGTGTGCCTTTCCCTCCACCCCTCTGCCAGTGGGCCACTTTTGCGGACTGCCTCTCCCTACCTGCCGTCGCTGTTGTCTCCACCATCACGGGATGCCCGTTGGCTGGATTCTTGGGGGCGCAATATGTTCGCTTCGACCAGTACGGCTCTGCGGGCCCTTAACTCTTTGTGTGTTGGCTAGGGCCACCTCTTGCTTGTGGGACTCGGCGGAGTCCCTTGGATCTGCAGCGTCTCAGGAGGGTGCTGGTGTTGACTTGCAGCACCGCGTTGTTTGTTAATCGCTCTGCTCTGGACATCTTGGAGGTGCTTGGCCGTGCCATGGCGTCTTCGTTGCCCTTCGCTGCCATGCCTGGCTTCGGGACAGTGTGTTCCCAGGAAAATGTTCGGGAACGGCTGGTGGATCTTCCCTTCGATGGCATGCCCCGGCAGACTCGCCATCCGGAGGTTCTTGGCGGGGCTTCGGCCTCCTCCTCCTCCTCCTTTTCCTAGTTGTCCTCCTCCTCCTCCTCCTTCTCCTCCCCCTCAGTGACCTGTAGGTTGATCTGGTTCTTGGGAGCTGTTCTTTCGTTGGGGCGAGTCGCCCCATTTGTGTGATCTGTGTGATTCATGTGCCTACAAGTCCTCTTTCATTGGGACTGTGGCTCTGTTGGCTGCTGGCCGGCCCTTTTTGCCGTGTGTTTTTGCTTGGATTATCTGCACCAGGTTGGCCTTGAGATTAGGCCTTCTGTTGCTTTTGGCTGCTTGACAAGCCTTCTACGGGGCTTTTTTTGCGCGGTTCTTTCTGTTGTCCTCTGCTGCTGAAGTTTTTTCCGAAGAGAGTTGCCATGTCTTGGGACTAACATACTGCAGGTGGGGTTGTGGTAGCTGTTATATAGCTTGTTCTGTGCTTAGAAGTTGTGGTTGCCTTCAGGTCTCTGCTCTCCCTGGTGTTTAAGTACGTTGCAGGTACAATTCCCTTCTATGTGGTCGGACTGCCTATGGCGGCGCCCCGGGGTGCCCTTCTCCGGGGTCGGTGCGCTGTTAGCCAGGTCTGCCCTGCCGTCTGCGGCCTGGCGTCATGGCTCTGGTTCCACGTCTTTTTGTGTCGTATGTGCGGACCTCTTCCTGAGGTGTGTCCGGAGCCTTCTTCGCCTTCTGGCTCTCTGTCTTGGGGACTGAGATAGATTTTTGTTCCTCCCTCTTCAGGCGCACCCTGCCCGGTCTTGCTGGGTGTCTCTGGGCTGCTCTTTCTGCTTCTGCCTCCTGTATTGCTATAGGCGCTGTTCTGTTTGGTCTATTGACTTTTATCTGTGGTGGGATCAGCTGCCCTCTTCGCGGATGTGTTCCTCGTGGGGGGAGGAGGGACTTGCCCTCTTTCTGCCTCATCTCCTTGGTGTTTCTAGGTTGATCTTCTTCCTCTTCTTTGCCTTGGTCCTGGATGAGGGTTTTTGTTGCCTGATGTAGGCGTGGGGTGCTTCGGTCTCCCTTTGCCTTGCTCCTGTTTCCTTTGCGGAGTGTGAACGGGCTTCCTCTTCTTTATTTCTTTCTTCTTTCCGCATCCCCCTTGGGATCGGTGGTGTTCTGACTGTAGGGGTTCCCCTTGCCTGGGGGGGACAGGGCTCCTCGCCCTCGCCCTGTCCATCGGACTAGTCCGCTATGGGACCCTCTGTTATGTCCAGGCTGGTGGGGTCCTCTCGAAGAACTTCCTTCCATGTGATGTATCTGGTAGAGACGATTCTAGTTGCAGATTCCTTCATGACTCCCCCTTCCTTCCTGTTCTGAGAGGGCCTTTAGCTTGCTCTTCTGCACTCGCCTGCCTCTGGGTGCTTTGTCTTCTGCGAGTTCCCTCTTTCACGCCTCCCTAGCGGGATGCTTGTTGGTTGGTTTGCATCCATTCCTCCTTTCTGGTACGTGACTGGTAGGTTCATGGGTGCTCCTGCGTTCCTACACTCTGGTGCTTCCAGTGTGGGACCGTCCTCTGAGTTGGGGTCTCTTGGCTGGGCCTCAGCCTTGGCTCCTTTCAAGGGACGCAACTCTCCCTGGTGGTGCTGTCTTGGGGTGAATTGCTGTTGTAGAGATGACTGCAACGCATCCAGAACGCCTCGGCACGTCTGATCCTCGACATCCCCTGCTGCAGCCAGCGTAGAGAGACCTGCACTGGCTCCCCGTCAACAAGAGGATAACCTTCAAGCTCCTCATCCACGCACAGAAAGCTCTCCACAACACCGGCCCAGTATACCTTAACAGACGACTCAGCTTCTACACCCCCACCCTCCACCTCCGCTCCACCTGCATTGCCCTCGCCACAGTCCCCCGCATCCGAAGAACGACCACCGGCGGCAGATCCTTCTCCCACCTGGAACACCCTCCCCACCAACCTACGGCAGACCCAAGACCTACTGCTGGCCTTCAGAAGACTCTTCAAGACCTGGCTCTTCGATCAGTAGCACCCCCCAACCCCCCGCCCCCGGGCCTTTGGACCCTCACGGGTATGAAGTGCCCTTTATTAGTGTCTTGATTGATTGATTGTTGCTCTTCTGTCTTTTACTGTTAATGGGCTGTGGTTGAAGGCTTTTTTGTCTGCTGCACAGTTTTTCATATGCTTTTCCTGTCTCCAGGGAGAATGTTGTATTTGTTTGCAGGGTTGCTTTGCAGTGGATGTGACTGCTCTTCCCTTCTAAGACTTTTGGTGCCACCGTGCCTGGCACTTTCCGAACTGGGCTGTTCCCCTCCATTCGCTTCTTTCCTTACTGTTTGTCTGCTGTTTCGCACACTGTTCCCCATATTCTCACAGTTTTTGTTTGTGATGGCTCCGCGTTGTGGTGCGGAAAAGTTCTCCGAAGAAAACTGATGTCAGCCCGCTGGGGCGGGGCTTATTTAACCTTGCTGATGTCACGCCCGCGGACGACGTCAGGGCGTAGTCACGCGGTGCCGCCCCCCGAAACGCAGAGATGCTGGGAAAAGAAACATTTTCCGGATCCAGTCTCACGCCTGGGGATAATTCTACGTTAAAGAATCTGTGGCTAGAATAGTCTCTACCAGATACATCTTTACCGAAGGTAAGTAACTTGTACATTACTACTACTATTACTAATAATTTTCAGTATATACATTGTTGCTTTATTATGATCTTTTGTATGGGGTTCAAGCTTCTTCTTGGGTGCTTTAGCGAGAGTTGGGGAGTAGTTAGGGTATTCCAGATGATGCTTTAATTCTGGTTATGGAGATGTGGATGCAGAGCGTACTGTTGTTGTGACTTGATGTAAGGATTCTGAAATCTACTGCAGTAGAATGTGCGGATTAGCAGACCTGCTTTTGGGCTCTACTGTGTGGGGTTTGGGGAAGATGCTGAACATGTGGCTCTTTGTTCAGACTTTATGCAATTGTATGGATTGTGTGGATTACCGAACTTGATAATGGTGTACTTGTAATAGGAGCAATGTTAGATGATTATTGCAAAGTTTGACTACAAAATCATTTCATATTGAGTTTTGGAATTGTTCTCTCCTTGACACCCATTCGGATATTATCCTGCTTCCGTTCTCCATGAAATATTGAAGGGTTTATGCTTTTGTTGGAAGAAATGTCCCTGATCAGGACCTGCACATCATCAGACCAACATCAGTGTGGATAGCAGCAACAAGCACTGAAGAGTTTTAAGTAAACTCTGTAGCTGCTCATACAGACTGTTTCCAAGCGTCGCTGCACTGTTTATGAATACAAATGTTAAAGTGTAGAAACCTTGGCACACTCAAGGTAAAAACCACTGGTGGTAATCGCCTCCACATTCTGTGTGTGATATGAAAGGTTGCCGAAGCGTCTTGGTGAACAAGTTGACAATACCTGTACTGTCTGGCAGCAGACCTTCCTGAGGCGGAAGCCGGGAAGGCTGCGGCGCTTTTTTTTAAAACTGTGACTTTGTTTTTATTGTGATTGCACATTGTGATTTTAGACATTGTGATTCTACATCGTGTACTGTACAGTGTTGTGGACTCTAGCACACCACTTTTTAGTTGCACCTACTTGCTGCTTCTTGATAGGGCTGTACCCCTTTCTAACAGACCGCGCAGCCGATTAATCGCTGTCGCGGAGGTCTCCTCGCACCGAGCCGCCATCTTGGCGGAACTGGAGGGTTGGCGGTACAGTTGCCTGGCCCCTCCCGCCCTCACCGGTATTTAGTCAGCGCTGTTTTTCCTCACGCACTAGATCTGGCAGCATACCTTCCTGAGGCGGAAGGCTGCGGCGCTTTATTTTAAAACTGTGACTTTGTTTTTATTGTGATTGCACATTGTGATTTTAGACATTGTGATTCTACATCGTGTACTGAACTGTGTTGTGGACTCTAGCACACCACTTTTTAGTTGCACCTACTTGCTGCTTCTTGATAGGGCTGTACCCCTTTCCAACAGACCGCGCAGTCAATTAATCGCTGTCGCGGAGGTCTCCTCGCACCGAGCCGCCATCTTGGGGGAACTGGAGGGATGGCGGTACAGGTGCCTGGCCCCTCCGACGCTCCCCTCCTCGATATGGACGTCTTGCGCGGCCGAGAGCAGCGGGCGCGCCGGCGGCGCGCCTAAGGCGAGCCCGTCTGCGCCCGTCCGCGACCATGACGCAGCCGGGGCCGGTCTCCCTGCCCGATTCACTAGCCATACTAGCGCGATGTATACACATTCTGAGCTGATGGCCCTGAGACCTCCTCGGTGCTCGTACTGCCCTCGCCCTATTCCGGACGTTTGGAGCCAGGATTATGTATGTAGAGACTGTCATTTCTCCCTCTCATATCTCGACCTAACCAATAGTCCGGCCCACGCCCAGAGTCCCGACCTTACCTATGGATTCTGTCCTCCTATGACCCTTAAAGCAGCTTTAGTCAATTGCAGATCATTGGGTAAACATGCCATTGACATCTGGCAGTCCCTCCAGGACAACAATTGGGATCTTTTTTTCTTAACAGAAACATGGCTGAATGATACCATGAATCCCATTGTCACTCTTGCCCTCCCGGAGGGTTACAGTATCATTTGCGCCAATAGACCTAATGGTAAACAGGGGGGTGGCGTTGCCCTTATTTATAAATCTAAATGGACGGTTACCATCCCTCTTTATGAGCAAATTGACTGCATAGAAGGACTGCCTTTTAGCGTTAAAATATCCCCGTCCACCTCTTGCTCGGGAATATTGATCTACTGCCCCCCGCACTCCAACACTTCACACCTGCCGGTTCTGGCGGATTATATTATTCAGATCAGCACACGTTATGCTAACTTTACTGCTTTAGGGGACTTTAATCTCCACGTAAACGATGAATCTTGCCCCACAGCAAAAACTTTGTTTCCACGCTGGCGGCCTGCAATTTAGTCCAAAAAGTAGTATTACCCACGCATAAAGGTGGACACACATTGGATCTGATTTGTTCCAATTTGACAAACATCCTGACAGCTCACCCTATTCCGGTCATTTGGTCAGATCACTTCCTTATCCCTTTTGAAATTGATATTCTTTGTTCTAACAGATCCACTCTTACTCCCAAGGCCTCAGGGAGAAACTGGAGCCGCATCACCTTAGAGACACTCCAGGAATACTTAAAAAAACTCACAACCTATCCCGGCGTCTGACCTCGACAGGGGCATTGACTATCTGGACGCCTGGATCGGTCAGGCCCTAGAGGCTTTGGCCCCTCTGAAACCCATTAAAACCTACAGGGCAGTACCATCAGCACCTTGGTATTCCGAAGAGCTCCGTCAGAAAAAAGCCTCATGTAAAATTCTTGAACGATCTTGGAGGCAGAACTATTCTTTGGAAAGCAAAGCTACCTATAAGACGGCCCTCAAGGAATACCGCAGACTGATTGTGGAGCACAAAAGGGATTACTTGGCCTCTAGAATTAAACAAGCTAGCCATAGCCCCAGGGAGATCTTTAGCATAGTCAGATCCTTTACAGACCCTAACGCGCTGATTCGGAATCAGCCTGCCTACTTGTGACAAACTCTCGCAATTTTTTGAGGAAAAGATTGAGAATATTTACACCTCCTTCCCTATCTCCAATTGTGATGAACTGGAGGAGGAACCCATTACTCATAATTTACGGACCCCTGCCCTGTTAGAATTTGTAGACATATCTGAAGCCGACTCTATGATAGAACTACTCAAATGCAAATCTGGATCACCAAATGACCCTTGGCCAGCGAAACAATATAAGAAATTGGCAGCCTTTCTCAATCCCCATCTAAACCATATTTGGAATGAGTCCTTGAACGGGTAGATTTCCCGCCAAATGGAAGCATGCTTCCCTGGTCCCCATCCTGAAGAAGCCCAATTTGGATCCAGACAATCCTAGTAATTACAGGCCAATTTCTCTCTTGCCCACTCCAGCTAAGATCCTGGAAAAATTGGCACACTCCCAGCTTGCGAATTACATTGAATCCAATGGGCTTCTGCATGACTCTCAGCATGGCTTCCGGTCGGGCCACAGCACGGAGTCAGCCCTGATTGAAATGGCTGACTCAGTGAGATGGACGCTGGACCGGGGGTCGAGGGCGGTGTTAGTGCTGCTGGATCTTTCGGCAGCATTTGACACCGTCTCTCATAAGATCTTGCTGAGAAGGCTGGGGGACCTGGATGTAGGCGGCGCTGTGCTGAAATGGCTCTCTTCTTATCTATGCGACCGCACTCAGCAGGTATATACCTCTCCTTATACCTCCCCCGCCAGACCACTCAAATGGGGAGTTCCTCAGGGCTCATCCCTGAGCCCGCTCCTGTTTAATGTTTACTTCACCCCTCTGGCTAAATTGATTGTACAAACTGGGATTAAAACCACCTCCTACGCTGATGACATTCAGCTACTCTTCACCTTTGACGAACCCTCTGCTTCTGCCTTTGATCCTTTGAAATCCTGTTTAAGGGATATCTCTAAATGGATGGATTCTAATTCTCTCAGACTCAACGCAGGAAAGACGGAGATCCTGTTTTTTAATTCACCGTCCCCTCTGGATTCCAGCCTGTGGTGGCCTGAGGACCTGAGCCAAGCCCCCACGCCCAAAGACTCTGTGAGGAATCTGGGAGTTCGTTGGGATAACCATCTTCGATTTAATGCCCAGGTCCAAGCAGTAGCAGCATCCTGCTTTGCGAAGATCAAGACAATAAACAGGCTTATTAACTATCTGCCGGTGGACTGCCGTAAGACTGTGGTCCAAGCATTGATAACATCCCACCTTGACTATGCCAATGCGCTATACCTTGGTATCACAGCAGGTTTATGTCATAAACACCAGACTGTCCAAAATGCCGCCGCTCGGCTGGTGGAGAGAATTCCTGCCAGACATCACATTTCCCCACATCTTCGCAAACTGCATTGGTTACCCGTTGCTAAGAGATGCGTATTCAAGGCCATGACTATGGCTTTTAGAGCTTCAAAGGGTAAAGGATCGGCCCATTTGAAAAGCACTCTGCGGCCGTACCACAATGCCAGGACATTGCGCTCTAATTCCCTACTTCTCCTTGCCACTCCCCGATTCAAAAGAACTCGTTCAGGAGGAAAAACTTTTGAAATTTGCGCCACTCAGTGTTGGAACAAGCTCCCGATTGCCCTCCGTGCCTGCCAGACAGAATCGGTATTTCGAAAGTCTCTTAAGACCCATCTTTTTTGCCTATAACGTTTCTTTTTTTTCCTTTTCTGCGCCCCCTGGTTCCAGATCTATCAGCGCCGGGACGCCCCGTTGGGGCAGCTGTGCGCTTTATAAAATACACAAATGAAATAAAAATAAATAATTAGATCTAGCAATTGCTCCTTGACGCAACTGGCTATCTAGATCTTTTTAATGATGACACCTGCTGCACTGATTGTATAAACAAATACATTTTAATAAATGTTGCCCCGGCTGTGCAATCTGCTATCACTTCCTACGAATTGTGTAAACTGTACTAAGTCAGCACCTCAAATGACCAGTTGGAGCAATAGTTGCAAGACGAAGGAAAGTCTCATCTTTCAAAATACCCACCATGTGTACAAGGATAAACACGGTTTTGTAATCTTTTTTTTTGTACCTATCCTTGTCGCCCTAGTGGTATTTCTCGGGAGAGGAGTCCATATTTTTGTCTGCCACTTAACAAATATACCACCCCGTAACTTACCTTTTACAGACATCGATTTTGGTTTTTTTTCTCCCTCCAGAAACCAGGTGATGAGGAAAAAACTGATCCTGTTCTTCAAGAGACGGAATCACGCACGGAAACAAAGGGTAAGTGTATTTATTGTATTGTTATATTTTATTCACTTTACCTGATATTTAATCTCACATCTTGTATTTAAGAGTTTAACAAAGACTAAGCAGTAGAGGTGGCAGTCGGGTAACTATTTGACTTTATCAATCAATCAAGGAATTTGTATAGCGTACTACTCACCCGGAAGGGTCTCAAGGCGCTGGGGGGGGAGGGGTACGTCACTGCTCGAACAGCCAGGTCTTGAGCTGCTTCCTGAAGGAGAGATGGTCTTGGGTCAGCCGAAGGTGGATGGGGAGGGAGCTCCAAGTCTTGGCTGCCAGGTAGGAGAAGGATCTTCCTCCGGCGGTGGCTCTACGGATGCGTGGTACGGCAGTGAGGGCGTGGCTGGTCGATCGTAGCTGGCGGGTGGGCGTGTAGAAGGTCAGGCGGTCGTTGAGGTACTTGGGGCCCAGGTCGTGGAGAGCCTTGTGTGCGTAGGTGAGGAGGCTGAACGTGATTCTCTTGCTGACGGGGAGCCAGTGCAGGTCTCTCAGGTGGCCGGAGATGTGGCTGTGTCGGGGGATGTCCAGGATGAGTCGTGCAGAGGCGTTCTGGATGCGTTGGAGTCTTTTTTGAAGTTTGGCTGTGGTTCCGGCGTAGAGGGTGTTCCCGTAGTCCAGTCGGCGGGTGACGAGTGCCTGGGTGACGGTCTTCCTGGTTTCGGTGGGGATCCATCGGAAGATCTTGCGGAGCATGCGCAGGGTGTTGAAGCACGATGAGGAGACGGCGTTGACTTGTCTGGTCATCGAGAGGGAGGAGTCCAGGATGAAGCCCAGTTTGCGTGCGTGGTCCGTTGGCTTGGGAGTAGTGCCCAGGGCAGGGGGCCACCAGGAATCGTCCCAGGCGGAGGACGACTTTACACAAATCTTAAAACTTATTTTTAACTTAATTAACTAAACTGAATGTTGCTGGTTCGAATGAATGGGACGTAGGCCAGGTCGGGTCAAATATGGTTTTATTTTTCCAAAGTTAAGTTTTTGTTTCTGAGTCCGCCTCTCCTTGGAAAAAGTGTCAGGATCTGTGGTAGCAGTGGTTCTCTCCCTTCTCTCCAGGGAACTAGGTTTGCTCGACTGGACGTGCTCTGACTCTTAGGGTCCGGGGTCTCGAGGATCAGTCCGGTATGCGAGCGGTTTCAGGCAGGGAACAAAAAAGAAGTATCAGGACTCTTGCTTTCAGAGCCCAGGTTGTAAGGGGCCAAGGAGTGAGGAGAAACACCACCCACAGTGCACTATGTGAGACGCGAGGAAGGGGTAGGGACTGGCTCGTGTGGAGGTGCTGAAGAATTATTTACAAATTGGTGGGGATTGGAGGTATCTCGGTGGTCGGACTGCACTCCTTCCTTCTCACCCACCCCAAGAACTAGCACCGTATCTGGTCGAGCCACGCTCCTCCAGGGGCGTGGCACGGCGAGTCGCGGGGTCGTTGGCATCCTGGCTTTGTTGCGAGTTCAGCCGAACTTGTTCCACGGTCCTCGTTCCGCGGTCTCCGTCACTTTCTCTTGCTTGTCCTCTCGTTACCTCCAACTCTCCCAATACGCCACACCTTCTCTCCTCCGGTGTTGGGACACTACAGGAACCAGGAAGTTGCTACAGATCACGCCGGGTGCGGGCTGACGTCACCGGTGGGCGGGGTCACGTCTGTCATAAACCCCCAGTTAAAGGAGCCGTCCTCCTGTTCGGCGTTTACCGGGAGCAATAAAGTGTTGTCCTCCGTTTTCCACTCGTCATGTTGGAAGGGAACAAGAGTGGGGGAGACAGGTATAGTAGACCAGCAGTCAGTTACTTGTCTTGTCTGTCTGCTAGGCGAGCACTCCCCGTCACACTGAATTATGAAACGTCACATGCTCAGCACTCATGAGGATTTTACAGGACATCATACCACTACTCCAGAAAGGCGACTTAATGTACACCCTAGATCTGAAGCACTGCCAGGTCCACATAGCTATTTACCCAGCGCATCAAAGATAAATGCGGTTTATGGTGAGTGGACAACATTACCAGTTCGAAGTACTCCCTTTTGGGGTTACCACAGCCCCAAGGGTCTTTACCAAATGTCTGGCTGTAGTAGCAGCTCATCTCAGGAGGAGCTGCACCCATGCATTTCCTTAGCTGACGACTGACTGATCAAGAGCGCCGCGCACCAGCTATGCTTAGCACATACCCAGACCACCATTCATACCTTACAAGGTCTAGGTTTTAACATCACTGTGACAAAATCCCACCTCCAACCCCTACAAGTGCAACCCTTTCTTGAGGCCATCCTAAACTTGAGGGTGGGTAAGGGGTTCCCCAGCCCAGCACAAGTGCAAGCCTTCCAAAATGTGCTGCCTCTAATTCAGCCGGATCATCAGGTGACAGAACTGTGTTGTGACTGCCCAGAATGATGGTATCCTGCATAGCTATAGTTCTGGAGCGTGAATCTTTTCTGGATTCACATACTGTGCATTATTACTCTATCTAGTGGCTGGGTCCGGAATTCTCCAGTATCCTAGTACACCTTTTTTTTTCCTTTGTGTTTTTGGGCTTTGACGATTCCACCATTTGGTGTCTTATTCAGTCTCTCCTGACGTCCTACGCCCTCTCCAGGAGCTCCCACATGTGGTCACCATCTATAGATTATTTTTTGATCATTGGATGTGGAGGCATAGCTGAAGGCTCTCCAATTTGCGAAATTAAGTAGTTTAAAAGAACTTTCATTGTTTTAAAAATCAAAGAAGTTCACCAAAGAGGTAAATGAAGAAAAATAATTTCATCGCATACGTTGAGACCATATCTGAGAATTCCCAGATTGCGGCCCCGGTTTGCTTGATATGGAGAAGGCACCTTTCCAGTTCTGCCTGCTATGCCACCATAGGTTTACCCAAAAAGACAACCATCAGGTGTGTAACCTTTACCTCCTGCTCAACCACAAGAGTTACAACTGTGATGCTTGTTTGGATTTCAAGCCAAATACATTGAGGGCAAGGGAAAACCAGAGACAGGCACACTACACCTTGTCAGGCCAGAAGCAGACTCCATCTCTTACAGACCTGGGTTTGTTGAGCCACGATGAGGATAACTTCGCCGAAGGGGCAGAAGGAAAAGAAGGAAAAGGCTCAGATGTTGACATGTAAATCATCTTCGAGAGGGAATATTGCAAGCCGAAAAAAAAAACTCTTGCAACACTGAGAAAACATTCAAGAGGAGAGTTTGGAACATCAGACTCTCAAATACCGAAAGCTGCATTGGCACCAAAAACATAATTGACTGAAGGCAATCAAACACATAAAGACCCCCGTGGTTCCCACATCAAGTACACCGCAGGTAACTGAACACCTAAAAAGACAACAACTTCGAAAGATTATCCAAGTCGAGAGGTTTTAACATTGAAAGAAGATGAAAGTCAGGAGACGGCGATAAAGGTGATGAGTGATACACCGACGAAGGAAATGTTGAAGTCGAAAATAAAGTCTTTGGTGGTGCTTGACCCCGAAGATCGATCTGCCAAAATAGAGCGCAAGAAAAAACGTCTAGAGGCAGAAATGGTTGCAATTCTGCAGAAGAAAAAGGATTTTGATGAATCACTTTGGAAATTCTGAATCCCTCAAAATACTCGAGAAAGAACAAATGGAGAAGGATGTCGAAGAATTAGACCCCCCCCCCCCCTTAGACACCAGAGCTTCAGGAGGAGGAAGAACAGTTCTTCCCCAAACAAAATGATCCTGATACCATGGAAATGGGCGTGTTTAAGGACTCTGAAGGTTCTGAGTATGCGGAAACTCCATTGCAAGACATTGAAACAGATTCCCCAGCAGCGGGAATGGACTCTTATCCGTAGAGGCCATCACCTACGGATGATATTACAGTGTGTGGACAACCAAAAAGAGCAGCAGATAAATATGGTGTACAAATAAAGGAGGAGAAAACACAATCCTGCTGTCTCCTAGAGACATTGCTGCCTTCTCAAACCTGGAACCAGTTCATTCCAATGTTGCACAGCCTTCTGGATCAAGGGTGAGAGGCTTCAATAAGCCTGCAATGTACAGAGCTGTTAGGCTGAGGAAAAAATACAGACGTTAGTCTAATGATCCTCTGTACATAAGAGGAACAGGCCCAGCTGACTCCATCGCAGCTACAGCCAGGAAAAGAGCAAACATCCCAAAAACATTGGGACCACTTCCAGATAAAGAGAGTAAGAAAATGGATATGGTGGGTGGGAAATGTGAAAGTGGTACAGCAATACAGTGGAGAATAGCCAGCTTGAACTCCCTCACAAGATATGCCTACTGGCACTGTAATGCAATTGCAGCGCTAATGAAGCACTTGCCCGAACAGCTTTGCAATAGAGCAGCTTCGCTAGCGTGGGAAGTGAAAACATTGTGAATACATGCATCAAGTCGGCACTAGCAGCAACTGACATTGCAAGTCGCCAAATGATGGCTAGAACAACGCTTATATACCATGCATGGTTAAGGGTGTCTCGTTTCAAGTCTGAGGTACAGGCTAACATCAATGAATGAGGAGCAACTGTTTGGTAGCACAGTGGATGAAACCCTTCAACGATTAAAAAAGGATAACGACATTGGCAGTGGCAGACACAGGAATGCCGGCCCATTTGGTGCATGCACAAGGAAGAGCACAGCCTCACAGAGGAGGAGCAGCCGCCTCCTCCAGCAAGGGATTTATCAAGGCATCAATCCCTCTCGCACACAACTCCTGTGGGAGGCAAACTAAAGGACTTCCTTAAGGAGTGGAGGAAGGTCACCTTCAGGTATTTAGAAAATGTGGATATTGCACCTATTCGAATAAAATCACGGCACTCTCAGACATCCCAGTCCTCAGCAGCTCAACTTGGTTATTTGGCTCCTGAGGTCATTGAGTTTCAAGCTCCCGCAGGAAGGCAGGTCTGTTCTCAAAGAAGAATGCAGGCCTTCTTCCTAAATTAATGGAAGAATTTTGTGCACTACTGTTTTCCTGAACTTATCAATCCTCTCCAGCAGCGATACAAGACATTGTCTGTCATTTGCTCCAACTGCAGAAAACGGGCCTTGCCTATACTACTATTTGATTACACCTGCCGGCTGTAGCTGCCTACTTGCAAAATAGGCTACACATTTTATTGTTTAGAATACCAGTCAATAAACCTTTACGGAAGGCCTCTCCAGGGTTATCCCACCTGCTTGGAACCTCACAAGACTCATGGGCCTGTCTTTTGAACCCCTTCACCCATGTCATTGCAATTTCCCTCCTGAAAGATGACTTTCCTTCTAGCAATTACTTCCTTCCGGTGGGTTAACGAATATCGCTCTCACACCTTGGAGGAGCCTTCTTCCAGGTACATCACAATATCCAAGATTCCCCACTAAGGTATTAACCAGACCTAGAGACTGTGGCGGAGCATACTCTAGATGTCAAGGAAGCATTGATGTACTGCATTGACAGAATACAATTCTTAAAACACTACAGCTTTTCGTGTCATATTCCTAGCAATACAATGTTCATGACACTTCCATGGTGGGCATTGCATGCTGTTTGGTCAAATGCATAGCAAGCATGCAAAAGCAAAATGAGCCCTGCCTGTTCAACCCAGACCTGATTCTACTCGTAAGAAAGGGACTTCTGTGGCTTCTTAGGTAATATACCGTTAGCTGGCATCTGTAAGGCAACTACGTGGTCCACTCCTCATATGTTATGTAATGTTATTTTAATTTGTACAGTGCACAGCTACTCGAAAGTGTCCCGGCGCTTACATCAAAAAGGAAGAAAATGCACAGTTAACCAATTACAACAGCAGGGTTTTTAAGGTTTACTTGAACAGCAGAGGATCCTGGATGGCCCGCAAGTCTAAGGGCAGCATATTCCAGGCCAAACCAGCTTTGCGCACAAAGGAATTTCCCCCTAGTCGCTGGCGCTTAAACGTCGGAGTCTGCGTCAGCAGCTGAGAAGACGAACGCAACTGTCTCCCTGGTATGTAGAAAGCAAATCTCTTCTGCAAATAGATGGGACCGAGACCATAAAGGGCCCGTTGAGCAATTGACAGCATTTTAAATTTCAGGCGAGTATCGACAGGAAGCCAGTGTAGGGAACGTAACGGAGTCCGAACACTGTGCCTGGATGACAACCCCCCAAGAAGTCTGGCTGCCGAGTTTTGTACCACTTGTAATTTCTTCACAAGGAAACCTGGACTGCCAACTAGGAGGGTGTTTGCGTAATCCAAGCGGGAAAGAATCAGTGCACGAACCACCGTCTCTCTTGCCGTACTAGGCAAAAAAGGAAGAAACTTTCTCAAACTTTTCAGCACACCAAAACAGGTGCTAGCCAGTTTTTTTTACATGTGTCACAAAGTTCAGACTCTCGTCGAACCGGACGCCAAGGTTTTTGGCGACACCGTTTTTCTCAGCCGGGCGAGGAAAGCACGAAGGCCAGAGTCTCTCTCTGAAATCCGGTGCAAAAGAGACAAACAGCAGTACTTCAGACTTTCCTTCGTTGCATTTTAGCTGAGCATTAGCCAGCCAATAAAAGACCGAAGACAAGCACTGATGGGCTCTCGTAACATCCTCCTTGTTCCAGGTAAACAATAGCTGGGTATCGTCGGCATAGGCCATTACCTTAGCCCCCAGTGTCTCCGCCAGATAAACCATCGGAGTCACGTAGATGTTAAATAAAAGAGGGCTAAGCGATGACCCCTGCGGCACCCCAGTGGATACCCGCATGGACACAGGCACTCGGTGGGAGCCAAACCTGCTGCAGCCTTCCTTCCAAGAAGGAGTTAATCCATTGCAAGACTGTCCCAGAGATTCCTATTTCAGATAGGTGATCAAGGAGCATGGCATGAGGTCCCGTGTCGAACGCCGCCGAGAGATCAAGCATTACCAATGCTGCTCTCCCGCCGGCGTCCAAACATTCCCGAATCGACTCTGTGACCCTTAGCAATGCAGATTCCGTGCTATAAGTAGCACAGAAGCCGGATGAAGCAAACCAGCCCCCTCAACAAGGTTGGTAAGTTGGAATGTGACCGCCTTCTCGCATACTTTAGCCAAGCTTGGCAGAAGTGAGATAGGACGGTAGTTCTCTGGGACCAATGGGTCGAGTGACGCCTTCTTAAGTAATGGAAGAATCAAGGCATGTTTCCATGCTTTTGGCACGCATGCTTCACGCAGTGATTTATTAACCATGAAATTCACCTCTAAATTAATGGTGTCTGCCACGTCTGATAATAGTCTGGCCACACAAGGATCGTTGGGAGAGCCGGACTTAAGGACTTTAAGGGCTCTGAGAGAGCTGGCATAGTCAATGGGACTAAATTCTGAAAGGACGGAGACCGGTTCAGCCCTAGGCAAATGCAGCGCCATCACAGTGCCACAGTTCCTGGGAGAGGACAAAAATGTCTCCTGGATAGTAATTCTTTTATCCCTGAAGAATGACGCCATGGTGTTACACCAGGTCTCTGTAGCAGGAGCAGCCGCCACCTGGGCACTGGGGGACAAAAATCTCTGCACAATTGCAAAGATTTCTTTGGAGTTGTTGTTGGCCAGCTCAATACGAGCGGCATAGTACTGTCCTTTGGCCTCTTCTATCGCCATATAATAAAGTTTTTGTTTGGGTCTGAGGAGGTTTTTGTCAGAGGGGCGGTAGCCACCAGTACGCCAAGCCCTCTTTGCAACTTTACACGCATGTTTCAGAGTCCTCAACTCGGGAGTGAACCATGGCTTAGAAGGGGACTCTCGACTCATCCTTGACTGACACGGCACCGACACATTGGCCACTGAGCCTGCAATCCAGTCAGCAAATTGAGTTACATTATCCTCCAACCCCCCCAAGAAAGAAGGCCGACAAGCGGCAAGAGAGACGTTTAGCCGGCCTGGGTCCATTTTCCTAGAAGCAGGAGAATGACGGCAGCTGGCCTGCCGAGGAGAGTTTTTCAAAACCCATGAAAAGAATATGGAAAAATGATCTGTCCAGGCCACCGGCCTCGGCTTCATCACTAATATCAGATGATATCCAAAGGATGCCCACCCAAATGGGATGGGAACAGAACCCTTTGAGAGAGATTCGCTAGATGGAGGGTATCCAGAAAAGCCATGGAGTCCACCTCCTCAGTGTGGTCCAGGTGGATATTGACATGCCCAAGAAGCACAAACTTCGAAAAACGTAGAGCCCGCTCGGCCAATGCATCTCCGCAAGCAGCCAGAAAACTCCTTGCAGGCCCAGGGGGCCGATAAATTAAGGAGCCACCCAGAGTAAAATGGGCTGATAATTGTAGACTAAAGTTCAGGGCCTCACAATCACCCCAAAGGGTGGATATTTCACTACGGAAGATCCAGTCTTCCCTATACCAAATGGCTAAGCCACTGCCTCTGCCCACCCTACGATCAACCCGATGTACTTTTAAATCCAGCGGGTGTAGCCAAGGCCACTGTAGGATTAGAGAAGGCATCAAGCCAAGTCTCTGTGACAAACAATATGTCCAAACTGTTATCCATAATCAGATCAGCTACATCAACAAAATGCTTCTTCACTGATCTAGCGTTGATAAGACGAGCACTGATATTCCCCGAGCTCGATATAGTGGCAGATATACCCGATGACAGGGGCTCGAGTAAAGCTAAACCCACAATCCCCACATGTAAAGTCCCTAGAAGGACTGCTGGACCAGACTCTGTGAGATGAACAGGGAAGGGGTTTCACAGATTTCAACCGCTCAGCTGAAAAATGAGTGATAAATCAATTCTCCGAGTCATTTGGGGCAGAGTGACATGCCCTGTGCCCTGACTTGGCGCAGATGGGCTTGCCTTAGGCTCATACATTTACTAAGCACTAGCCATGGCCATGCAACAAGTTAGGATGCCCTGGCCATGCAACAGGTTAGAGATGGCCAAGCTGTCCTACGTACACTTTTCTAGTCTACTGCAACTTCCTCCGGCTAAGCCACCTCTTTATGGAGGACTGCTTGTGAGAAAGTGGCTCTATATATATACTGGACCAGAATAAAGTACACAAATCCCAGAGGTATAACAGAGGTTAAAGCCAGGTGTGACCTTACTCTCTAAAGTGGTAGCTTGGTCGAGCAGTAAGGCAGTACCAGAGGACAGTGTAAAGCATTTGTTGTACACACTCAGTCAGCAAAAGGTTTCACACACTCAGACTGAACTCCAGGCCACGTGATTTTATATCAAGGATATAGTAACTTTATTTCTAGAACCAACAGGTATCAAAATATTCTGTTCTCAATATGAGAGGTCTCAGATGAGTACTTTGCAGAAAGGCAATAAACTTTGTAAACCCAATAGATACAGGGTTTGCAGCAGGGAACACAATTCTACACACAATTTAGCATTGAGCTCAATAGGTTTTCCTATATAAACACAGTTGATTACTTTGTAGATTACTTTGGTAGTTCCAGGACTGGATCCTAGATTCATTCCTGGGGTCTAAGCTGAAAACAATTCAGTAAAAACGTTTTAGTTATTGCAGTGATTTTTCAGGAATATAAAGCTAATTTAAAAGTTCACACTTTTTAACAGAAATCTGGCAGTGTTATCCAATGGGAGAAAATTCAGGTTGCAGGTAAAGGACGATCTCGTTACTTTTGTAATCCAGTACTGGGCTTCTGGGTCCAGCACTGGGGTCTCAACTTAAAACAGGTAAGTAATTAAGCTTCAGTATTTCGTATGATTTTTAAAGAATATTTCCAGTTTCCAAAAGTAGACACTTAGAAGAAATTTCATATAAAAGCAGACATTGGATTCCTATGGAGAAAATACAGATTAAGGGTAAACCCGGTTCGGATTACTTTTGTGGTTCAATACTGGGCTACAAGGTACAGTATTGGCTTCTCTCCTGATCACAGGTGAGTACCTGGGAATTCGTTATTCGGCTGATTTTATAGGAATATTTCAAGTTTTCAAAAGTAGGCCCTTAGAAGACTTTTCGACTCAAACCAGTCAATGTTATCCAATGGCAGGTAAGTGAGTTACTGGTTTCCAGGTGAGTTCCCTGCTAGTGAAGTTAATGTTCTGGGCATAGACTCAGGGGTCCCCCAGGGTCAGGAAGGCACAGTTGGTTCACCCTCAGCGGCACAGGGGCGGCCGGCTGCAGAGGTAGTTAGGTCCAATGTTATCCAATGAGGGGCAGGGGGCCTCCGGTTGGTGGCTGCTGGCTAGCAGGCCACGCGCCTGTGAGAGCTGAGCTCCTGGATACTTGCTCAGGGCAAATGGGGAAGTAGGATAGGGCAAAGGTGGCACGGCCAGAGGCACTCTGGCGGCTGGGTGCAGGGTGTTTTTGAGCCGTTGGGCGCTCAATGTTGTTCAATGGGAAAGGTCACAAGTGAACAAAGGCTGCAGGCTCGGGGACGGAGACTCTTCAGGGGCACCCATCACTTCGAGAGGTAAGTTGGGATCTTGGAGCACAGGTAGGTACCCCAAAGGAAGGCACAGGGGGCTGTAGGGCGCCGGGTGCAGGGGTGTCTTTAGGTGTCAGGAAAGCTTACCCTTGGCTGGTCGCAGTTAGAGGGGCCCCTGGTTGAGTCTGCAGGCGTCGTCAGGTTCATCGAGGAGGGTCTTTGGGCACTGGACTTCGGGTCCCAGTCGCCGGGGGGGACGTCCTCGTGGTCCTGGATCACTCCGGGCCGGGCTCGGCAGGTGCAGTGTGGGCTGGTCCGGAGCTTCCTGGCTGGCACCAGGGGTGTTGTTGCAGCAGAGCCTCTGCTGATGGGAGTCCCAGTTTTTAAGAGGGTCAAGGCAGGCAGGTCCTCTGGCTGTCCGCTGGAGTCGCCGGAGTTTGGGCAGGAGCAGGTTCCAGGATCGACAGGCCAGTAGGGCTGGGGCCAAGTCAGTTGTCGTCGTCCTGTTAGCAGCTGCACGGCGGGTCTTCCTCCTCTTGATCTACTTTCTTCTTTTCATATCGGGATCTGAGGAAGGGAGGTTCAGGGAGCCCCTAAATACTGAATTTAGGGGTGTTACAGGTAGGGCAAAGGCAGGGACCAATATGTCCCTGTCCTGGGGTGGGTACATCCCCTAGCCTGCTCCTCTCCTGTGGGAGGGGGGCAGGAGCCTAGCTGTGATTGGGCAGGGCTCCCCATCTTCAAGATGGCCGGAGCCCGGGGTTGTGCTTCACCTCATCTCCCCCACCTGAGGGGTGGGTTTGGCACAGGATGGCACACCCCCCTTCCTCAGGTAGGTTTTTCCGTCAGTCTTCCTGCCAGAGTGGGGGTCAGGGCTGGTGGGGGCCAGTTGCTGGGTACAGCAAATGGTCTGGAGAAGCTCACAGAGGCGGCAGGCCGTTGAAGCTTCCCCCTGCCCATCCTGGGGGAGGAGACCTAGCACCTCGCCGAGGATGTGCATTGTTGCAGGCCCAGGAGAGCGGGGCGCTCTCCACCCAGGGGTCCAGCAACATGTCTGCTGTGTGGCAGCCTAGGCAGCCTCTTAGTCCGGATGTGTATTGTGGTTAGGTTTCAGGGGGCATCTCTAAGATGCCCTCTGTGGTGCATTTTTCATTAAATCCCACACTGGCACCAGTGTGGATTTAATGTTCTGAGAAGTTTGATACCAAACTTGTCAGTCTTCAGTGTAGCCATTATGGTGTTGTGGAGTTCGTAATGTCGACCTCCCAGCACCATCACTGCACTTAGTGCCCAGGAGTGGCCCTGGGTACTGTAGGGGCACAGGGCTCATTCACCTGTGCCCACACCACTGGCATAGGGCACCCAGCAAGAGGGGTGACTGATGTATGCCATTGCAGTGGGTGTGTGGGCATGGCACACAGGGAGGTGTGCCATGTCGACTCTTTGTTTAGTTCTGTACTTAGGCACTCAGCCTGCAAAGGCAGTGTGTGGGTGCCAGGGTACAGAACCCCTAAGGGTGGCACAATAAGTGCTGCAGCCCTTAGGGGTCTTCTCTGGTCACCATGCCTTGGGTACCTAGGGTACCATTTACTACGGGTTGACAGGTGGCCAGAGATGCCAATTGGGTTTTAGTTTCAACACAGTTTTAGGGAAGGAACATAGGCCCTGGGTACCTGGTTGGCAGGAGCCCAGGGCGCACACTCAGTCAAAGCACATCAGCAGTCAGAAAAAAGTGGGGGCATACCAATGCAAGAAATATGGCACTTTCCCACATTGCTTTACAGTTAATGCACAACCTGCTTATCTACAGCTACACATGCAACAAGCGGACAGTGTTACTTACCCTATAAGCATCTGTTGTTACATGTAGTGCTTTAGATTCAGATGACCCCGCCCTCCTTGCTGATCGCCTCTGATTGTTGCAGACATTTAATCCTCATGTTTTTTAATAATTTGCTTTGCATGGTCATCTTTACAGCGTCTCTATGCTACATCTCAAATTCCTCAAAGACTTATTTTGAAGAAAAACAAGTTGTGCACTTCCGAGCCCAACACTAGATGGCGGAAGTATGCCAAGCAAGTGAATCTTCAGCACTAACATGCTACAAATAGATGCTTACGTGGTAACATTTACCTTGTTGTTTACAGTTCCTTACAGAAAGAATGATTATTTTTTGCATTCATAAGCTAATTATAGAAAAGTTAGAATCCGTCTGCATGTTTCTTCACCTCTGCAGGTTTTTTGAATTCTTGTATTGAGCTGTTTCTATTATCTTTTTGCAACAAATATGCGACAGGTTTTTGATGTGTTTAATTTTACAGTAGAGGTGATATTTGTATTCTTGGTTTGCAACTATGCTCTTTCTGGAAGAGCTACGCGCCAATGTTTTAAGAGGTGGTAAAGGAAATGGTGTGACCATGTATTATATAGGGTAAAGTATTCCCTTATGCACGTAAGAATATTGCAAGTCACCTCGGAGTTCCATAATCTTATAAAGGAACTCTGCCTTCATTCTCGTTCGTCTGTATCGTTGGGGAACTCCTCAATGACGTAATTTCCTTATAGTTGTTTGGCGAGAGATGCTTTATCCCTTATATAATACTTATTTAAAAATGAAGTTATGTCGAGATGATGGTATTGGATCACTGCTCCTTGCTGATGCTGCACACCCTGGCTAAAATGCATTGGCACAGCCAATAGATCACCAAGGCAAACGTGTTGGTTTTGCCAATGCTTGTTTACTTGGATGCTGGTATCAAGACTTGGTGGCATCTGGGCTGATTTACTATCACCAGTTGACATGCCCAAGTCTGCAGGCCAAGGCCAGGTAGAGTTTAACTAGCTGGGCCTTAGCCAGGAAAGGATGAGAAAACTGTTCAGATGCCACAACAGATGACCTAGGTATGCTTCTGCCAAATATGGAAAGCCCAGTCAGAAGATCTGTGTAAGTGGATGAGGACTACAAGAGAAGTAGTACATTTTCACGTTTCGTGTCTTAACCAGATGAAGTCTAGATAGAGATTGAGACCTTGTTTGGGGATACATAATTCGAAACACAAAACTCTACTTCCTTCTAACAAATATGCAGACACTTGCCCTTTCCGGACAGCGATAGGTTTGCATGGCGTTGGGCCACTGCATGCCTTCTCTAGCTGTAGTGATAAAGACTTCTGCGTTTATTGATGCATTATCATGACGGACTAATGTAAACCAATCCAAAGTCAGTTAATGCCTCTGTGCTTTACTGTTTTTTGCAACCCTTGTTACTTTCAGTGCTGTCTTTTTAGCTCCCAATCATCCATCTTATTCAGTGCAATTCAGATTGCTCCGTTTGCATTTTTTATATCGCATCCGTTAACATCCTATGCTACTTCTGCACTCACAAATTGCTGTTTAAATCAGAAGAAACCTTTGTGTTTTTTTAAACTATTTCATTCAATGTGCTATTTTTGGTTCATTGTATGCAAATATATATGAGCTAAAAAAATCCTAATGAGCAAAATGTTCCTGTGTTGTAGAATTGGATACGTATGAGAAGTGTTACAGTTGTAGACTTTTTGTGATTGTTAATTGGGTCATTGATCAGGAACAAAAGATATGCCAGCGATATGACCAGTTGATGGAAGCATGGGAGAAGAAAGTGGACCGGATAGAGAATAACCCCCGACGGAAAGCAAAGGAGAGCAAGACTAGAGAGTACTATGAGAAACAGTTCCCAGAAATCCGTAAGCAGCGGGAACAACAAGAACGGTTTCAACGGTGAGATAAGTGGATATGGCCTATATTTGTTTCATAACATGGATGTGTATAACTTTTCTAACAGTGCTCTTAGTTGGGTATTTGGCATGTAGGCATAGTTGGGTCTGTGTTTGGTTGACTTCTGCAGGTTCTTCTTGGTTGTTCTTAACTGTTCTTGACTGACACCCTAAAGCTCTTGCAGCTTCTGTGTTAGCGATTGTGACCAGAAGTGTCCTGGTCTGACTTTTTTGCAGATCTATTTCGCTTCTCCTTTCCCTTAAAATGTTTGGGATTTTTCAGTCTTATGTGCTTCATCTCCTTTGTGGTTGTTTCTTTGCCCCGGCCCGATGCTTCCCTCTGTTCCTTCCCATGTGATATTAAGCTACTGATCCACATTAGTACAATTTCTATTTATAGTAAGCACAACTGCTTTAAAGTCCGCCGCCTTATGCTATGTTCTCTTCCAGGGGATCCTCATCAATAGTCATAAGCACTGAATATTCCCGCCCATGTGCGGGACCCCGGAAACAATATAAAAATATATATGTAAAAAACACATATATCTCGCTCCACATATATGTATGTACATATATTATTTTTCTCACACCAATGCAGCTCCATAACTGAGGCTAAAACAATGTAAACACATATACATGCACTGCAATTAGTAAGGAAGTAAAAGAAAAACACATTAGGTCAAATAACCTTTGAACTTTGTGTTTTAATGAGTAGACCACTCATAAATCCTGAAAATTGCTTGTAAATAGACATTGTTAGCCCTCAGGCTGCATTGCAAAACAATAGCATAGAAAATGAAACCATTTTCAACAAAAACTGGCACCGTGCCTTTAAGGCAGCCATGACCCCAGGCTTCCCATCATGCCTCAGGGGTGACAGTTAGGTCAGTTGTTCTTTCCGGCTCCTTCAGTCAGGACCCTGGTGAAACAGCTCCCTTTCTTTTTGGCTTTTTGTCAAAAAATATTTTTGTTACCTACAATTTTTTGCTTTCACTCGACGTCTTTTTGACCTAGGGTGTTACTGCTACCTTTTTTAGGCCTAAAAAAGGTGATTTTTCTGTCGGAGATGCCTTCACTCTTTGACAAATGCCCTTCATGTGGAAGGAAGATGGCCAAGACTGACACTCATTCAGTGTGTATCCTGTGCCTACCAGACTCTCA
Source organism: Lissotriton helveticus (assembly GCF_964261635.1). Taxonomy (NCBI): domain Eukaryota; kingdom Metazoa; phylum Chordata; class Amphibia; order Caudata; family Salamandridae; genus Lissotriton; species Lissotriton helveticus. The sequence continues at coordinate 338,807,044 of NC_136061.1, forward strand.
TTCCTCGAAAACCTGTGAACACTGCCAGGTGTTATCATCCAGAACTCTGAAAGAACGTGAGAGGATTCGTGTTTATGGGCTTTCTGAGAGAGGAAGATCTCCCAAGAAGCAGAAAAGTCGGAAGGCGCGGTCGACGTCGAAAAAAGCCCCGACTAGTTCACATTCAGCGTCGAGATCGGCGTTGGAGAAGCAGTCGACGGCGACGAAGAAGATGTCTTCAGCGTCAACATCCAAGGTACCTCCGCTACAGACATCGTCGAGGGATAGGTCACCGTCGAAGCAGAACAGTTCGACGGCGAGCCACCTGACGTCGAAGCAGCATCGTCATGCTGTGACGTCGAGGCATTCTCCGTCGACGCCTGGCCACCGGCGTTCGGCGTCGAAACATCCTCCGTCGACGACTAGTCATTGTCGTTCGGCGTCGAGGGAGCCTCTGTCGATACATCGACGTCGAAGCAGCCCACGTCGACGCCCGATCAATGGCGTTCGACGTCGAGGCGGCCTCCGTCGCATTCGGACAAGCGGCATTCGGCCTCGAGGCGCACCCCGTCGCCGACAGAGCACCGGCGATCGGCGTCGAAGCAGCCTCAGTCGTCGTCGAGTAGACAGCCTTCAACGGCGAGATGCTCTATGCCGAAGGACAGTCATCGCCACCGGAGGTCGGCGTCGAATAAACCACGGTCGACGTCGAGAGAGCGTCTATCTGCTCGGCGCTCGGCGTCGATACAGCCACCGTCGATGGATCAGCGGAGGTCCGGGGAATGGAGCGTTTCGCAGCCAGTGAACATCTCTCCTGCAAGGTCACAGGAGAGGTCGCCTTTGAAGCAGGTGCTGCAGGAAAAAGAGGGTGAACCATTGGACCAGTCTCAAGTCCTAAGGCCTCAATTAAGTTCTCCAGGATCAGCATCGGCTGCGGAGGTGGGACAATCTCCAGTGCAGGATCCTCCTGCCAAGAGAAGGAGGGTCGCAGAAGAGAGATCTCGGTCGAGGTCTTCCTCTAGATCTCTAGTGAGCCTATCCTCATCCTCTTCAGCATCTCGCAGTGGCAGATCCTCGGATGGACAAAACAGCGATTCGGATAGGGAGAGGTCCAAGTCCCCTGCAAGATCGCAACAGGATCAAGCGGATCAGCCTCCACGGTCACGTTCACCAGTGAAGGATCCCACACACAAGTCTCCTCCTATTCGTCTTTCCCCAAGGTGGTATAGACCTCTTCACCACTGGGCCAAGGACAAGGAGACGGCAGATCGGCTGAAGGCGTATCGAGACCAGGCTACCCGCCGCAAGGAACGGTCTCGTTCTAGGCACTCAAGTAATAGAAGATCTCGTCACAGAGACCGATCTCATTCTAGAACGCGCTCAAGTAGAAGATCTAGGTCCAGGAGGACCCGTAGCTCTTCAAGTTCTTCGAGGACCCGATCTCACAGGGATTACTCTCCGACCCTGACAAACAGTCCACGCTCGAGGATATCTCCAACTGAGGATATTTTCTCGTTCCAAGACATCTTGGGCAGGGGAGCCCTGAAGCTAGGAGTGCCTATGACTGCTCCGCAGATCAAGACGACGGTCATATTTGAAACCCTACAGCACAGAACGACACCCAAACCTTTGTTGCCGTTGGTCCCGGGTATAATGGACCCAGTGAATGAAGTCTTCCTGACTCCGGCAACGGTGAAGTCCGTCCCAGCGAGGATTCTCAAGAAGTATCGTCCTCCTGATGAGGATCCTCTGTTCCTCAAGTCTGATCCCCCGCCTGATTCAGTAATCATTGCGGCGGCAAGAAAAACCAATGCGGTAGCATCCTCATCCACGGTACCGCCGGATAAGGACAGCAAGGTGCAAGACTCATGGGGGAGAAGAGTTTGTAACACCTCAGCTTCTTTCCTCAAGGTCTCCAATGCGGAAGCGCTGCTCGGCAGATATGATAGATCTCTGTGGGACTCACTTCAGAGGTTTTCTGAAAAACCTCCTCAGGAAGATAGAAAGGACTTTGAGGAGGTTCTGTTGGAGGGCAGTCAAGTCTCCAATCAGATTATAGGAGCGGCGGCAGATGGGGCAACGTTGGCTGCGCATGGTTATGCGCATGGCATCACAGCGAGGAGATCTTCATGGTTGCGCCTTAAGGCATTGAAACCCGAGGCTCAAGCCAGAATTCTAAATCTTCCTTTTTCGGGCACGTCTCTCTTTGGTGCGAGTGCTGATGAGGAGATGCAGCGGATGAAGACTGAGTTAGACACCCTCAAAGCCGTGGGGCTTGAAAAGAAAAAGGAATTCCGGAAGAAGTTCCGTTCGGACAACAAGGGCTCTTCGAAGCAGAGGGTTCAAACCCCTCACTGGCAGAAGGGCCAGAACCAGCAAGGCCAACAAAAGTCGCAATACAAAGGCAAGCACAATTCCAAAGGAAATGGAAATCAGCGACAAGGCAACAACTTCAATGTAGGAGAGTAGGGTCTGCAATCCTATGATCACCCAGATTTTTGCTTTTTGCTTCACTGGTTTACGACTTTCCCTGGCTGTGGGCCTGCTAATCAGACCCACAGCCTAGCTGTTCTCTCTACTACAAATTGTACCCAGGTACTGAATTGGCACTGGGCCCTCTCTTGTGTCCCTGTAACCAGGGCAGAGGTGTACCCAGAAGTCTCCCAGGGGCTGCAGCATGTATTATGCCACCCCTGAGTTGACTAACTAAATCAGACACAACTGGCTGCTTGACAGCTGGGGCAAGGTGGTGTAATCACCCTTTGCTTTAGATATAGTATTTCTATATCTAAACCTAAAATGGACACATATATTCATATCAGTCACTCCTATGGCAGGCCTTAACAATCCTGAAGGCAGAGTGCGTGGAATAATGTGAAATGGTGCTCTGGCATGAGCTGAGCCCGTTTGCAGCTTGCGGAACCAAGTCCTAATAGCTGTTCCATGATAATGCTATACCATATACTCTTAAGTGCATTATGTACCTCGCGGTCATATGCTAACTTTGGTATAACATTATCCAAACATGTCGAGTAAGGTGTCATACGAATTGGAATACTAACCCCCCACCAATTCTGGCGACGGGGTTAGCATTCCACCCTTCTAGAGGGACACGACATGTTGGTAACCTGTAACCCCGGTTAAAGCCAGACATAGCCTCAGCTCCACAAGATGGATGCTGCCACCGAGACACAAGTCTGCCCTCCTGCTGCTGGGAGTCCTCCCAGCGCGGGAGGCAAGGACAAAGGGTTTCCTGCCAGGGGCGGTGCCAGCACCGTCCCAGACAGGATTTTGTGTATTCTAGGTAGGCAGGGCTTTAGAGGAAGGTGACTGCAAGTGGCACCCCGGTGCTCACTGTGCATATGCCGGCTTGAACCAGTTCCAGGGGCACACCAGCCCCTGAGCTGGGGAAAGCCCGGCATGGGAGAGGGGTGTAACCACCCCCTTCCTAGTCCCACCCATAGGGCAGGACTTAGTCGCGTGCCAGCCCCCTTTTGCAGGATAAAGGTAGGAGCAGGCCCCCTTCCAAATTAGATCATCTTTGAATCCTGAACCAACTTTCCACGAAAGGAACTCGACTCTTCTCAAGATTTCTCTTGTAGTAGTCACCCTGCAGCAGCAGGCACCATCCAAGCATCGCGGTCTGCTGTAAGTCTCTCCTCCGGATCAAGACTGCCCAGATCGACGAGAACCGGCTTCCCTGGCACCTCTGACCTCTATCTGCATCTTCAGCCCAGCTGAGACCCGTGGGTGTGACGAGACCTCGAGGGACCGGCCATCTTCAAGACTGCACGACGCTTGCCCAGCACGACTCCCGAGTGACCCTCGACCGAGTGCTTTGGGGTAAGAGAAGCCCCAACCCTGAGCAGCTCCAGCACCGAAGTTCAGCCCCCTTGCATCCACGAGATCTGCGTGGGGCCCTTCTGCTCTTTGCTGCTCACTGCGTTGTCAGGGGTCACTTGCCCGTTGGCTAGTGGCCCCCTGACGACGAACTTCGACGACAAACACCGCTGGTCTGGTTGCTCCAGACTGGCCCTTGCTCCCCTCCAACAGAGGAGCACCCTGGACCCTCCTGGTCCACTCCAGACGCCATTTTAAGTCCACCGCGTGGGCTTGCATTTGCCAAGACTTGTTGCCCCAATCCTGGGTCCAGCGACGTCGACAGCAGATATCTTGGTGGGACAGCTCGCACCTCCATCCTGGTCGCCGACAACGCCTCCTGGTCCGAGAGACTGCAGAGCCCAGCAGCGCTCACTCACCTGGTTGAGGTGACTTCGTCCGGTGCCACTCTGGTGCCCACCTAATCACTGGCTAGTGATTCAGAACTTGGTCCCCTCTGCTTACAGGTCTCCTTCTTCATCGATCCAGGCTTGGATCACCACGAACTTCTTCACTGGTCGCCTGCCAGCAACTTCTTCCTTCAGGCTCCTGGTTCATCAACGAAGAAACTCGACGACATTTGAACCCTATGCAGCAGCAGCCCCTGGGCTAGGTAAACCGAGTACTCCGGTGCTCCAGCGTAGACCAACTCTCTAAGTGTCTAGATCCACTTTCGTTTTTGACCTACCTAGTCGGGTTCGCCCGAAAACACTAACTTTGCTTTTACTAGCCTCCATAGACTTTTTCCCGCCTTACGCGTGAGAGTTCCCACTCTGCACACGATGTCCCTAGGCGGCCTCCTGCTTGTAATCTAAAGGTTCAGTAGTCCAGTCCTAGCGATCCTAAAGCCTATGAGAATAGTTACTTACCTGCTAGTAATTCACATTCCACTTGTATAGTATATGGTTTTTCGTGCCCCTCGGGCATTTGTGTAAATTGTGCGACTTAAAGTATTTCTTTAAGAGTTTTGTTGTGTGCTTAGCTCCCTGTCTCATAAAGAGCCAGGGTAGTCTTGTTATAAATAAATATACTTTATTTTTCATAACAACTTGTGTGGTGTCCTTTCACTTGGTGTTCAAGGGGTAAATGTGATGGTAAAACAGCTGGCTTAACACGCCCTCTAGAGTTTAGCCTAAAGACTGCACGTGTCCATGCTACTAGGATAGCTGGTCTATCAGGTTGACTTACAACCAAACATCAATAAGGGTTGTTTGGACTGATACAAAGTGTTCACTAGAATAGTGAACATTATATATCAGGCCAACTTCTCACATTGGTGGGCAGCGGTTGGGTTTTGAGCTTGCTGTTGTTTTACCACACGTATCCTAAGAATATCATTTGAAAGATCACATAAGTACTAAGGTACATATAACTTAGCTTAGAATACTCTGAGTTCTACTGAACCAGCTGTTGTAGCTCCTAGGGCTTAGCACACCCTAAACTACAACTCTTAGCAAGGGATCAGTAGGCAAACAAATAGTGTAGGTAAGTGCACCACTTACACCTCACTAGAAAAGCATGTCTACCCATGGAGAGTCTTCAGGGACTCCCCTTGTGGCTGTTGACCCTCCACAGGTCATCTCAAGATATGCAGCTCTCAATTTCCAGGAGTTGAGACACTTGTGTACCTCCAGGAAATTGAAACGGGTCTAACCCCACCACTCCCTTTCTGTTAGGTCTCTTAGAGACATATGATGCTAGGAAAGCCTCTCATACAGATGGGAGTATGCCAGCCTTAGAGGGTGCCCTTGGAGATCCAGACCTCCTTGACACTGAAAATGCAGTTGAGGAGGAGGAAGAAGAGGAACTCTCTGGGGATGAGGCAGACAAGAGGTCTGAGTTAGTCAGCAGACTTACTAGGGCCAACTTAGACCTATTTAGGGAAGGAGCTGGGGGACCCCCAGTGCTGACCCTAATGAGGCCTAACCTTGGAGTTAGAAGAGATAGATCTCATTCTAGGGACTCCAATAGATCTCTGCACTCTAATGCCTCTTCTCAGAGGAGAAGGAATTCTCCCCAGAGGAGATTGACTTCCCCTCAGAGAAGAGAGCATGAAGCAAGGATGAAACAGGCTAATCTGAGGATTGAAAGGGAAGAACTTGCCCTGGCCAAAGAGAAGCTTGCCTTTGCTAGGGAGCAGCAGATGAGTGGGGTAGTCCCCACTGGTGGCAGCAATCACCCAAGAGATAAAGAAAGGAGTTTAGATACTAAACACCTGAGTAAGATAGTGCCCCCCTTTAAACAAGGGGATGACATCCACAAGTGGATGGCTGCTTTGGAGAGGGCCTGCACTGTCCAGTGCATCCCCCAAAGTCAGTGGGCAACTATACTGTGGCTCTCCTTTGAAGGCAAAGGTAGAGATAAGCTCCTCACTACTAGAGTTGAGGATGCTAACAATTACCAAGTCCTGAAAAATACACTGGTTGATGGGTTTGGCTTAACCACTGAGCAGTACAGGTTGCTGTTCAGGGATACCCAGAAAATTCAGTCTCAGGATTGGTCTGACTTTGTGGATTGTGCCACTAAGGCTTTGGAAGGCTGGTTGCTGGGCAGTAAGGTTACTGATTATACAGGGTTGTACAATCTGATCATGAGAGAGCAGATTTTAAATAACTGTCAGAACCAGTTGTTGCATCAGCACCTTGTTGACTCAGATCTGACCTCTCCCCAAGAATTGGGAAAGAAGGCAGACAGATGGGTCAGAACAAGGGTCAAGCAGAACCAGACTCAGAACCAGGGTGGTCAGAAGAAAGCAGACCAAAAGGGTAGTAACAAGAGTGAACAACATGACCAGAAGTCTTCAACAGGTCCCCAACAAACCAAAGAGGGTGGGGGTCAGGCTTCACAGCAGAAAAAGAAGACTCAAGAAGGCCAGTCAAAAAGGTGGTGCCAGTACTGTAAAAGTAAGTCTCACTGGTTTAGTGAGTGCACCAAAAGAGGAGGGCAAACTCCTACCACTACAGCCTCTAAGGAAACTGAACCCCCTAGTACAGTCAGTAGTGGTAGTGCACCTCCCAAGGGAATAGTTGGGTTAACTTTGGGAACTGAGGGGTCTGACAACTTAGTTGGCACACTCACTCAGGCTGTCCTTGTCTGTACAGGGGATATGGATATGTCCCCTGATGTCAGTCCCAATACTTTGGGCAAATACAGGCAGACACCTTTGATAAATGGCAAAATGGCTCAGGCCTATAGGGACAATTGTGCCAGTGTCACCATGGTGACACCTAACTTTGTGGACCCTGGACAGATCATGCCAGGTACAGATTTCCTGGTGACCAATGCCAGCAACGTCACTACCAGTCATAGTATGGCGATTGTTGCTTTCTCCTGGGGAGGGGTAAGTGGCCAAAGTGGTAACTGACCACTTCTGACTATGGTCAGAAGTGGAGCAGAGGACTCGCATGGAAATGTTAGGCTTGCCAGCACATGTGCTTGCTGTGACTAGGTCACAGGCCAGAAGATGCCCCACTGAACAGGTGCTGGATCCTGGAACAATGGACCAGACACCTTCCAAGAAGAAGAGCAGTAGGGTTAAGGCATTGCCTTCCCCCTTGCCCCAGGTTGAGGATCAAGTCTCTGAGGAGGCTGATCTGAGAGAGCTGAGGGAAACTGAGCCTAAAGAGCTTGAACTTGATCAAGTTGAGTTTCTGGGCTCAGGGGGACCCTCCAGAGAAGACCTGGGGAAGGCACAGTTAGACTGCCCTTCCCTTGAACCCCTCAGACAGCAGGCTGCTGCTGAGGCTGCAGGGAATGCCACAGGTGCCCACAGGGTATACTGGGAAGATGGACTCCTGTACTCTGAGTCAAGAGACCCCAAGCCTGGTGCAACCAGGAGGCTGGTCATCCCCTTGTCTCAGAGGGGTTTCCTTCTCACCTTGGCCCATGGGATTCCCCTTGTAGGTCACTTAGGCCAGACAAAGACTTGGGACAGACTTGTCTCACACTTTCACTGGCCTCACATGAATGAGAATACCAAGGAGTTTTGTCGCTCCTGTGTCACTTGCCAAGCCATTGGTAAGTCAGGTGGCACAACAAAGGCCCCCCTCATACCACTACCTGTGGTGGGGGTTCCCTTTGAAAGAGTGGGGATTGACATTGTTGGTCCAATGGAACCCCAGACAGCATCAGGGCACAAGTTTATACTGGTGGTGGTGGACCATGCCACCAGGTATCCTGAAGCTATTCCACTTAGGACCACTACAGCACCTGTAGTGGCAAGGGCCCTAGTTGGAGTGTTCTCCAGAGTGGGCTTCCCTAAGGAGGTTGTTTCTGACAGAGGTGGAAACTTCATGTCAGGATATCTGACTGCAATGTGGAAGGAATGTGGTGTCAACTACAAGTTCACCACACCCTATCATCCACAGTGCAATGGGCTTGTTGAAAGATTCAACAGGACCCTCAAAGGGATGATTCATGGACTACCTGAAAAGCTCAGGCGTAGATGGGATGTCCTGATACCCTGCCTCTTGTTTGCTTACAGAGAGGTCCCACAGAAGGGGGTTGGCTACAGCCCTTTTGAACTTCTGTATGGGCATCCTGTAAGAGGACCCCTGTGTTTGATGAAGGAAGGATGGGAGAGACCTCTCAAAAAGCCTGCAACAAACATAGTGGACTATGTACTTGGTCTCCGCTCCAGGATGGCTGAATACATGGAGAAGGCATCTAAAAACCTTGAGGCCAGCCAAGAACTCCAAAAAGCTTGTCATGACCAGAAGGCTGTCCTGACTGTGTACAAGCCTGGACAGAAAGTGTGGGTGCTGGAGCCAGTGGCCCCAGCTGCACTCAAAGACAAATGGTCTGGGCCCAACACAATCATTGATCAAAAGTGAGAGGTCACCTACCTGGTGGACCTTGGAACTCCCAGGAGCCCTCTCAGGGTGCTCCATGTGAACAGGCTCAAGGCATATGTCGACAGGAAGGACATGAGCTTGCTCATGGCCACAGATGAGGGACAGGAGGAAGAGAGTGACCCTCTCCCAGGCCTGCTCACTCAAAATCCTGATGATGGATCAGTAGATGGTGTTGTCTTTTGTGGCAGCCTCTCTGAACATCAGCAACAGGATTGTAGACAAGTTCTGCAATCCTTTAGACAAATGTTCTCTCTGACCCCCAGTCAAACTGATTGGTGTACCCATGAAGTTGACACTGGGACAGTCTGCCTGTCAAGAGTAAAATCTACAGACAGCCTGATCATGTCAGAGACTGCATCAAGACAGAAGTGCAGAAAATGTTGGAGCTGGGAGTCATTGAGCCCTCAGATAGCCCTTGGGCTAGCCCAGTAGTTCTAGTGCCAAAGCCTCACACCCAGGGTGGTAAGAAAGAGATGAGGTTTTGCGTAGACTACAGAGGACTCCATGCAGTCACTAAGACTGATGCCCACCCAATACCAAGAGCAGATGAACTTATAGATAGATTGGCTTCTGCCAACTACTTAAGTACATTTGACCTGACAGCTGGGTATTGGCAAATCAGGTTAGCTGAGGAGGCCAAGCCCAAGACAGCATTTTCTACCCCTGGTGGGCATTATCAATTTGTGGTAATGCCCTTTGGTTTGAAAAATGCACCTGCCACCTTCCAAAGGCTGGTGAATCAAGTTCTCACTGGGTTGGATGACTTCTGTGCAGCATATCTTGATGATATAGCTGTCTTTAGTTCCACCTGGGAGGATCACCTGGTCCACCTGAGGAAAGTGTTAGAGGCACTGCAAAAGGTAGGTCTCGCTATCAAGGCCACTAAGTGCCAGATAGGGCAGACACAGGTTGTGTACCTGGGCCACCTTGTAGGTGGAGGCCAGGTTCAGCCCTTGGAGAGCAAGATACAGGCCATCAAGGACTGGGCTCCTCCAACCACCCAGACTCAGGTTCGAGCTTTCTTGGGCCTGACTGGTTACTATAGGAAATTTGTCAAGAATTATGGGTCCATTGTGACTCCACTTAATGACCTGACAAGTAAAAAGATGCCAAAGAAAGTTCAGTGGACAGCAAGATGTCGGAAAGCATTTGATGACCTAAAGCTCATGCCAACCAGACGACCTCGGCGGCTTTTTACAAACTACGCCTGGTAAGAAAGATCCTGCCATTTCTCCCTGAATCCGTAGGCAGAACCCTGATAAGTGCCCTTGTCTTGTCGGCACTAGACTACTGCAATGGCTTGTTTGCCAATGCTCAAATCAGAGTCATAAAAAAAATGCAACTAGTACAGAACGCTGCGGCCAGGTTACTCACAGGTATTCCTAGATTTAAGCCAATAACTAACACTCTGAGAGATCTTCATTGGCTACCTGTGAAGAACCGAATAAAGTTTAAAACCTTGTGCATTGTATATAAAGCATTACACCAACAAGCCCCACAATTTCTGAGAGATCATCTTATGCCATATCAGCCTTCCCGGCCACTTCGATCAGCGAAGATGAACGATCTGGTAGTGCCACGTACCAGATTGGTTAACTGGGGAGATAGACGCTTTCTGGTGGCTGCCCCGAAATTGTGGAATACACTTCCGCAATCCAGCAGATCTAGCCCAAATTTGCTGGTATTTAGGAAGCAACTGAAAACATGGCTGTTTAATCTCTAGAGCCCAGAAGCCAAAGTTAGGAGAGCCTGCAGATTACAGCGCCGAGACGCCTGCGGGCATTTGTTCGCGCTATACTAAATGTCAATAAATAAATAAATAAATAAATGAAGCAGGCCATGTGCACAGCACCTATCCTAAAGAGTCCAGACTACTCCAAGACCTTCATTGTCCAAACTGATGCTTCTGAGTTGGGTGTGGGAGCTGTTCTATCTCAGCTGAATTTTGATGGTAACGACCAGCCTATTGCTTTTATTAGCAGAAGGCTGACCCCCAGAGAGAAAAATTGGTCAGCTATTGAGAGGGAGGCCTTTGCTGTGGTGTGGGCCCTGAAAAAGTTGAGGTCATACTTGTTTGGCACTCACTTTAAGATTCAGACCGACCATAAGCCCCTCTTATGGCTAAATCAGATGAAGGGTGAAAACCCCAAACTACTTAGGTGGTCCATTTCCCTACAGGGGATGGATTTTACAGTGGAGCATAGACCTGGTACTGATCATGGCAATGCTGATGGGCTCTCCAGGTATTTCCACTTAGAGCAAGAAGACTCACCTGGTCACGGTTAGCTTATTGTCCCAAAGTTTGGGGGGGGGTCATGTAGGAGAGTAGGGTCTGCAATCCTATGATCACCCAGATTTTTGCTTTTTGCTTCACTGGTTTACGACTTTCCCTGGCTGTGGGCCTGCTAATCAGACCCACAGCCTAGCTGTTCTCTCTACTCCAAATTGTACCCAGGTACTGAATTGGCACTGGGCCCTCTCTTGTGTCCCTGTAACCAGGGCAGAGGTGTACCCAGAAGTCTCCCAGGGGCTGCAGCATGTATTATGCCACCCCTGGGTTGACTAACTAAATCAGACACAACTGGCTGCTTGACAGCTGGGGCAAGGTGGTGTAATCACCCTTTGCTTTAGATATAGTATTCCTATATCTAAACCTAAAATGGACACATATATTCCTATCAGTCACTCCTATGGCAGGCCTTAACAATCCTGAAGGCAGAGTGCGTGGAATAATGTGAAATGGTGCTCTGGCATGAGCTGAGCCCGTTTGCAGCTTGCGGAACCAAGTCCTAATAGCTGTTCCATGATAACGCTATACCATATACTCTTAAGTGCATTATGTACCTCGCGGTCATATGCTAACTTTGGTACAACATTATGAAAACATGTCGAGTAAGGTGTCATACGAATTGGAATACTAACCCCTCGCCAATTCTGGCGACGGGGTTAGCATTCCACCCTTCTAGAGGGACACGACATGTTGGTAACCTGTAACCCCGGTTAAAGCCAGACATAGCCTCAGCTCCACAAGATGGATGCTGCCACCGAGACACAAGTCTGCCCTCCTGCTGCTGGGAGTCCTCCCAGCGCGGGAGGTAAGGACAAAGGGTTTCCTGCCAGGGGCGGTGCCAGCACCGTCCCAGACAGGATTTTGTGTATTCTAGGTAGGCAGGGCTTTAGAGGAAGGTGACTGCAAGTGGCACCCCGGTGCTCACTGTGCATATGCCGGCTTGAACCAGTTCCAGGGGCACACCAGCCCCTGAGCTGGGGAAAGCCCGGCATGGGAGAGGGGTGTAACCACCCCCCTTCCTAGTCCCACCCATAGGGCAGTACTTAGTCGCGTGCCAGCCCCCTTTTGCAGGATAAAGGTAGGAGCAGGCCCCCTTCCAAATTAGATCATCTTTGAATCCTGAACCAACTTTCCAGGAAAGGAACTCAAGACTCTTCTCAAGATTTCTCCCTTGTGACTAAGGAGTAGTCACCCTGCAGCAGCAGGCACCATCCAAGCATCGCGGTCTGCTGGAAGTCTCTCCTCCGGATCAAGACTGCCCAGCTCGACGAGAACCGGCTTCCCTGGCACCTCTGACCTCTATCTGCATCTTCAGCCCAGCTGAGACCCGTGGGTGTGACGAGACCTCGAGGGACCGGCCATCTTCAAGACTGCACGACGCTTGCCCAGCACGACTCCCGAGTGACCCTCGACCGAGTGCTTTGGGGTAAGAGAAGCCCCAACCCTGAGCAGCTCCAGCACCGAAGTTCAGCCCCCTTGCATCCACGAGATCTGCGTGGGGCCCTTCTGCTCTTTGCTGCTCACCGCGTTGTCCAGGTCACTTGCCCGTTGGCTAGTGGCACCCTGACGACGAACTTCGACGACAAACACCGCTGGTCTGGTTGCTCCAGACTGGCCCTTGCTCCCCTCCAACAGAGGAGCACCCTGGACCCTCCTGGTCCACTCCAGACGCCATTTTAAGTCCACCGCGTGGGCTTGCATTTGCCAAGACTTGTTGCCCCAATCCTGGGTCCAGCGACGTCGACAGCAGATATCTTCGTGGGACAGCTCGCACCTCCATCCTGGTCGCCGACAATGCCTCCTGTTCCGAGAGACTGCAGAGCCCAGCAGCGCTCACTCACCTGGTTGAGGTGACTTCGTCCGGTGCCACTCTGGTGCCCACCTAAATCACTGGCTGGTGATTCAGAACTTGGTCCCCTCTGCTTACAGGTCTCCTTCATCGATCCAGGCTTGGATCACCACGAACTTCTTCACTGGTCGCCTGCCAGCAACTTCTTCCTTCAGGCTCCTGGTTCATCAACGAAGAAACCCGACGACATTTGAACCCTATGCAGCCGCAGCCCCTGGGCTAGGTAAACCGAGTACTCCGGTGCTCCAGCGTAGACCAACTCTCTAAGTGTCTAGATCCACTTTCGTTTTTGACCTACCTAGTCTGGTTCGCCCGAAAACACTAACTTTGCTTTTACTAGCCTCCATTGACTTTTTCCCGCCTTACGCGTGAGAGTTCCCACTCTGCACACGACGTCCCTAGGCCTCCTGCTTGTAATCTAAAGGTTCAGTAGTCCAGTCCTAGCGATCCTAAAGCCTATGAGAATAGTTACTTACCTGCTAGTAATTCGCATTCCACTTGTATAGTATATGGTTTTTCGTGCCCCTCGGGCATTTGTGTAAATTGTGCGACTTAAAGTATTTCTTTAAGAGTTTTGTTGTGTGCTTAGCTCCCTGTCTCATAAAGAGCCAGGGTAGTCTTGTTATAAATAAATATACTTTATTTTTCATAACAACTTGTGTGGTGTCCTTTCACTTGGTGTTCAAGGGGTAAATGTGATGGTAAAACAGCTGGCTTAACACGCCCTCTAGAGTTTAGCCTAAAGACTGCACGTGCCCATGCTACTAGGATAGCTGGTCTATCAGGTTGACTTACAACCAAACATCAATAAGGGTTGTTTGGACTGATACAAAGTATTCACTAGAATAGTGAACATTATATATCAGGCCAACTTCTCACATTCAATAAGTCTCAGCAGAAGCAATGAGTCTTGACTTCCCCCAGCGCCGTTGTCCACTCCAGTGGGGGGAAGCATTGCGCATCACAGGACAGAGTGGCAGGCCATTACAAAAGATCAATGGGTGTTGTCTACGCTGCAGAATGGGTACTGTCTTCGTTTCCATTGTCTACCTCCACCCGTTCCTCCGATGTCAACGTCAAGCCACCAGCTACAAATGTTAAAGAAAGAAGTAGTGACACTCCTCGAGAAATCAGCCATCGAGAGGGTACCGGTGGCTCAAAGGGGGAAAGGAGTATACTCGAGGTATTTTCTGGTCAGAAAAAAGGGCCAGAAGGCAGAATACAGGCCTATTCTGGACTTGAGAACACTCAATCTACATATACGAAAAGAAAAATTTCGCATGTTGGCGCTTCACCAAATATATCCACATCTCAGGAAGGGGGATTGGATGTGTTCGGTGGACCTTCAGGACGCATATTTTCATGTCCCGATACGACCAGATCACAGAAGATTCCTTCGGTTCCGGGTGGGGACCTCTCACTACCAGTTCAAAGTCCTTCCGTTTGGGTTGAAGTCGGCCCCCAGAGTGTTCACAAAGTGTGTCGCAGTGGTGGCGGCAGCTCTACGCCGCAGGGGAGTCTTCGTATACCCATACTTAGATGATTGGCTGTTGAAAGGTCCAACTCCAGACAATGGAAGGAATCAATTCCAGACATGCATAGAACTTTGTCAACGTCTAGGCCTGCATGTCAACGACAAGAAGTCGGTCTCCCATCCCACTCAGAAGATTGACTTCCTAGGAGCTCTGATAGACTCCGAGGTAGGAAAAATGTTTCCTTCGGAGGAGAGACAGTTTTCAATAGCACTCAAGTGCCAGCAAGTTCTTCGCAACAGGACTCAGAAAGTGCGAAAGATAGCCTCCCTCTTAGGATCGATGGCTTCCTGCATATTCTTAGTACCGAACGCCAGACTTCGGATGCGTCCTCTTCAGCAGGATCTGGAGGACAAATGGGACCAACAATCAGATCGCTGGGACGATCAGATCACTTTGTCGGAGGTGGTACGATCTTCCATCCTGTGGTGGACGAAGAAGCAGAACATGCAAGTGGGAGTTCTCTTCCATCAATCTCCTCCTACACAAACGATCATCACAGACGCGTCATTGCAAGGCTGGGGGGCCCACATGGGTCCTCTTCAGGTGCAGGGTCTGTGGTAGTCCAAGGAGAGCACCTACCACATCAACTTGCTGGAGTTGAGAGCAGTCCACCTGGCTCTCAAAGCGTTCCTTCCCTCGCTTCAGAAAGAGGTGGTTCTAGTACAGACGGACAACACCACCACTATGTACTATTTAAACAAGCAGGGAGGAACCCGCTCAAGGACTCTGCCACTAGAAGCGCAGGGCATCTGGCATTGGCTTCGACGTAAACAGCAAATGCCCAAGCTTCGCCTCAAGGTTCTATCGTCCAGGAACGAGGGGGAATGCTCTTTTGATCGATTGGTCAGGGGAATTTGTGTACGCATTTCCACCCCTTCCTCTGATCCCGAAGGTGGTGAGCAAGCTGAGCCACTCGTGCACAACAATGATCCTGATTGCCCCCGACTGGCCGAGGCAATGGTGGTACACGGACCTCCTTCACCTGTCAGTGTCTCCTCACAAGAGGCTTCCATGCAGGCCGGACCTGTTATCGAAGATGAACGGGAGGATTCACCATCCCAACCTTCCGTCACTGAACTTGGCAGCATGGCTCCTGAGGTCATTCAGTACGGCCATCTAGGGCTGCCACAAGACTGCATGTCCATTCTGAGAGAAGCACAACGTCCTTCCACGAGACATTCTTACGCATGCAAGTGGAAGAGGTTCTATATGTGGTGCGTGCAGAATGGCCACAATCCGGTGAAGTCAGGAAGAAGCAGTTCTTCCATACTTGTTATACCTTGCTAAAGCAGGTTTGAAGTTTAACTCCATTAAGGTGCATTTGGCCGCTATAACTGCTTATAGGCGATCACCTTCACAAACCTCTTTTTTTCAGTTGCCAGCAGTAAAAGATTTCCTGCAAGGTCTGAAAAAGGTTTACCCTCCTGTACGGCCTCCTTCTCCTCCCTGGGAGCTGAATCCAGTACTATCAAAGTTGATGGGCCCACCTTTTGAGCCCATTCATAAAGCTACTTTACAGCATATTTCCTGATAAGCGGTTTTTTTGGTAGCGATTACGTCAGCCCGTAGGGTGAGCGAAATTCAGGCCCTATGTACTAAAGAACCGTATACAGTTTTTCATTTGAACAGAGTGGTGCTCAGAACGCACCCTTCTTTCCTGCCGAAAGTGGTGTCACATTTTCATGTCAATCAGTCTATCTCTTTACCCACTTTCTTTCCTAATCCCTCTACTCCAGCTGAGAGGGCGTTACACTCTTTGGACCTGAAAAGGGTTTTAAAGTTCTATCTGGACAGGTCCAAGTCTATTCGACATTCTGATCAATTGTTTGTTAACTACGGATCGATCAGAACTGGCCATGCAGCATCGAAACGGTCCATTTCGAGGTGGATCGTTTCGTGTATCAAACTTGCTTACCAATTGGCGCAGAAACCTCTGGTTTTTACTCCTAAAGCGCATTCCACTAGCGGTAGAGCGGCCACGGCGGCTTACCTACATGATCTGCCCATGTCTGAGATTTGTAAAGTGGCGACCTGGAGGTCTGTCCATACATTTACCAGGCATTACTGTCTAGATTCTGACACGAGAGCAGATACCCAGGTGGGCCAGGCCTCCCTGAGGAATCTGTTTAACAGCTGAGTTATTTGGCTGTTATTGCTTGGTTGGGTCATGTACTTCTCATTTACCTGCAGGTGGTTGATGGGCTTGCTATTCTATTCAGTGCTTATGACTATTGATGAGGATCCCCTGGAAGAGAAGGATAAGTTACTTACCTGTAATCCTAGTTCTCTTCCAGGGGTATCCTCATCAAAGTCATAAGCAACCCACCCGCCTCCCCAGGTAAATGAGATTTGGTACTTTCTCAATCTTGTGGTTGAGCCCTGTCTTCAGGGTTATGCAAAGAACAACTGACCTAACTGTCACCCCTGAGGCATGATGGGAAGCCTGGGGTCATGGCTGCCTTAAAGGCACGGTGCCAGTTTTTGTTGAAAATGGTTTCATTTTCTATGCTATTGTTTTGCAATGCAGCCTGAGGGCTAACAATGTCTATTTACAAGCAATTTTCAGGATTTATTAGTGGTCTACTCATTAAAACACAAAGTTCGAAGGTTATTTGACCTAATGTGTTTTTCTTTTACTTCCTTACTAATTGCAGTGCATGTATATGTGTTTACATTGTTTTAGCCTCAGTTATGGAGCTGCATTGGTGTGAGAAAAGTAATATATGTACATACATATATGTGGAGCGAGATGTATGTGTTTTTTACATATATATTTTTATATTGTTTCCGGGGTCCCGCACATGGGCGGGAATATTCAGTGCTTATGTCTTTGATGAGGATACCCCTGGAAGAGAACTAGGATTACAGGTAAGTAACTTATCCTTCTTCAAGAAATGTAGTTTTCAGGTGGGTGTTTATTATACATATTAATCATCTAGTGCAAACTTCTTAATATTATGAGGAGGAAATTTTGCTCCTGACCTCATGACAGCGACTCCTGCATTTTTGCTGGATATTTCAATTCACTCTTATAAATGCCCAATTTGCTTGCCCACATGAGAGCACCTTATTCATCTTATTGAGACAGAATGCCTGCATTTAAGTAAGGTTTGCTTTAATTACTAGTTGGTACACAATAACCTCATACATAGTTGGCCGATTTGTCATCCAATGGCATGTCTCAGTGTGATCTTCTTGCTTATCTGGACACATGCAGTTCACATTTATTGACATACCATTTGAGGGAAAAAGTAAACAGTGCTTTGGACAAATTTAAACAAATCAGATCCAGATCTCATTTGTTAGCTCAAGATTCCCCAACCTTGCACTTTCACTAGCAATACTTTAGGAGTGAGGGCTATAAGTGATCTTCTTACTCAAGACCTAATCCATATCCACAGTAGCCCCAACAATATTACTATACAGTGTGTGACAAAAGTGCAGGTAGGGGATATCTCTGTAAGGGGCACACTCTCAAATATAGAATACCATAATTTGGTGGCAGCAACATTTTGTTTTGAGGTGGAGGATTTTTCCTTCACATCATAATGGTGTTTACTCCAGTTTTGGAACTTTCATAGATTCACATGCTTGTGTCATTCCCCGTCGCCGAGATGGGAGTCCCCGGTATATCAAAAAAGCAATGCTTAAATCAATACAAAGCTGAAAAAGGCCTAGGCCCATTTCAGTTTTGTAACCCATAACTCTAGTTTTGTAAAAGTGAACAAAAATAATCCTGGAACTAATCCGGACCCTTCACCATCTAGAACACTCCTGAGAGAACCTTAGACCTTCAGACTTTCTACTGCATGTTGTGCTAGGGTGTCTCTTCTGAGCTGTGCTCAGTTTTCTCCCTGTTAATTATTGATTTTGGACCGTATTCCTAGCTTTCATCTAAGATTTCGTCTGCAGGATTCATCTTCAGTGCTGGTCTATGATCACTCTAACTTTGGTATGTCAGGAAAGGAGAAAGTGTATGTTTAGAGCCTGTTTTACCTGCTCCAAGAAGAGGCTAACTACTGATGACCCTCATGAGGACTGTATTTATTGCCTCTATCCAGACCAAGCAAAGGACTGCAAGGTATGTCGTACATTTTCTAGTAAGATCGTGAGGGCCGCCTTGATATGGCTTCAGAAATTAGAAGCCAGAAAGGAGGTGATTTCTAGTGACAGCGATGCGGCATCCTCTTCCTCATCCAAAAGGTCTCATAAGAGATCACCACATGGCTATTCTTGTGACGAGCGTCCAGGAAAAGCCCGTAAAAAGACCACTCAAGGGTCTCATGGGCGCAGTCCCTCAAAATCTTGTCAAAGACATGAAAAGGAGAGGAAGGGACGTGCTACGGGGATAAAAGGTTTTATCACCGTTGACGGGCTCGTCGACGGCTACGACGAAGATAGTAACAACGTCGTTGGCGGCTAGACCATCGCCTATGCGTTTCCAGTTACCGCTGATAGCTGCAGATTCGATGACGATGTTATCCGTGATCTCGTCTGCGATTCATCGACGAGGGAAAAAACATCAGACCGGTCAGAAAACACTAGGAAAAGGAGAATCACATCTCCTAGCAAAGTTGCGCCGCTATTGCCATCTCACCTGTTAGAAGAGCAGGATTCTGAGGAAGAAGACGAAGGGCCTTATGGCTATGCGAGTAGCCCATCCCAGCTGCACGTTAAGTGTGTGGAGGACGACTTTGATGAACAATATGGCGAATATCAATACCCTCCTCCTGTGAACAATACCACCAGAGTTAACTGGCGGAAGTGGTTTTCATGCCGTTCTCTTTGTTTGACGGACTTACAAATCATGTTGACTGACTACAGGAAGAGATTTCCACCAACTCCTTTATCTCAAGAAATGCCATCAGCAGTTCCTCGCCCAAGCTCTATACCATCTACTCCTATGAGGGGCCAAGCTGTGCTTCCTGGAACCCTTACAGGGATCGCCTCCACCAATAACCCAACAAGATCTGGTTATTATGGTTGAAGACCAAGAGGAAGGAGAAATTACAGATCCCAATAGAGAATGCGATGAGTACCTCATTCTCACGCCTTCTTCTCCCTCTCTGGTACTGGTTGACTCACCACTATAGGATAGTGGTGGTTTTCATAACTTCCTGGAAAGAGCTGCAACAAGATTTAATCTACCTATGCCAGGTACCCAAACAGTGTTTTTTATATGATTTTAAGAAGACATCTAGGAAGTCGATGAGGGCCATCCCAATAATAAGTCACGTATGGGACAAAGGATTTAAGGTAATGAAAACACCAGCGACAGTAACACCAGTGCTCTCCAGGTTGGAGAAGTATATAAGGCCTCAGAGGACGCTCCAGCCTGTTTGGTGAGCCATCCCAAACTGGATTCCGTTTTTTCCCAGGCAGCTAAACGGAAATTCAAAAATCCATCAGCACCCATTACAACACCACCAGATAAAGAAGGCAGACACCTAGATAACGCCGTTAAGCGTTTCTCATCAATGTCAGCTCTGTTAGTCAGAGCGGCTAATGCCCTGGCCATGTTTGGCAGATATGACAGACAGATGTGGTGTGACCTTGCTCTGTATATGGATCAGCTTCCAGATAAAAGTAGACCAGAGGTAAAGAAGATTCTCAAGGAGGGAGAGAGCTTCTGCAGCAGTAATAGATTGTGCGATGGATATCGCAACTGCAGCTTTCAGATCGCTGGGGGGTGCAGCGGTTTTGCGCCATCAAAGATGGCTATGAGCGACATCATTTAGTCCGGAGGTCCAAAATAAGATCCTGGATTTGAGAGCTCTAAATACTTATCTCAAAAAACAGTCCTTCCGTATGGTTTCCCTTCAGGACATTCTGCTGCTTCTAAACCCAGGAAATCATATGACCACCTTAGACTTACAAGATGCATGTTTTTACATACCCATCCATCCCTCCCACAGGCAGTACCTTCGATTTTGTCGTAGCTGGAAGTGATTACCAGTTCAAGGGGCTACCATTTGGCCTCAAGTCGCCCTCAAGAATTTTCACAAAATGTTTGGCTCCCTAGGCAGCTGTTCTGAGAAAACAAAGGCTTCAGGTATTTCTGTAGCTGGATGACTGGTTGATGAAAGCACCTTCGCACACAGCCGCTCAGCCGTCCACGGTGGCATGCACAAGACTGTTTGCTGAATTAAGCCTGACTCTGAACAAAGAGAAATCATCTCTCCATCCTTCCAAGAGCATTACGTTCTTACGGACAATTCCAGACACCACAAAATACAGGGCGTTTCCTTCGCTCGCTCGCTCTCTCTCGCTCTCTCTCGCTCTCTCTCGCTCTCTCTCGCTCTCTCTCGCTCTCTCTCGCTCTCTCTCGCTCTCTCGCGCTCTCTCGCGCTCTCTCGCGCTCTCTCGCGCTCTCTCGCGCTCTCTCGCGCTCTCTCGCGCTCTCTCGCGCTCTCTCGCGCTCTCTCGCGCTCTCTCGCTCTCTCGCTCTCTCTCTCGCTCTCTCTCTCGCTCTCTCTCTCGCTCTCTCTCTCGCTCTCTCTCTCGCTCTCTCTCTCGCTCTCTCGCGCTCTCTCTCTCGTTCTCGCTCTCTCTCTCTCTTTCTTTCTCTTTCACTTTCTCTCTTTCTCTCTCTCTCTCTCTCTCTTTCTCTCTCTCTTTCTCTTTCTCGCTCTCTCCCTCTCTTTCTCGCTCTCTCCCTCTCTTTCTCGCTCTCTCTTTCTCTCTCTCTCTCTCTCTCTCTCTCTCTCTCTCTCTCTCGTTCTCGTTCTTTCTCGTTTTCTCTTTCTTTCACTTTCTCTCTTTCTCTTTCTCTTTCTCTCTCTCTCTCTTTCTCTCTCTCTCTCTTTCTCTCTCTCTCTCTCTCTCTTTCTCTTTCTCTCTCTCTCCCTCTCTTTCTCTCTCTCTCTCTCTTTCTCTCTCTCTCCCTCTCTCTTTCTCTCTCTTTCTCTCTCTCTCCCTCTCTCTCTCACTTTCCGTACGCTTCTACAAGTCACTCATGGGGACAATGTCTTCATGCATCCCTTTCTGCCGGTTAAGGATGTGTCCATTACAGGAGGAACTGGATTGGCAATGGCGTTAAGCTGTAGGATCCTTCGAGGATGTCATCACAATCACACCACGTATGATACAGGCCGTGTCTTGGTGGACCCAATGTCAAAATATCTCATTCAG
Organism: Lissotriton helveticus; assembly: GCF_964261635.1. Taxonomy (NCBI): domain Eukaryota; kingdom Metazoa; phylum Chordata; class Amphibia; order Caudata; family Salamandridae; genus Lissotriton; species Lissotriton helveticus. Next base: position 338,828,560 of record NC_136061.1, read on the forward strand.
CCATACTTTTCTCACCATGCCGACTCCACAGATCATCACCACCGATGCTTCCCTGGAAGGTTGGGGGGGGCCTTCCTTCAAGACCTCCAGGTCAGTGGACGTTGGCAGAGTCTAGACCAACAACTTCACATCAATCTATTGGAACTGAGGGCAGTGAGGTTAGCATTGCTGGCTTTTTTGCCAAGGATAAGGAATTCGGTGGTGCTGATCAGGACAAACACAGCAGCAATACATAATCGAAACAAGCAAGGCAGCACAAGATCTCTCCTCCTATCCCAGGAGACCCAGACAATCTGGAAATGGGCAGTTCAAAATGGAATCTCGCTAAAAGCAGAGCACCTTCCGGGGGATCAAAATGTCAAGGCAAACACATTAAGCAGATCCAAGTCAACCTGCCATGAGTGGGAGATCAATCAGGAAACCCTAGAAAGTATCTTCCTAAAGTGGGACAAACCAACAGTGGAACTCTTTGCGACAGCTCAGAACAAGAAATGCAGCTTCTATGCAAGTTGGTGTCACTAATAGGGATCCTGGGGGAATGATGGCATGGTCAGGCGTCTTTGCCTACGCCTTTCTGCCGATTCACCTCCTACCACGTCTTCTCACAAAGATTAAGAGAGCTGTGCAGAAGGATCCTGATAGCCCCATGGTGACCCAGACAACATTTGTTCACGGAGCTCCTGTCGTAAACTCAACCGATTCTCCTTCAGCCCATTCCATCTCTCCTGATGTCACAGGGAAAAGTGCTTCATCCAGACCCCAAGTCACTACGTTTAGCAGCATGGCTCCTGAACACTGTGAATTTCAACATCTAAAACTATCATCTAAATTGCAGGAATGTTCTCTCAAATGCCAGAGCACAGAGTACGAATACGACGTACAGGATGAAATGGAGAAGATTCTGTTTATGGTGCCAGGAGTCTAATGTTCACCCTCAAGATCTATTTCTCATGAGATTCTTCCTTACATTCTACTTTTGGCGAAATCTGGATTAGTACATGCGTCAAAAGTTTATCTAGCCTCTATATCCTGTTTTAGAAGGACCTCTTCAGGACCATCGTTATGGTTGGAAAGAATCCTAAAACAGTTCATGAAACGATTATTTCGTACTTTACCCCTAGTTAATCCTCCACCTCCTCTCAGGCAGCTGTTAGCACTACTCATGAAACATCCCTTTGAACCCATTCACAGGGCGGACCTTAAATTCTTGTCACAGAAGGTGGCCATACTCCTGGCGCTCACACCGGCCAGGAGAATTTCGGAGATTCAGGCACTGACCACACACAAACCTTTTCTACAGTTTAAAGAGGATTGAATAGTCCTTCAAACTAATCCAAAGTTTATATCCAAAGTACCTTCAGACTTTCACCTGAATGAGCCTCTTATCCTAAAGAGTTTCTTTCCTCAACCGACTACTGCTGCTGAGAGGACTCTCCATTCGCTGGATATCCAGCATTGTCTGAAATTTTATCTACAAAGAACAAAAGTTTTTTGCAAATAGTCACAGCTCTTTGTATCCTTCTGTGCACCTCTTTCCAGAAGAGGAATTGCTCGATGGATCTCAAGTGCAAATCAATATTGCCATCAAGCAACAGGGAAGCCTTTGGGAGTACGGGCTTGTGTTCATTCGAGAGCATTATCTACATCCACTGCGTTGTTTGCTGGCGTACCTATCCAGGATATATGCTGGGCTGCTATCTGGAAGAGCGCACACATCTTCACCTGGCATTACTACCTGGATGCAGCCACTGACAATGATGTGCCACTGGGACAGGCGGTGCTGAGAACCTTTTCCAGTGATGGTGAGCTCTCTTTCATCCCTCCTTCCTTTATACTGTTGAATGTGCACATTTTATTGTCAATGCATTTCTCACTGTGTAGGGATTTATAATATAGAGGTTCTCAAAAGAACTTTTTATTCTCTGTGATGTGTACAATTATAGAGTTTAAGCATGGAATATTTAACGATTGGGGAGTTCTATGGTTTTTTCAGGTAAAGCTATTCCTCCCCACAAATGGACAATTTAAAGCACACTCCAGCATACGTTCATATTGATGCAGGATGTAAATGTAAATGTATTTGAGCTTGTAAAGCGCACTGCTACCCGTCCGTAGGTTTCCTGGCGCTGTATAACTCTGGGGAACCCGTCCTGGCTTTCCCTGTGGGATGGTCGCTGCTGGGAGTCCCCAAGGTGGAGCCAGGCATCCCCGGAATTGATGGGGCCGTTGTGGAGATTAGGCAAGCTAATGCCCAGAGTTGCTGAGTGGAACCCCTGATTAGAGTAAGCACCGAAGCGAGAATTATCGAGTCCGCTGACCCAAGTCCACGACCCTGCCACGTCGGGAATTGAACCCTGGTCCCGGGCCGACTTCTGCTCCCGGGTCTGCCGCCTCTAACCAGTGAGCCACACTACTCCAGGATAAAATGTGCTATATACTGCTAGCTACTCTGATTCAAGCATGTGAATTTATGAAAGTTCCAATACTGGAGTAAGAAAACAAGTTACCTGTAACTGTAGTTCTCCAGTTGGTTCTCCAGTATTGGAAACTTTCATAGATTAACATGCGACCCGCCCTCCTCCCTTGCCCCCTATACACAATCATCTTGATGAAAGAAACTGTGCCATTTTGACTCAAAAGGGCTTTAAAGAGGAAATTGAGGGGGATTGTAATAGTTATTGTTCAGGTTGACCTTGTCTGCAAAGACTTTTTCTGAGCGTATAAGAGCGTAGGCTTGGAACTTGTCATGTTCTGTACATGGGTGACTAGCTGTAGGAAGCTGGCTCTCTATTTAGTGCTCAAAAATGAGGTCCAGTGTGCAGAGTCTAGACAAACCCCAAAGTAATTACCGAGGCACAAATGACATCCCAAATGCGCGCTGTTGTTGTAGTGTGTGCTCTTAACTTACTAGGGACCTTACAGTCCAGGCACTGTATCCTTTCCATTGCCTTATATTGTGCTTGTGCTGTTGAGATGCTGCATCAATGTCACACTACAGATTCTCACCATGTTGATTTTGCTCTCTTGGGCAGCAGGTTGGCACTAGTCGATCAGTTTACTATGTTATCGTTTCTATGTTTAACCCAAGTGAAGCAACTGTTAAACCCCATTATCTACCCTTTAGTAAGGAGATACAACTGTTGTCATCGCCCGTACAGGCTGTAGAACTGTTTACAGCCAGTGAGATTTGGGACAGTGCACCAAATGGTGCGGCCATCGTAATGTTATTAAATCTTGTTTATTATACGCTCTGTTGCGTGCTTGGATTGTAGCTGAAGCTGGTCCTTCATTAATGAGTATTCTAAACCACTTTTGCTGCAGTTGCACACACTATCCTTTTAGGGGCCAATCTTACTCGGTTTGCAAATCATATGCACCATGCCCTTGGCTGTAATGACAACCACTTCCACTAGGAAAACCTTGTAATCGTGTGTACTTTCTATACTAGTTCTGTGAAGTTAGTGACTTTCACACATTGACATGCAATGATGGCTACCTGTAAAAATAAACGTTGGTCCATTATGCCTAGCTGGGACACTATTTTGCATGACTGTGTGCCATCACCTGTGTGACTAATACACTCCTAATTCTGTGCTGACCCACATGGCACCAGCTAGTTGCTCGACTGTTACTCTAGGCAGAACATGTGTAATTCTGTTTTCCTCATTTGTGACTACCTCCTGCCCCCTTACCCAAACTTCATATTCAGTTCCTGTCTGTGAAGTTCCCGCTGCAGGGGAGAGAGTATTGATTGTAATAAGCATGTGGAATTGACGATTTGTAAGGATGGAGTGGAAAGAATGAAAGCCTATGTCACATGCTGGGAGAGATCATTCCAAAGTGTAAGAGGCGAGACCATGGGGGCAGCAGCCTTCTGGGGCATTCATTACTCGTAGCTGAAATGTTGTGCTATTATCTTGACACAACTCCTTCACCAGTCATCAAATGCCGCCTTACTTCGTTTTATTTTCATTCAAGATTTTATTGAAAGCTATCGTTTCCTTTATGATTACATTCTGTCCTTGCCGTACGCATGAGACTATCGTACCAGCTATTTGTATGTTGCTATTTACTGCATGCCTGTCCGATGCCCACTGATCAGCCTCCCTGTTGTATCATTGAAATGGAAATAATGTGAAATCCAGAAATGAATTGAATAGGATTTTTTTCCTACGCATAGAAGAATAGATGCAGCTGGAAGGAAGGTTCATTCAAAGAATGAAACCCAACTCCAGATTCAGTACACACATTAGAACATTCATTTGTAAGAAGACATTCTACAATACATGGAAAGGATTCCATTTAAAGGAACATGCAGTCACTACACATCCCCCTTCTTCAATAAAAACAAATATATAAAAATTTAAATATAACAATTGTTAAACAACTAACCTTCAGTAAGACTCCAAAGAAACAGGAACCTGTGAACCATCCTGAACTTCAAAGTCTTCACCCACAACACTATCCCCCTTTTCAAACTGAGAAAGAAAACAAAAAAAAACATAAAAAAAACATCCAACCACCAATAATCCCTTTACAAATCACTTCAGGGATTCCCTTCTAAACCAGTCTTGCCTGCTAACATAAACTGACTCATATGATGAACCGTGCCAACATCCAATTGGACCGTATTCTTCATAACCCTTATAACAGTTTTGGGTCTATAAAAAACATGTGTCCAATACTGAAATTTACCTCCCTAGTGCCATGTTTCCTATCATAATAATTTTTATTTTATTATATTGTGACTTCAAAATAGATTGCTGAAATTTTGTCAGCATCCTAAAGCTAAAAGTACTGTAAGTCTTGTCGTCCAAAAATGTCAGGACTAACCTCACCTATAAAGAAGTCTAAACCTTCACAAAGCAGTTTACGGTGTAGCCCCAAGGAAATATGATTTTGTGTAGAACTATCAGAGCTGTTGTGTTTAAACTGTGTTTGTGTTCTATTCTATTCACTCTTCCAACATAGAATTACATTTGGGACATTGCAAAAATATTAAATTCTTGTCCAATACCTGTACTAATTACGAAACTCTCCATCAAATCTGATTTAAACTACAGATTATAGTTCGTCAAACTAAGAACCGGAAAACCCTCACTTAAAAAAAACATCTCTAAGAAACTAAACACACTTTATGTATCCAACTTAATTACGGCCTTCACTACAAACCATCCTGAAAATAAATCCACGAACATTACAATGTACCAAATCACACCGTCCAGTTAATTCCTGAGTCTCATAATGTCCATAGTAAAACTTTGCTACGGCAAACTTGTACAATCTAATGAAAATGACGGTGAATCAAGCATATTCTGTGCTTAGTCCAAAGTTACACACTAAAAATTTTGAACAATTCTATCTATGCTCACATCAATACCTTTTTATAATAGCTATTTGGAAAGATTCCTGGGTGACCTTAAAATTTGGGAACAAGTTTAACGTTTTTATCCTGAATAACTTTACCTAAATAAATCTACTAGAAACTGCACGCAATATTATCATTTTCTTTACTTTACCTGATGCTCTGAATAAATCTTCTATAGTTAGTATACGAAGTAAAGTTTTGTGGTTTGACCTTAAGACATTTCCTGCCCAAAATGAGTGCATAAGTCGTTCGTCTTAAGAAAGTTACATATTTTTTTTGAACGTTTACAAATGTTGCTTTGAACAATCAAGAAATTAGATTTTGAGAATGGACAAAACTTCCCTTAAAATGGTATCCTGCTGAAACTTATCCTTGCCCATTATCAGAATATTGCTTTGGAAAACAACAACTTCAGAAAAGTTCGACACCAATCTCTGAAACACATCAGTAGGTGATGTCCAGTGACTTTTGGTCTTTCCACCCTAATATCGGTGGACCATTATTTGTAACATATAATTTTCCTATAGCATGCTTTCTTTTAAAAGGAAATATGAGGGTTCTATACCCTAGCATATCAATTCTCCCGCCTGTAAAACTTTCGGCAGTAACATCATTGGATTCTAACCCCCGTCCTATTTTATCCACAAAATGACTTTTCCATATCTCTTGTGGCACAACAGTGAACGGTGAACTCGAATCTGCTGCCAATTGTATTGTAACACCACCCAAAGAAATGTTATAAATAGGATTAAATGATGAGTCACTAGAGGTATTTAAAACAACTTTTTTTTTTTTTTTTTTTGTACTAAATTTCCCTGAACAACATTATTGTCCAAATTTGATGCAGAAAAATCACCCTCATATTGGACATACATCACTTTTCTTTTTAACACTTTCTTGTTCTTCTAGTTGCACACTCGCGAAAAGTGTCCCATCAATCCGCACTTCCAGCACTTGGCAGATCTAGCTGGGCATTTTCCAAGGAAAACAGTATGTGAATAATTACCACATCCACAACAAACTAAGTTGTTATACCTCTTTTGCTCAATACCCTCAAATTTCCTTTGAGGGTACATAGGTTTAGCACAACGATCAGACATTTCTGTCTTATTAAGTAAGGCAATTATATCTTTAAGACGTCTATTACTCTCGACCCATAACTTGTCCTGTAAAGATTATTATTTTTTTTTTTTTGTACACCTTACTACTAGGTCCAGGATTAGATCATTGTGTAATTGAGCACATTCACATTTCCTCGTTAACCTTTTCAAAACTGAAATAAATTCCTTCAGAAATCCAGCAATACCTACTGAGAAAGAAAAAGATTTATGCAAATCTAGTAATGCATTTTTAAAAACATCAAATTTTCCTACTGTTTTTCCACATGTTTGCATTTCTTCAAGAATGCGTAAATCCTCTGGACCTAGTGAATAAAACAGTATTACTTTCTTCTTTTCAGGAAGGGATGTACCGTTGTCATCCTCTAAGTTAGCAATGTAATTTAAGAAACATGCATTCCAATCCACCCAGGAAACAACAGGTTCTCCACAAACTGACAAAAATTCTCTAGGTGAATTGATTTGTAAATTCAATGGATTTCTGTCATTTGTTGCAACTCTTCTTGGTGCGTTCGCTGTCAGTGGCATAATGCTTTAAAGAAAACAAAAACCTGAAACAAAATTGGTTAGTTATCGGAAACAACCCCTTCGTGAATGATGTCTTCGTGAAAAAAATTAAAAAAAACTAAAACAACAACTAATTTGTTATTTGAAACAACCACTTCGTGAATGATGTCTTTGTGAAAAAGAAATACCTAACACAATAACTAGTTAGTAATTTGAAAGAACCACTTTGTGAATGATGTCTTCGTGAAAAAGAAATACCTAACACAATAACTAGTTAGTAATTTGAAACAACCACTTCGTGAATGATGTGAACCAAAAACTGAATATTGAATGAACCACTTCATGTAAAGAAATACTAAAAACAGTTCGTTAGTTATAGTACTCTTTGAAAAATTGAAAGCAACCTCTTCGTGAATGATGTTTTCATGTAAAGAAATATAAAAGACAACAACTTGTTAGTTCTTGTACTTGTTGAACTCTCAAAAACGCCACTTCGTGAATGATGTCTTACAACATGTAAAATATTGTTCTTGTAGAATATTGAATACAACCACTTCGTGAATAATGGTAGTTTGTGAATGTACTCGGTTAAAAATAAAAATTTTAAGTAAAACCTGCAAAATAAATTGGGTTAGTGAAAATAAATAATATACGATGATATAGAAATTCCAAATCGTGAAATAACCACTTCGTGAAAAAGGTTGCCAAGGAAACCCGAAACAACACTTCCAAAATGGCCATCTAAAGTAGGCTAACGCGTGATGATGCTATCACGCTGAGCTACGTGATGCGTGATGATGCTGGCGTGCGTCCCAACATGTCGTGATGACGTGGTGTGGTCTACAGACGGAGTTCCAAGACGCGATTCGATGGAAAACTTCCTCGAGACCACGTTCCAATGCAGGACGTTATTGCCAGAAATCTGTTACTGCGTGGATTTCGAAGGTAAACAGTATGTAGAAATCTTACTGTTTGAAGTAAAAATGTATACAAACATCGCTATGCAAACCGGATAATTTCTTATGTCATGCCTTTTTCTGAAATAAGTGCCCAGTATGAATCACGCTTCAATTAGTCCAAAATTACTCCTGGAATGAAAGAAAAGCTGGCACACAAAAATGTACACGAAAGTACTCACAGGCAGAGAAGAAATTTCCAGGTGATAGAGCGATGAGTAGTAGATTTGATAAAAATCAGTTCTTTGGTTTAAATTAGTTTGTTCTTGTTTCAATTTCGGTTCTTCTTGTTTTAAAAACCATCCATGTCGCCAAAATTGTTGTATCATTGAAATGGAAATAATGTGAAATCCAGAAATGAATTGAATAGGATTTATTCCTAAGCATAGAAGAATAGATGCAGCTGGAAGGAAGGTTCATCCAAAGAATGAAACCCAACTCCAGATTCAGTACACACATTAGAACATTCATTTGTAAGAAGACATTCTACAATACATGGAAAGGATTCCATTTAAAGGAACATGCAGTCACTACACTCCCCCCTCACCCCACCTCCATTAATAGCAGGAAGTCCCTTTCTGTGAACAAACATCCAGAGTTATCGCTGCTCCTGTAAAGCATTGGGTCAGCAGTGTGCCTTTGTGTGGTTCATTGTCAAGAGGCCAGGGAAGTGTACATTGTTAACTTGTGGGTTTTAGACTATTGCAAACCCTCAAAATGTGTGACTGCCATCACATTCTGCGATTGGCTGCCAAGATGCATTTACGTTTATGGTATTGCTGCAGGCTTTCATTCGGAGACCATTTCCCAATCGTAATTATGTGGCCTGCCTGCCGGCTCGGCTAAACGTGATTTGAAAATGAATAATCTACATGCCCCCACCCTTGCTATTTTGGTAGTCTTTTTATTTGATTAATTTACATATATTTGGTGCCAATCACTCGTGTGTTACTTCCCAAATCAGGTTTAGTTATCCTTCTTTTGCCTCTGGGTGCACTACTTACAAAAGCAGGCTTGACCCTCACACACCCTGACCCTTACACACCCTGACCCTCACACACCCTGACCCTCACACCCCCTCACTCACCCTCACACCCCCTCACTCACCCTCACTCACCCTCACTCACCCTCACTCACCCTCACTCACCCTCACTCACCCTCACTCACCCTCACTCACCCTCACTCACCCTCACTCACCCTCACTCACTCACCCACCCTCACTCACCCACCCACCCTCACTCACCCACCCACCCTCACTCACCCTCACTCACTCACCCTCACTCACTCACCCTCACTCACTCACCCTCACTCACCCTCACTCACTCACCCTCACTCACTCACCCTCACTCACCCTCACTCACCCTCACTCACCCTCACTCACACACCCTCACACACCCCTCACTCCCCCTCACCCTCACCCTCACACACCCTCACCCTCACACACCCACACTCACACACCCTCCCTCACTCACCCTCACTCACCCTCACTCACCCTCACGAGCATAGCATAACAAAACATAGCATAGCATAACAAAAGAAAAGCATAGGATAGCAAAAGAAAAGCATAGGATAGCAAAACATAGCATAGCATAACAAAACAAAACATAGCATAGTAAAACACAACAAAGCATAGCATAACACAACAAAGCATAGCATAACATAACACAACAAAGCATAGCATAACATAACACAACAAAGCATAGCATAACATAACAAAGCATAGCAAAACAAAATATAGCATAGTATAACAAAACATATCATAGCATAACAAAACACAACAAAACATAGCAGAACAAAACATAGCATAGCATAACAAAACAGCAAAACACAACAAAACATAGCATAGCATAACAAAACACAACAAAACATAGCATAGCTTAACACAACACAACATAGCATAGCATAATTAAACAAAGCTTAGCAAAGCATAACAAAACATAGCATAACAAAACACACAACAAAGCATAACAAAACAAAGCAAAGGATAGCAAAACTAAGCATAGCATAACAAAACAAAGCATAGGATAACAAAACAAAGCATAGCATAACAAAACATAGCTTTACATAACAAAACAGCATAACAAAACAGCATAGCTTAACAAAAAACAACAAAACATATAATAGCATACCAAACACAACAAAGCATAGCATAGAAAGACAACACAACATAGCATAGCGTAACAAAACATAGCATAACAAAGCATAGCATAGCAAAGCATAGCATAACATAACAAAACATAGCATAACAAAGCATAGCATAGCAAAACATAGCATAGCATAACAATTCAAAGCATGGGATAGCAAAACATAGCATAGCATAACAAAACATAGCATAGCATAACAAAACATAGCATAGCATAACAAAACACAGCATAGCATAGCATAACAATTCAAAGCATAGGATAGCAAAACAAAACATAGCATACAGCATCACTCCGCACCACTCAGGGGCACCACAACATCACTATGCGCTACCACAGCATCACTGAACGCCACAGCATCACTTGTTCGTCATCACAACATCACTCAGTGCCACCACAGCATCAATATGTACAACCATTTAACAACACCTGGTTGAGCCTACCGTCGATGGAAAGAAGCCAGTTTAAAAGGTGCCCCCAATGCCACTCCAAGTTCCCACATACTGACAAACACTCAGTATGCAACAAGTGCCTTTCCCCAGACCATAGGGAAGAAACCTGCCCAGCCTGCGCCCAGTTTCGGTCGAAGAAAACAATACGATCCGACGGGCCGCCAGGCAAGAGATGCAGCGACAGGTACCGGAACCGGACAACATCTTCGATGATGACAAGGAACTACCAGAAGCTCCAGACTCTGACCTAGAGATCGTCACCGTGGAGGACTACTCGGACTCCGATGACGAGATACCACCGGGGCAAATCGTGAGTACTCTGCCCCCGACACCAATTAGCCCGTTACCAAAGGCTCCGGCCGAGGCATCGCCAAAAGGCCTTAGTCAAGATCATAAAGTTTCGCCTGCCCCGCCATCCGGCTCGCCTCCGAAATCAAAACCGAAACATTCAGAGACCCCAGGGCCCAGTACCATCGTCCCGAAGAAAGTTGAAGAGCCAAAAAAGGTCGTCGACCCGAAGGGCGTCGAACCGAAAAAGGCCGTACAGCCCAAAAGCGTCGAGCCAAAGAAGTCTGTCGACCACAAGAAGGCCGCTCAGCCAAAAACTGTCGACCCCAAAAAGGTAGTCTAACCGAACAAGGGCACGCAGCCAAAGGGTGCCGAACAAAAGAAGGTCGCCGACCCGAACAAGCCTACTGTTCCAAAATCCGTCGACCCGTCAAAGGTCGCCGACAAAACAGCTGCCGTACCGAAGCCCATAGCATGGCCGGAAAAACCTGCCGACCCAAAGATAAGTGCTCCGAAGACGCCAGTCGATCCTAAAAAGAACATCGACTCGGAAAAGGACACTCAACCCAAAAAGCCTGCAGAGCACAAAAAACGTGTCGAGCGGAAAGTTCCTGTCGACCCCAAGTCACTCGTCGACCCGAAAAAAGGGCCCGAGCCGAAGAAAACCAATAAAACACCAAAAGTCGTCGAAAAACAAGGTGTTACCGACCCATAAAAGTCTAACACTCAACCTAGGACTGTAGAGGAAGAACTCTTCCACCCAGATCCATCAGACGACCAGGCAAAAATATATAATAATCCAGAGACTGGTAAAGTTACCATCCTGCACAGGAAGAATAGGCCATTGGACACTGGCTCTCATTCCCCTATTCCATTGAAGAAAAAGGACTTTGGGACTTCTCCCTCTAGACCCTTCATCCATTTTCAGCCTATCATGCCTACCACACCTTTTGCTCCTTACTCTCCTTACTCTCCTTCTCACCACGGGGACAATGAGGGTAACATGGGGGACTAGCCACAGCCTCAATATGATTTCCCACAAGAGGAACCACGGGAGGAGACAACAGACCCTTACAACACCCATCCCATCCCTGATGTATCCTCTTATCCAACTAAGCCGTCACCTACTGATGACACCATAGTCTTCAATCAAAACATAGACAGGGCAGCACAATACCACAAGGTAGACATGCATAATGACCCTGTCGAAGAAGACTTCTTATTTGACACCTTCCCTACTTCAGAAAAAAGTGTCAGAACACTTCCCATGTTAATGGGAGTTCTAAAACATGCACCTGACGTATTTAAGGATACAGCCAGGGCACGGGTAATCAATCCCAGAATTGAATAGAAGTATAGGGCAGCTCCTACAGACGCTACTTACATCAGAGGGCAGTTACCACTAGACTCACTGGTAGTGGCTAATGCACGTAAAAGGGCCAACTCCCAAACAGGGGAAGCACCTCACCCTGATAAGGAATCAAAAATACTAGAGGCATCAGGCAAAAGGGTAGCAGCACAAGCCTCCAACTCATGGAGGATTGCTAATACACAAGCCCTACTGGCTCGTTACGACAAGGCGCATTATGATCAACTTGAAAGCCTAATGCAACACCTACCTGATACTTTTAAAGCACAAGCTGATGACCTCATACAAGAGGGAAAATTCATAACAAACGCCTCCATCAAATGTGCGCTTTACGCAGCATACACCGCAGCTAGATCAATTAACACTAGCGTCTTACTACGCAGACATGCATGGCTGCGTATTTCCGGTTTTAAGAATGAGGTGCAGTCCACCATTCTTAACCAACCAGTCAATCAGGATTTTCTATTTGGGCCTGCTGTCGACACCATTTTGGATAAAAATGAAAAAAGACACAGAAACCGCAAAATCAATGGGGACATTGCAATTTCAGCAACATAGAGGCTCCTTTCGACGTTCCTCATACAGAGCAATTACACGAGGAAATAACTCTCAAACTTCTGCCTCATACAAAAGTAACACACAAGGTTCCTTCAACAAGAACAAACAGAGGAGGTTATAGGGGCAACAATAATAAGGGAATAGGACGTGGAGGCAATAACAACAGAGCCTCCACTGCCACAAAACAGTAACTTCATCACGCTACCTCCAGACCACCTAACACCGGTCGGAGGCAGACTCCAACAGTTCCTACCTGTCTGGCACGCAATTACCACGGACAGGTGGGTGAGAGAAATTATCCAGTTTGGTTATTGCCTAGAACTGACTTCTACACCACCAAACATACCACCCAGACATCGTCCTATGTCCACGGAACACATCACCCTGCTCCAACAAGAGGTGAAATGCATGCTGGAAAAGGGGGCCATAGACAAGTCCCTTTCCACCAGCAAGGGACAGGAGTATACTCCCTATACTTCCTTATTCCCAAGAAGGACGATTCCCTCAGACCACTATTGGACCTCAGACCCCTAAATCAATATATACTATCGGAGCACTTTCATATGATCACACTACAGCAAGTGCTCCTGTTGCTACAACAGGGAGATTTCCTAGCAACACTGGACCTCAAGGATGCATATTTTTACATACCCATCCATCCAGCTCACAGGAAATATCTCAGGTTCACAATAGAAGGTCAATACTACCAATTCAAGGTTTTGCCCTTCGGGGGTACCACGGCTCCAAGAGTGTTTACAAAATGCTTAGCGACAGTAGCAGCACATCTCAGAAGGCAACACATCCATGTGTACCCTTATCTGGACGATTGGCTAATACAAGCAAATTCGTACCAACAGTGTGCAACACACATGTCTCAAACACTTCAGTTGCTACACAGCCTAGGGTTCTCAATCAACTACCCAAAATCGCATCTGCAACCATCCCACACACAGCAATACCTGGGAGCCACTATAAATTCCTCAGTGGCAAAGGCATATCCAAACTCAGCAAGGATAGCCAGCATGCAGATACTCATTCGCAAATTCCTGCCACAACACTCTTTGCCAGCTTGAGTCTTTATGCAGCTCATAGGCATGATGGCCTCCTGCATATTCATTGTCCCCCATGCCAGACTCCAAATGCGCCCATTACAAGAATGCCTAGCACGGGAATGGAACCAGGCTCGAGGACGACTAAAAGACCTAGTGTTGGTAGACAGTCGCTCTCACAACTCTCTGCAGTGGTGGAACCCAAAAAACCTTTCCAAGGGGCGACTGTTCCAAGAGCCGGTTCCACAACTAGTACTAACAGCGGACGCATCACTGACAGGCTGGGGAGCCCATCTCCTTCAATACACAGTACAAGGGCTCTGGACAAACAAACAGAAAAAGCTGCATATCAACCAACTAGAGTTGCTAGCGATATTCCTAGCCCTGAAAGCATTTCAGAAATACTTGTACCGCAAGTCGGTGTTGATCCGGACGGACAACATGACCGCAATGTACTATATCCAGAAACAGGGAGGAACGCACTCTCCACAGCTGTCCCATCTGGCACAAAGCATATGGAAGTGGGTGATTCCCAAAAACATTTTTCTCCTAGCAGAACACCTTCCAGGGAAGGACAATCAGATTGCCGACCTGCTCAGCAGGCACAGCCAATAACTACACGAATGGGAGATTCACCCCCAAGTTCTCCAGCCATTCTTCGAAGAGTGGGGTCACCCAGAGGTAGACCTCTTTGCCACAAAAGAAAACTCCAAATGCCAGTACTTTGCCGCCAGGTTCCCACATCCGTTGTCACAGGGCAATGCGATATGGATGAACTGGTCGGGCAGATTTGTGTACGCTTTTCCCCCAGCACCGCTGATCCCGCTGGTGGCACGCAAACTGCGGCAACACTCACTCACGCTAATCCTAGTTGCTCCCACATGGGCGAGACAACCGTGGTACACAACGTTCCTAGAACTTTCAGTAGTTCCTCATCAAAGACTGTGCCTTGCACCCCATCTTCTAACTCAGAACCATGGCGAAATCAGACACCCAGATCCCAATCAGATGAACCTAGCGATCTGGCTTCTGAGGTCTTAGAGTTTGGATACCTTAACTTGCCCCCAGACTGCATGAACATCATTAGGGAGGCAAGACGACCAACCACACGAGCGTGCTATGCAGCTAAATGTAAGAGATTTGTTATTACTGCAACAATAACAAAATCCACCCATTAGACGCTTCCATACAAAACATTATATGTTACCTGCTGCATCTACAAAGATGTAACTTCGCATACTCTTCTATACGACTTCACCTCGCTGCTATAGCAGCATACCTTCAAAACAGGCAACACCTTTCACTGTTTAGAGTACCAGCAATCAAAGCCTTCATGGAGGGTTTGAAAAGGGTGATCCCTCTAAGACACCCCCCTTCCCCAGTCTGGAATCTAAATGTAGTGCTTACCAGACTTATGGGACCTCCTTTCGAACCTCTACACTCATGCAAACTACAATTCTTAATGTGGAAGGTTGCATTCTTAGTTGCCATTACCTCACTCAGAAGAGTGAGCGAATTACAAGCACTGACAATTCAAGAACCTTTCATGCAGGTACATGCCAACAGGGTGGTTCTTAGAACCAACCCTATGTTCATGCCTAAAGTTGTATCGAATTTCCATATCAATCAATCAATAGAACTGCCAGTATTCTTTCAAAATCCACAGTCCGTAGCTGAGAGAGTCATTCACACATTAGATGTAAAAAGAGCTCTACTTTATTATGTGGACAGAACTAAATCATTTAGAAAGACAAAACGACTATTTATTGCTTTTGCACCACAACGCAAAGGAAATCCTATTTCAAAGTCAGGAATAGCCAGATGGACAGTTAAATGCTTTCAAATATGTTATCAAAAGGCAAAACGCACTTTAACCAGCCCCCCAAGAGCGCACACTACAAGAAAAATGGGAGTATCCATGGCTTTCGTAGGAAATATTCCTCTTGAAGACATCTGTAAGGCAGCCACATGGACCACCATACACACTTTCACAAAACACTACTGTGTAGACATGGAAGCAAAGCAGCAAGCTGCTGTAGGCCAGGCTGTCCTCAAAACTCTTTTTCAAACTGCTGCAGCTGGCACAGGTAACCACCGCTAGAGGAGATACTGCTATACAGTATATGCACAGATATGAATTCAGCAGCCCACATGCCTCGAACGGAATATGTTACTTACCAGTATGCATCTGTTCTTGGCATGTAGGGCTGCTGACATTCATATCGCCTGCCCTCCTTCCCTGTGCCTGTCGCAGCTGCAGCATTATCTCTGGCATGGCCATCTCTTACTTTACTATCTCCATCTCTGCCACAATGGCGAAAAACAATCTGAGGATGGAGAAGATGCCCATGCGCACTGTAGTCCAGGGGAGGAGTCGCCTATCTCGTGATACTTCGAAGACTCTTCCAAGATAACAAAGTGCAATCATCCGGACCAAACACTAGGCCGCGATCTATGCACAGATATGATTTTCAGCAGCCCTACATGCCAAGAACAGATGCATACTGGTAAGTAGCATATTCCTTTCCTTCCGACCAGGCCTTTTTCTGGCCCTCCTGGTGCTATGGTAGCGCAATTCAGCTCGGTCTCCACATACCAAAGGAAAGTATGAGTACTTTGCTTGCGGGCATGGCCAGTAGTATGCCACTGCCCCGTGTGCCCCCTCTCTATTGCCACCCTTCATGCATCCAGTATATGTGGTATATGCATGTCGGTGCCATCAAAACCAGCCCCAATCCCTGGGGAACACTCAGGTGTTCAGTGCACGTGGCCACGCGGCCGGGAATTCAGTGCTTTGTCGTGCTGTCCATCACCCTGGGACTCGAGCGGGATAAAGAGCTCTCAGTGACCGCACCCCAACAACGCAAGTCAGGAGCCAGTAAACAAGCAGGGCCTGTACTGCCTGGTTGAAATACATGACTCAGTGGTGCTATGTCACGCTGGCTGACCTGGACATATGCAAGCCACCCACAATTATCGCACAGCATTTAGAGAATTATAGGATGCACAGCATATGGCAGCCGATCACTCTCATGCGACCTTAGCAGGCTTCATTCACCATCTGGTTGCTGTCGCTCTGTTCTCCCCCTGGACACTCGGCTGTGGAATGGCTGGAAAGGATAGCCTTTGGAGGCATTGGGGATTTTTTTATCATTCAGATGAATGATTTTCATTTTTTTGTTTTTAGGGGAATTTAAGCGCTGTCCCAGAGTTCACATTCTGAACAGTTGATGCTGTGACTTGAACTAGGTTACCCAGTTTCAGAGCAGGCTGTTATACCTCTTCTGCCCTGGAAGGAGGTGTTCTGTGCCATGTAGAGTGTCGCGGATTATATAACGTCTGGCAGAAATAACCATTGTAATGCACAGCTATACCTTGTATGGGTCTGCAGTGTTCGCACTGGTAAATCTAAAGGTGCTCTTTATCATCAATTAAATCACCTGCATCCCACATCCCCCACCCCTCCATGGGGACACCTTCATTCTAACCATCCTTACCCTAGTGAGTGAAAGTCTTGGGGATGCACGTTTTCTGCTTCGCTAGATTTCCATTGCAGTGATTTGAACTCTGACTGCGATGTGTGTTGAGCGTTCATTTCATTGAGCAATCCTGTGCTCTTAGAGCCATACCATCGATGCCCTGGAAGTGCCTGGCCTCCGCTCTTTCTCATCTTAAAGGTCAGTCTGGTGGCTGCCCCTACCAGGCCTCCCTCACCCGCCTCAATGTGCCCTGTGGCTCCCATCTTGCATGGGGCTGTTTATGGGTTTTCCTTTTCTTTGCCCATCCTTTTATACCTGTACACACGTGTTCACATCAATTCAAACTGATGACCTACACCTACGAAGCACTGCACAACTAAGGATCAGCCTACATCAACCATCTCCTGAGCTTCCACCACTTTCCTAGACAAATACGCTCTGCCTTTCTCTCACTCGCCTACACCCCTCGCATTCACTGAAGCAACATCGGAGGAAGCTACTCCTCCTACCTCGCAGCAAAAACCTGGAACGACCTCCCTCTGCAGCGATGGACCACCACCACCACCACCTTTCTACAGGAATTCTGGATAGCACTTAAGACCTGGTTGTTCGATTGAGTCACCTGAACCATCATGACCCTCAAGCGCCTGGATACCCTCTCGGGTGATTACTAGCGCTATATAAATCCGCTGGTTGATTGATTGATTGATTTGTCTTGTACAGCCAAATGGAGTGATCACGGGGCCGAACCTGGGGAAGTGGTGCCCATGTTCTGTCCAAACTCCCTTTGAGCTATTTAATTTCTTTAATTTGCCTTGAGGTATGGCTCCCAAGGCAGGTGGTATGGTTAGTAAGCCATAATCATCTCCGCTTCTATCCCTGCACCACTCGTAGTCTGTAGCCTACAGTCCAAGGACGCATCCCGCAACCCATCGGTGTGAATTCATGGACCTAGGTCCATGCTGCAACAGCAATGGGAGGTAATGGACACCTTCCTCAGTGATGTCCACTACCAACCACCCTACGTGCCCACCATCAATGCCCTCCTATCACTCTCCTGCCCACTGTACCCGGCATGCTGATCATTCTTACTTAGGGGGTGGGGGAGGGTGGGCAAGAGTACATCGGGGGCTCGAATGGAATGCTGGCTGTGCATCTGAACCCAGACCCTCTCGCATTCTGCGGTACACCGCGGAAACGTTTTCACTGGAGTGCAGGAAGCGAAATTGATATTATAGTAAATTTTTGTTTGCATATGTTTTAGTTTTTTTTGCATTTCACAGTACATTAAAATTGCAGGAAATAAGTGGGACAATACATAATATCTGGCAGCAGACCACACAACTGACAGCGATTGTTAACCAGGACAAAATTCCTAGATTACAGGAGAAGGAAAGTAAGTCTAAATATCAATCCCCAATTGACACACACAACCCATCAATGGGCCAGGGGACAATTAAGGAGATCTGCTTAGCAATCCACTCTGCCAAAAGGCAAGTCATCAGGGATATAGAAACAGGTTCATGTTTTGTGCAGAACACACCAACTAGAGTAACAAAAACAAGCAGCCAATAGACCACACACATGAAGACCCAGCCCGCATCTCATAACTGACATACTATTAAACAAGCGCATATGACCTTACTCCCTTTTACTCCTGAATAAGTACTTGTAGGAATATGTCTGCAAGGAGGATTGGATGGCCATCAATGTTTGACATTAAATCATCAGGAAAGGGGAGTAAGTTGTAAGTTAAGTTCACACTTCTTTTAGCGTTTACCTTGACGTCTGTCTGGAATTTGGTCAAGATAGTGTCCCAGCAGTTTGCTAGAGGGTATTTACGTAATCCAAGGTTATATTCCCTATGCAGGGCAACACTTTCAGCTTGTGTCCAATGCAGAAACAAGTGTGTCTAGGCCACCAATGGCAGGGGTTTTGCAGCATGAATCCTTTTCTGGATGCCAAGTCTGTCCCCTGCCAAAGTCAGGCGGCGCCCAAGAGGTCATTGTGCATAGTAGCCATCCTCAGATTCTTTTTTTCGGCCATTGGGTCTAGAAGCAAGAGGGGACGCTCCCGAAAACTGCAGAAAATCCCTGAAAGATTTTGTGTTTTGGAAGAAAAACTAACATCGCATTGATGACGCGACCGGAGAACCCGCCTGGCCTCAGACTAGCTCGTCATAACAGAATACCTTCACTACATGACCATGCCTGGTTCGACTAATGGCGAGGTGTGGCCCACGGAATATACCCCATTCAAATTCTGCTCCTAGTGCCATCACAAATGCGCCCAACGTGATCCACACTAGGTGTGCAACCCCAAGTTGCCCAAGGATCCAAAGGGCCACAATAAAAAGGCCCAGCCTAAGGCAACCCCAACACCGAATAAAAAAACGATCGAAGGTCAGCCGCGATCCAAAGAACCCACGGAACCCTGCCGAGGGACTCCGACGAGGGATGATCACTTAAGGCGCTGAATCAGAGGGTCGAGCACGAACCCGCAAAGGGATCTACTCCACCCTCGAACATGAAGTCCACCACTCCAAAGAAGAGGGAATCTCCGGTCACGGACACAGAGAGAGCCCTCGAAGTCGAAAAGAAGAAAAGATGACTTGAGGCAGAAATGGTGGTTCTCCTCCAAAAGGAGTTTGACGAATCACTCATGGGATTCCGTGTCCCTGAGATTCCCACAGTCGAGACCGAAAATGTAGACGCCGAAGGCATAGAGGACGCTGAAGAGGAAGAAGAAATCCTCTATTCCCCTCTAACTCACGAACCACGCAACAAGAATGTCGAAGAGGACATCAACGCACCAGAAGAAAAAGAAACCGCTAAGAATTTCGAGTATCAATGGAACAACCTCGACATGGAAAGCCCAGAGGACATATGCTGCTATCCCTCAAAGGCTTCACCTCCAGATAACATCGCCTTTTATAACGGGCTCTTAAAGACCTCAGTTGATGCTTTCGGGGTCATCCTCGAAGAAGAAAAAGAAGAAACATGCTTCCTTCTAGAAACATTAGCCCCTGCCATCAAGGGCACACAGTATCTTCCGATGCTACCAAGCATCATAGACCAAGGCTAGGAAATCTTCAAGGAGCCAGCCTCCGCCAAAGAAGTGACACCAAGGGTTGAGAAGAAGTATAAACTGTCTTCCAAAGACCTTAAGTATATGCAGGGAAATACTGTACCGGACTCTATCATTGTCACCACAGCATGGAAGAGAGGCAATGCCTTCTCCAACAAGGGTCCACCCCCAGAGAAGGAGAGCAAAAGAATAGACATGGTGGGCAGAAAAATAGAGGAGGCAGCAGCTACGCAATGGCACATCGCAAACTCAAACGCCCTGTTAAACAGGTATGGTCACCAGCAGTGGGAGGACATTGAGGAGCTCATCAGCAAGCTCCCAGAAGAAGATAGGAAAAGGGGAAAATCCATTGTCCAGGAAGGCAAGAATATAGCAAATACATGCCTAAAGTCAGCACTCGACTCAGCAGACACTGCCAGCAGACAAATGTGCACAGGTACCACGCTAAGGAGACATGCCTTGCTAAGAATATCCAGCTTAAAGCAGGCGGTACAAACCTCCATCATTAACAGACCATTCCCAGGGGATGCCCTGTTCGGGAAAAAAAGTAGATGAAACCCTCCAACAAATAAAGAAAGAAAATTAAATTGCAAGAGCTATGGGAGCCCTGCAACAGAGAGGAACTTTCAAAAGAAGAGGGTTTAACTGAAGGAAAACAAATGCCTCATCCACATCAGGGCGAAGGAAACGATCAACAGTCAAGTCAACAGACCTGCTAGCAAAGTTGACAACAGCCAAAGCAGTCCGTTCGAGAAGGGGAAGAAGCAGAGTCCAGCCCTCCAGAGGAAGTGGATCAAATTGACTCATGCACGAAAAAGGACCCACACACAACACCAGTGGGGGGCAGTATAGCACAATGCCTGCAAGATATCACTACAGACAATTGGATATTACATTTGATAAAATATGGGTATTGCATAGAGCTGAAAGACACCACCAGCAAACCCTCTAAAAATAAAATAAAAAAGTACCACAATTCAGAACTCACACAGTTGGGATCAGAAACCAAGGAGCTTCTTCAAAAGCAAGCAATAGAAATCGTAGTAAAAGAAGACCTTTTCAAAGGAAACTACTCCTCATATTTCCTAGTGCCTAAGAAAGACCTCACACTGTGACCTATCCTAGACCTAAGGTTCATAAACCAGTTCATTCAGACGCAGCATTTCAAAATGACTACTCTTCAAGAAATAATACCACAAATTAAAAAAGGAGATTACATGGCAACAATAGACCTCAAAGATGCCTATTTGCACATTCACATGAACAAAAGCCACACAAGGTATCTCAAACTTGTACACGAAGGAACACACTACCAGTTCAAGTTACTACCTTTCGGAATAAAATCAGCACCACTGGTCTTCACCAAGTGCCTAGCAGCAGTTGCAGCACACCTCCAAAAGGAGGGAATACATGTCTAGCCTTATCTAGACAACTTGCCTATAAAGGCAAATACATGAGAAAAATATCCAGAAACGAGGATTCTCCATGAATCGCGAGGTCATCCACAAAGCCAGAACAAGAAAAAAAAAGTCTTAGGTGCAAGACTCCACTCAGAACTTGCCCGAGCTTATCCAACACAAAATAGGATACGGGCCATCAGACAGGAAATGTCACTTTTTATAGAGGGGTCAATCTCTGACAGTGAGGAGAATCATAAAACTCACTGGCATGATGGCATCCCACTCATTGGTCATGCCCGCCTCCATATGCGACCCTTCCAGGAATGGATTTTCACAATTGGTCAGAGGCCACAGGGAGTTAGGAGGATCTAGTGGTTGTTACGCAGAAAGTGCAAGCAGAAATACAGTGGTGGGAATCCAGGAACATAACACTAGGCAGACCTTTCAAAAGCACACCTCCCTCTACGACAATAGCAACAGATGCATCCCACGACGGGTGGGGAGCGTGCCACAGGCAACTGAAAATATGAGGCCAGTAGAACAACCTCGACTCCATAAAACACGTCAATCTCCTGGAGATGAACAGTCCTGCTCGCCCTCAAGGTGTTCCAAAAAACACATTCGCAGGAAGACTGTCTAAATTCAAACAGACCACCACCACAATGTTCTACAGGGAGGTACAAAGTCATTCCCACTCTGCAAGCTAGCACAACAGATCTAGAGATGGGCAATTTCACAAAGAATCAATGTACAAACAATGCACCTACCAGGAATATACAACACAATGTCAGATCAACTGAGCAGGCAGAACAGCTGCTCCCACGAGTGCGAATTGCAACCGAAGACAATGCAATACATCTTCAAACTCTGGCGGGCTCCCAGAAATAGACTATTTGCGACAATACAGAACAAAAATGCCAGTTCTGTGCCTCCAGGTTTCGTCACCACTTGTGAAAAGGGAATGCCCTGTTGCTAGATTGGTCAGGGACATTTGCATATGCTTTTCCACCAATAACCCTAATCCAAAGAATCGTAGAAAAAGCAAGACAAGCAGGAACAAAATTAATACTCATTGCTCCTCAATGGGCCAGACATACATGGTACTCCAGTCTGCTAGAACTGTCCAACTGACAAATAAGCATACCCAAAGTAGACTAGGAACTGGTAACAATGCAACAGGGCCAAATCTTCCACCCAGAGCCAGCGACAGTACGCCTAGCGGCCGTACACCTGAATACGTAGAGTTTGGTGCCCTAAACTTGCCTTAGCGAACAATGGAAATTCTAAAAGAGGAGAGAAAACACACCACAGGCAATGCTATGCAGCAAAATGAAAGCAGTAGACCACAGCAAACAACCCGATGGACTCAATCTCCACACAAAAACAGTAGTCTTATATCTAACGCATCCTAGAAAGTCACAACAACTACTCAAGCTTTTAAGTACACCTCGCAGCTATCGTAGCCTACACCACAGAAAAATCATGCCAGAGCTTCTTCGGATCACCTGTCATAAAAAGATTCCTAGAGGGATCGAAAAGAATGAAACGCCTAAGGACCACTCCAGCTTGCATGTTTAGTTTAAATAAAGTCCTCACACAATGTATGACAGAACCTTTTGGGCCCATGCACAAAGCAGACCTCAAACACATCACTTTAAAAAACAGCATTTCTATTAGCCATTACATCTTTACGAAGAGTAGGTGAACTACGAGCATTAACCATAGAAGAACCATACATTCAAATCCTTACGGACAAAGTAATCCTAAGAACAAACCCTTAATTCTTACCAAATGTTGTGTCCAAGTATCACTTGAATCAAACCATTCTCCTACCTCCTCTTTAAACACCTGCAAACAAAAGGGAAAAAAGCCTCCATATCCTGGATGTAAGGAGGGCTCTACTGTACTATCTACAGAGAACAGAACAAGTTTGCAAAAGCAAACAGCTGTTTGTGACAGGCGTGCCTGTCTTGGTATGGGAGTATGCAACAAAGGCAACAATTGCACGATGGATCCAACTATGCTATGCCACTGCAGGGAAAAACCCTAAGCATACAGCCAAAAACTCACTCCACTAGAAAGAAAGGAGCAACCCTATCCTTCATGGCCAATGTGCCAATAGACACGATATGTGCTGCAGCAACATAGGCATCTCCACACACTTTCACATAGCTTTACTGTGTGGACATACAAATGAATAAGGAAACACAAGTAGGACAAAAGGTACTTCAACACCTGCTCCCAAAGTCTTCCTTTTACCACAGTCTCCTCAAGAATGGAAAAACCGATACGTAATCTGATGCACAGCATGTGAATCCAGAAAAGGATTCACGCAGCAAAATTAAATGGTTACTTGCCAATAGGTGTACTTTTGCAGCTTGAAGAGTTTTCTGGATTCCCATGTGACCCACCCAACCTCCCCTACAAGGAATACATGCAGGTGGTCAACTATGATTAACAATTCACTAAAATACCATCTGAAAGACTATAAGGCTGAAACACAGTAAAAATAATCAGAAGATGGCTAATACGCACAACGACCTCCGGGGCGCCGTCTGACGTCACGCAGGGGACGGACCTAGCACCAAATGGTGATCGACTCCCAAAACACTTAAAAAAACAAAATGAAAAACCCCCACAAAAAACCCACAAAAAAACCCACAAGACTATTCCGGACAGAACCACTAGATGGCGGAATAATGCACAGCATGTGAATCCTAAAAACTCTTCAAGCTGCAAAACTACTCCTACTGGTAAGTAACCATTTCGTTCAGGTGACTTCCACCTGTGAGTTATAAGGCGTTTTGCCACTAAGAAACCCAAATCCAGGAAACGAGAAGTAGCTTCGTTTTTTTTGCCTGTGATAGAGACCCAGGAGACATATCGCCCATGTATCTGGGCGCACCGTGCATGCGGACAAGTGGGTTGTGACAGCTAACCCGTCATTTTGTAAGCCTGGACAAGCCCAGAGCATATGAAGTATGTCTGCATCGACCTGCTGACATTGGAAGCAAGCAGCATCTGTTTGATGATACTAGCAAATCATTTTGTCAGGTGTGTGGCAAGCCCTGTGCACAATGTAGAATCGAATGAGCTCAAATCGGGCATTAAGTGGTACATTAAGTGTTGTGCCGTCTTATATTACTTGTTTACCTGATTGTATATTGATATGCTTTATGTATGTTATTATTATCCTACCATGTTAATGACCTTTATACTGCTCCCATTACCTCTGTTTCATTCCCCTACCCTGTCTTTGTGAAGCGCTCTGATATCTGTAAGGATCTTGTTCGCGCTATATAAAACTTTGAATAAATACATGCACTGGGTATTCATTAATATTACAGTATTGAATGAGGGAAATGCTCAGTCAATACGACAGCTGTGAAGAATTGCAGCACCGCCATTCATACGTATTCTAAACAGAGCAACGAGTACTAGCCATGTTGTGCATTATAATTAAATTAATACAAATGCAATTTTGAACAGGAGTTCCTTTGATCACCAGTGGTATCTCTATGGAATCTGAACATTATTTTACATGCATAACATCACAGCACATATTCTAGAGAAGAAATACCTGTCATATTCAGTTTTTTTTTAATCCAAGCGTCCCTTCGTAGACATTGATTTTTGTTTTATAGGCTTTTATTATTTGGGTTATGTACGGTTTTTAATGGTTTTGTACTTGGTTGCTTGCATTGTGGATGAAAGAGTAGCAAGACTTTGTTTTTATTTAACATCTACCAGCTTGTTGTTCCCCCTCCTATAAATCGCGGCTGTTCCCGTATTATGTGGATGCACCGTCAACTTGCATGACGTTCAGTGGTGTGTCAGGAGTATTGACAGTTTATTATTTGTTGAAGTTTGACAACAATCCATTAGTTTGCCCTTTCCGAAGTAACGGCAGACTTTGTGTAGAGACTGGTAGCAATTTCAGGACTTGTTCATTTACTCGAGCACAGGTCTTTTTTTCCAGCATTTTCTATGTTTTCAGTATTACATGTTATCTCTTCTTTTGTTGCCTCAGAGTAGGATCTGATGCATATGTATACATTATTGGTGGGTGCCCCCTTTCAGCCCCTTCGTTTCTCTCCATTCCATTTCACATTTACGTTACTCTCTGATCAGTGAGCAGCGGTTTCTCGATTTGTGTGGCGATTAGAAAAGGGATGGCAAGAACAAAAGTGATTGCTTGAAAGGAAAGTTTTACGGCCCATATATTTTTATTATTGTTGTTAGATTGACACATACTCTTATCCACAAACAGTGGCCGGCGAGGCAAACAATATACTCAGTTGGTCTTGTTTTTAGCCAAACAGTAAATGATTAAGAACACCCTTCTCTCCTAACCAATCCTCAAACATCAGCTACTGGGTACATCTGTAGGTTCGTCCTATTTGTAGTAAGCATCCCTTGTCTGAAGTGCTTATGCATTTCTAGGAAGACACATGTCTGGCGCAGTCGAATGGCCACGCTCTTGAATAATTGAACGTGCCTCTGGCATACCCTATCTTTCCATATCTCAAAAGACTACCTGACCATCACTGGTGTAAGGTCTAGGCTCTTAAGGGTCAGTGAGAACACAGAGGTAAATGTAGCTAGATTAATCTTGACCGCGACCCTGTCCCATAACGCTAATGTGGGATTGTCACGAGCAATAAATAGATGCCCCAAACTCAGATTTCTTCCTCAAGCATGTAAATGCTCTAGATGCTGCCTCTCCCTACTACTTGGTCCATGCAGTACCAGTCCTCCTCAGACTCCTAGTGTGCTCACTTCATCAACATTTCTAACTGAGTTGCCTGGTAGTATCTTGTGACACTAGGAAGTTTATGCCTTGTCCTTCTGGCAAGTTCGAGGATATTTTCTTTTCAATAGCCCATTCTCTGATGTAGGTTAGGCGAAATGTTTGATTAGACAAGGACCCTTATAAAAAGGTTGTGCTGCCATGACTATGCTCTTGCAAGTATTACCAAGATTAGGTATCTGCCAGGTGGACACTTTAACCTCAAGTATTATTGTCTGGATTTGAATGCGAGTATTGATGCTTAATAGGTCGCTCTGTTCTCCAGCAGTGTTTGAAAATTTGATGACTCTGTCATGGTTCTACAGCCAGGATTGTTCTATCGATGTCTTCTTCAAGCTAAAGACCGACAACATAAGAAATGATCTCCTCAATGATGTAAGCCAACACCCTGTGCACATCAGAATGTCTAACGCTCAGCCAAAAAACAGCGCATCGTGGGCTTCCTTTGACATCTACTCAGAAGATGCAATACTCAAACTGCTCGGTACCCTGAAGCCCTCTAATCACCTCACAGACCCCCTGCTTGCTAACGCGGTAAAATACTTTACCACCATGCTCCTCCCACTCTGGACTAAAATCATTAACAGCTCCCTTCAACAAGGTCTCATCCCTGACTCACTCAAGGTGGGGCAAGTCACTCCCATACTCAAGAAACCCACAGCTGACCCGTCTGACCTAAACAATTACCGTCCCATCACAAACATCCCCACCTTGGCCAAACTGCTGGAAAAATGTTTACAGCTTCAACTAACAAAACACATTGACAAGTTTGATCTCCTCAACACCCATCAATCAGGCTTCCGAGCGAAACACAGCACGGAAACGGCCATGACTCACATAATTGATGACGCCCTCCAAATCCTTGATCGCAATGATTCATGCCTCCTCATCCTCCTCGACCTTTCCTCAGCTTTTGACACGGTCAAATATGAGAACCTCCTTGAGCTGCTAAACACTAGAATGGGTTTATCCGGGACTGTTCTCAAATGGTTCACTTCCTTCCTACATAACCGGTCTCAGAAGTTCAAGATCAACAATATGTTGTCCTCGCCTGTGCCAGTCGACTTAGGCGTTCCACAAGGATCCTCCCTTTCACCCACACTGTTCAACCTTATCATGGAACCACTTGCCTCCTTGCTCCAAGCATCCAATGTACACTTCCATATGTATGCCGATGACACCCAACTCTACCTAAAGGTACAATCCCCGGACGATATCAAACTCCTGAACTACACTCTCACAAAGACCCAATCGTGGTTGGCCGACAACCACCTCAAACTAAATGCTCTGAAAACTGAGTTCCTTTTGATAGCACCCCCTGCGAAATCTACCACCATCCAACTTTGGCTCAACCACTTAACAGCTTTCAATGTCCGGCCCACCATCGTGGACTCCGCGAAATCCTTAGGTATCACACTTGACGCAAAGCTCAACATGCAACAGCACATTAGCAGAGCTACGAAAGGAGCTAATTTCCAAATCAACACATTGAGAAAGTTGAAACCCTTCCTCCCAGCCAAAGACTTCCAAAATGCAGTTCAAGCCCTAGTCATCCCCCGCATTGAATATGGAATTGCGACCCTCAGTGGTCTCCCTTTAGCAACAACTGCACCCCTAAGAGCCTCCTTGAACGCGGCCGCGAGACTCATTACGGGCTCAAGAAAACACTCTCATATAACCCCTGACTTGAAATCTCTGAAATGGCTGCCCCTTGAAGCCAGGATACAACTGAAAATTGCTTTGATGACACACGCGGCTGTACACCACAATGCACCTAACTACCTCACTCAAAAGCTAACTATATCAGGAGGGTCGAGATCCAATAGAAGTTCAAAAAACTTACTCTTGAAACCTCGCAGATTCCGGAAGGAAAAAACATACAAACGCTCCTTCTCAGGAATGGCGCCGAGGATCTGGAACGCACTCCCTCCCGAAACCAGGCTTATCTCCTCCACGGCCTTCTTTAAGAAAGAGGTGAAAGCCATCCTCATGGCTAAGCTCACCTGAACTTTAATGTCTGTTCAACAATGACTTTCGTGCCGCTTGGGTAGTACTGGTTTCATGTTTGTCTAATGTCATATAATGTCATATTTTGCATGATCTAGATTTGTTTATTCCTTTTGGTTGACACAACTATATGATGGTCAGTCGATCCTTTTATGCTACTCACTAAATATCTATTATTAGACTATTCAGATTAGCCTACTGTATATCGAGGCCCCTTCCCCTTGCTCCCTGTAACTTTTAGATACTTATAGCATAAGTTCTCCTGATTTTTATCGTTGTTGTATGTAAGACTCAGTATCGTCTTTTATTTTCGCTTATCTGATTGTTTACTGACATTCTATTTAGAACACGACTGCTATCCCATCATGCTACTGAAGTTTATATTGCACCCAATATTATGTCGCCCTCATGCTACCGTCACCCCCTGTTTTCTGTGAAGCGCTCTGATATCTGTAAAGATCTTGTTCGCGCTATATAAAACTCTGAATAAATAAATAAATAGATGTCTAGTGCTAGAAGGGTGTATTCAATGTAAACCGTCACCGAAGGCTAACCATTACTTCAGGATGTTAAATGACAAGGGGTAAGAAGTAGGTCTCACTAGGCATCAGTGCAAGTGTCTATGGGGACGAAACTTAAATGGCTGATGTAGAAAATTAGAAATGTTATTGGGGAAATGTTGACTTTTTTTCCATGTTCACCCTCAGGGTTGGTCAGCGAGGCGGTGGTCTTTCTGCTACAATTGCAAGGAGTGAGCATGAGATATCGGAAATAATAGATGGTCTCTCGGAACAGGAGGTGAGATCATTTGTTCTTGCATCTTGGCATATATGTTGATGTCCTTTAATTAGTCATGTCTAAGGAACACAGGGGCTTTAACTCCCAAGTTGTTACAATCCAGTCTAACGTGGTGCTTTTTTTACATCAAATGTTTAAACTGTTAAGAACTCGTTCGTGTTGTACATTGCTACCATCACAACTAAACAGGGTTTTTCAGTGCATAATTAATGAGCGGCTATTATGTGCAAGAATTATTCAAAATCTGATGTCTTTACAAGTCAGTAGAACAGCTACATGGCTGAGCACCCTTCAGAATTCTGTATATGTCCCACAAGTTTGATTTATATAGGACTAATTAAACTTGTCATCTTATGGAGTGGGATGAAAGTAGTAGCGTAAATTGAACAAGAACACCGGTCATTGAAGTGCTGTACACAGTTCAGTTCCTTACTTCTCAATCATGTGTTTTAATCTCTTTATTACTCCGGCCTCTGTTCAAATAAAGGCCAGACCAGTCTTTGCATTAACAACTGCCCTGGAAATATGCCTTCTCTTTTTGCTTATGGATTTTTAACTGCACATGATATAGTTCTCAGTGCAAAGAAGTTCAAAGGTTCATTAGCAAGACTGGATGTAGGCAGGAGAAATTTTCTGATGCACATCTCCCAATTAGCAGACTTTCAGTCTGGAGACAAGGCCTTGTTTGAGCCCAGATACATAGCTATTATGATTTAGAGTAGGGGTGGACAAAGACCTGAATGAAAGCTGCTGAAGGGCTTGTTTTCACGCTCTTGTGGACTCTTGACTTAGTGTGGTGAGAAGACTGTCCCAACATCCGTGGGATTACCCTACAAAGAGACCTAATCTCCAATGTTTTTGAGTTTGCCACTTTATGTTGGACCTCCACAAAAAGCGTATGTCATTAAGGGTAGTTAATGTGTTCTTTAGTTCTTATCTCTCACTTTGTTTAACTGGGATATGCCAGCAAACCAGGAAGGAATGGGGGAAAATAAAGTTTGTGAATATTGGAAACTCCACATGAGGGCACTTATGCCCAAACTTCCACATACATGAAATGAGAATAGCAGGGAGGGAGAAAGTGTTAACGTTTGCAAAAGTGACAGAAGTTAAATTTGAAAGTGTAAAATATCAGAATGATGCCATACAACTGGAGCTGGACGATCAATGGAGTCAAATAGATGCCTCATGTGACGATACATTCAGGTGGCAGAAGTCAAACGGACATGGCTTTTGTGGAGGTTCCCATCAAAAATCAACATGTACCTCCTAATCCAACTCTCCACAGACAGATTCATGATGACCATGGATACATCCAGGGAGGGTTGAGAAACTCGCATGCAATACCTAGCAATTCTTGTCAGACATGGAGATGAAGCTCCATATCAGCATTCTGTACCTTCAAGCAATAAAGCCGAGTCTACAATTGTTACTCCTGAGATTAGCCAGTCAATCTGTGCTCATCATAACACAAAATAAGGGTTCCATGTACTATATTGAAAAGCGAAAATGTACGCAGTCTTGATCTCTTTTGATAAAGGAGCAGATGCTATGGAACGGGGCTGTATACAACAAGGTGGATATCACAGTGAAACATCTCTCAAGATGCCAAAATTGTCAGGCACGTGCTCAGCTGCGCTCACTTGGAGTGCACCACGACCAACTACTGTACTTCTTTCATGTCTGCCACCGTCCCATGCTAGATGCCTTCTTATGATTTGGTTGAACATCTTTGCATAGGTTTTTCTTCCATGTCCCCTGAGCCCCAGAGAAAGGTGAAGGTGCATCATCGTTCCACAATGCCTCGGCTTGGCTGTGCCATTTCTGATTATGGATGTCTGTGTGTCCAGCAGTCACTGAAGACGCATCCAAGTATCTTCCCCAGACACAACAAAGTGATCCTTCATTATGATCTTGAGCCAGTGAGCTTTACTGCTTGGTACCTGACCACCTGACATTGTGGACATCCCAATAGATTGCAGGAAACATTCTAGTGCAAGCATGCATACATGCAACTATTATGACTTACAATGGCAGACGGAAGCATTTACTAACATGGGGCAAAGGCGTTATAACCCAGTCTCAATGCAGCCACATCAGGGCTTTTGTATTTGCTGGAACTTGGCAAAAGTGGACTGGCAGTAATCTCAAGGTTCAAGAGAAAAGAATGCTCCATCTTTACTTCGTTTTTTCAAAGTATCATAAAGCAGCTCCAGTCCTTTCCACCTTTAAGATGCCCTCTAGTGTCTGAGTTAAATATGGTATTGAGTCAGCTCATGCTGCGTCCCTTTCAACCAAACCACATGGCCCACCTGAAATTTATTTCATAGAAGATAGCGCTATTGCTTGTCCTCACATCAGTGAGGAGTGTCGGGGAGCTGCAAGCATTTACCATAAATAAGCCCTTTCTATGAATTTGCAAGGACTAAAATATAACCGAAGAACCCAAAGCTAATGCCCACATCTGTTAATTTAAATGATTTTATAATTCTTTGTTCATTCTTTTCATAATCGACAACATCAGCCGAGAAAAGTTGGCACTTTCTGGATGTACGCAAGTGCATCGGATACTATATGAATAGGACATGACCTAGCATACCAGACCAGCTGTTTGTGTCCTTTGCCCATACAGGGACAGGCCGACCCCTGTCCAAAAAGCGAAGTGCCCGTTTACTGTTGGCATGCAACACTCACTATCTGCCACACCAAAGTGAAGCGCTAACTCCAGCGTGCACCCCACCAGATGAATGTCAGCTAATGATGCACTCTAAACAAGACATCTGCTGTGCAGTCAAGTAGAAGAGCAAGCACTCATTCACCAAGCACTAGCAGCTGATTCAGCAGTGGGGAAGGCAGTCATCCTCAACCTTTTTCTGAAAACATGATCCTGCTTCCAGCTTTATTCAAATGTTATGTACTGCTTGCCATTCTGATTCAAGCCTGTTAATATATGAAAGATGGAATGCTTGAGAAGTTAGTCACTTAAGTTGACTCCAGTTCCCGTGTTGGTAAGGATAGAGGCCTTTCAGGAGCCAGCCATGTGGAAGGTTGTGACTCTGAGGTGATAAGTGTAGTTACTCCTCACAGGACCCTATTTACATGAAGGAGAATTCAGTTGTGGACTCCGTAATCGTGGCATAACAAGGAAGTGATGTACTGCTCCCATGTAAACAAGATCCCACCAGTCAAGAATAGTAAATGAAAGGATATGGTGCGGAGAATGCTGAAAGGAGGCGCACTCAGTGAACAATTGCTACTTCAAACATCCTGCTGATCCCCTGTGCCCATCAAAAGTGGGACGAGATGGAGGGCTTATGTAGCATCTCCCAGAGAATACAAGTAACGTTAAAATTGTGACATAAGAGTGAAAAAACCATACCAAACACCTGCCGCAAGTCAGCCTTTGTCTCGGCAGAGACAGCCAGCAGACAAATGTGCACAGGGACAACACTCAAAAGGCATGTCTGGTTTAGAGTATCAGGGTTCAAGCCACAGCTGTAGGCCTCCTGCATTGATATTCCCTTCACAGTCCCCACAGTGGATGATCCATGCACTTGCCAGACGTATGGAAGGTAGTTATTTATCACCTCCTAAAAAACAGCGACCCTGAAGAAGTAGGAAGCCAACTTTTGTCTCCCTCGCATGGGCAAGCAAGGGTACACCAGTACCTAAGAGGACCATTTCCCATTGGATAGTGCAGACAATCCAAACCCGCTACGCAAAAGCAGTGGAGCTCCTAGTGGCAAAGCCAAGGGCACACTCCCTGAGGAAGGATTGAGCAAAACTGGCCTTCTTAGCCAATATGTCCATCCATTATATATGTTTGGCTGCTACATGGTCTTCCATACATACCTTCACACAGCATTACTGTGTTGACATCTAACTACACAGTGAAGTTCAGGTTGAACAAAGAGTTCTAAAACACTTGGTTGCTCAAGCGCAAGCCCTAGGAGGCAGATACAGCTATAAAATCAATGCACAGCATATGAATCCAGACAAGATTAACACTGCAAAAAAAAAATGGGTATCTGCCACTAGGAGTAGTACAGCCAATGAAGAGGAAGTTGACACACTTACAAGTCTATAAAATGAGAAAATAGAATCTGAAGATGGCGACCGCGGATGGACATACCACTAGATGGTGGTCAACGATACCCAAGAAAAAAAAGACAAAGGACAGAATTCTGGACTTAACCAATAGATGGCAGAATAATGCACACCATGTGAATCCAGAAAACTCTTCAAGCTACAAAAACTACACCTACTGGTAAGTAACCATTTAGCTTCTTTGTTTGGGCAAACTCTTCACAGCCTGGATGTTCAGAGGGTGGTCTCTAAATTCCTTGTGCACTGCCTGAATATATCTGCCAGCCTGGAGTTGAGTAAGGAAAGAAGTAAATGGCCAAAAACCAGCCTTCTCCATCTAGCCGTCAGCTCCAGTTAGAGCATTAAATCAAACAATCCAAAAAGGTGCGTTCCTCGCAGCAGTAGCCCACCCAATTTTTGCTTTATATCTTGAACCTTCTGTGTCACACTTTAACTAGGTGAATTAACAAATACCTGTACTCCAGCAGCAAATATAAATAATCTAACCTGCTGGTTTCACAATAACCTTTAAGGAGACAGGCCATTTATGTAGAGCTGACAATGAAGTAGATGTAGGTCGCCATGTATGTCACTCACCTAGGTGAATGCTTAAGATACTGAATGTAAAAAAAGATGAAGTGTGGGAAATTCTTTAGAAAGCTGTACGTATTGTTTTGCAGAAAAATTAATAAATGCAGGAGTAGAAATGATTGTCCACTGGGGTCAATAGCAGGAGTTAAGCCGGAAACCATGCACACTCCATGGTAGTATTATAGCCAAGGCAATGGCCAACTACACAAGCCTGTCGTCCTTATCTGATATCATGCCATGCTGTGCATCTAAATGCCCTTATTTTTTCATGTAGATCTAAATAAAACCACTATATACTCTGCACAAAATGTGCGGTATTTGAACCATACAAAGAGTTCGAGAAACCTTTTCATGGTACCTAATGTCTTTTGGTCTTTTGAAAATATTTAATACATGTTTTAAATATTACTTTACTTCTTTTATTCCGGAGTGATAGACTGCAAGATCATGTAGTAATACCTAGAAATCAAAGACCAGGTGTGATAGGTTCTTCTTGTGACCTTTCCTTGTTGCTTTCTGCTTGGTGCCCAAAGCTACAGTGTTAAATGTTTTGATACATGCCAGAAGGCCATTCGTTTTAAGTGTTTCTTTTTTGGGCCAGCAGAATAATGAAAAGCAAATGCGCCAGCTCTCCGTAATCCCTCCCATGATGTTTGATGCCGAGCAGCGCCGTGTAAAGTTCATCAACATGAATGGGCTGATGGAAGATCCCATGAAGGTGTACAAGGACCGGCAGTTCATGAACGTCTGGACAGACCATGAAAAAGAGATATTTAAGGAAAAGTAATTACCCTTTCTAACAATATTCTATTCTTGTATTTGCTGTATCACACAGGGGCCCAGGCATTCCAATTAGGTAATTAAACTGGTGATTGGCCAATAAATAAATACATTCTATAATCACCACTTGGTCTCACTCATGCAACTAAATACATATCTGAGATGGTCCTTGTGTGTGTTTTAGAATAGACCCCCTTTGTTTGTTTTTCCTCACCTTTCATTTAATTAAACTCTAATTAAATTGGGGCCTCTGTTAGGTGCCATTTTGAGTAGCTCTCTCTGGGTGTTTACTGTATAATCTGCTTGGCTGACTTGTGGCAGCTACAACAACTTGGTAGTACACTGCAGGCATACCTAGTGCTGGTACCTACAGATATTTCAGGGAAATGGCATATGGAGGAAGTTTATTTTGCTGGGTAAAACACAGATAAACTCTTCTTGCTACTGTATTTGGAACTGGTAAATGTGAAAAGCAACGCAGAATAATGTGCTTTAAATGTAAATGTCTGATGTTTCTTGGCAGTAATCCATTCTCTTTCAATAGATGGCATTTTAAACATAGTGGTACTGTTTAAACTTCATATTGGAACCGTATGCTGTAAAATATTTTAACGTTTGTGGCCTTTCACTTTGCAAATTATTTTGTTTTCTCACTTCTACAAAACTTCATGGAAGTGTGTGTGTATGTATATATATAGATAGATATAGATAGATATAGATAGATATAGATAGATATAGATAGATATAGATAGATATAGATAGATATAGATAGATATAGATAGATATAGATAGATATAGATAGATATAGATAGATATAGATAGATATAGATAGATATAGATAGATATAGATAGATATAGATAGATATAGATAGATATAGATAGATATAGATAGATAGATATAGATAGATATAGATATAGATAGATATAGATATAGATATAGATATAGATATAGATATAGATATAGATATAGATATAGATATAGATATATACATATATAGATATATAGATAGATATATATTTCGCTCCAGTGTTCCACCGTCACCGAGTCACTCTCTAAGGCGGGTGCTGCAGCGCGGCGGTGTTCCGCGCAAATATAAAAGCTCCACACCGTGTCCCCTTGATTAAATCCGTATGAAAATACGAGGTTTGGTCCCTTGTTTATGTTTACACTGTACACCCACGCGTTTTTAAAAATGGTGCCGCGAAATGCATTGTTCATGACACTGACGAAGGGAGTCTTTCCTGAAACGCGTTAGTCTGAATAAAAAGTTTGGCGTTCTAAGCCCTATTGATCCCGTGAGTGCTGCGTGTCTTGTTGGATTTAATCAAGGGGATACTGTGTGGAGCTTTTATATTTATATATATATATATATATATATTACCTACTGGCGGTCGCCAGTAGGTATATATAGTTAGGATTTTTTCTCTATGGGATTTTTGAAAATTCTATGTCTAATAACTTTGGCGTTTGTGGACGGAATTGGCTGAAATTTTCAGGAAAATGGAACATTTTGTTTCTGAGCAGCAACTGAAAATTTGGGGGGGGGTTTGTCAAGGGGGGGCTGAGAAAAAAGGGGGGTCCCAAAACGTGTTTTTCCCATGTTAATTTCCATAGGGCGGTTGGCCTCACTTTTAGCCCGAACGGCTGAATGGATTTCCACGAAACTTGGCAAAATTGTAGATATTGTTTGCCCGATGTGCCTTTGCTAGGTCTCAAGATATGTGCTCCTGTGAATTTTGAGTAAATTAGGTTAAAAAAAAGATATATATCTAGAGCCGCGCCCCGGTGCGCGTACCGGGGAGCGCTCCGGGCGCGCCACGCGACTTGCGCACGGCAAGCTGATTGGTTCTCGGGTGTCTGTAAACATTCGAAACAGTCCGCAGCGGCCGCCATCTTGTGTCTCGGTAGGATTGAGACACAAGAGGTGGCAAAAATCAAAGGGCGAAATGAGCAAAAGGGGGCAGGGTACACCCTCCTGACACCCTAGTTTTGATGTGGGGGCCATAAAAGGGTCCCGCGGGTAAAAAAATAAATTAAAAAAAAATTGATTTTCACGGGGGGAGCGCCAGGTACGCGCGTACGGGGGAGCGTACCATGGAAATAAAAAATGACACTTTAAAAAAAAAAAAAAAAAAAATAGCATTTTTTTATAAATTGGAGGTAGTTCTGAAAATAACTTTTTTTTTTTGTTTTTGTTGTTTTATATTTTTTTAGACTTTTTAAAACGATTTTATATTTTTTTTTGATTTTTGTCAGGGGAAAAACAAAAACAGGGATTCCAAAACTGCTCAACAGGAGCAAAAAAATGTGAAAATTTAGGGACTGGCAGGGCAGCGGTGTTGCTGTTTCTTTATGGCAATGAGTTCAACACTCTGCTCCCCATAGCAGAGCAGTTCGTCACACTCCGTGCACAGAAATTTGATGCCTGCAAACACCGGCTGAATGTTAGGGACCATTCTTCCACGGGGTGGTCCCGAAGGTGTTGCTCCACCAGTGGAGGTGCTGCCGCCATCTGTGGGTAAATTCCGTGCCAGCTCTCTGACACTCTCCCTGGCAAAGTTGTTAGGGTGTCTTCTTTTCACATGCCTGATTAAATTAGCATTTCCAAAACTATATTTTTTCAGAGGATTGCCTCTGGATAAAGTACTACCACATATTTTGCAGGTTACTTTTGGAGCGTTGACTTTTTTTTGTCCTTCAGGGATGTCATAGAATTTCCAGATGAAATGTTTTTTTTTCTTCTGCTGAGGAGGGTCCTCATCTAAAAATCCGTCGGAATCACTGCTGGATGACTCTCTTGCAGCCATTGCTGTAGATCAGAAAAGTAGGAGATGAACACAGTACACAGAACAGCTCTTGCTCTCTCCAAGTACAAAGCAATAGTGAGAGAAATGGGTGGGTTTCACACAATTTGGAAAAAAAAAAGTTATGAACCAATGAAAAGTGTTATTTTAAAGTCACATGGTTTGACGCGCTTATGCTAGGCGTGTTTCGTAAGCGCATCAGGGCGTTTACGTTGCGCGATCGTATGCGCTTCCGGGTGCACTTACGCGGTGCGTCATAAGACGCATCTCGCGGCTACGCGATACGTGTCTTATGACGCAAGGCGTGGCGGCTACGCAATACGTCACAATGTTGTTTTCGTTCGCGGCAATAGCGCTATCGGGACGCTCATCAGTACGCGCCCCGGGGCGCGCCGCAAGATTGCGCTTACCCGTGCGTTCACTGGTCCGCGCCCCGGGAGCGCACCAAAAAGAATAAAAAAAAAAAAATGACATAATTATACAATATAAAATTCGATTTAAAATTTATTATTTTTAAAAACTATAAAAATTTGCTATTAAAAAACCTATGAAATTCACTGAAAAAACCATAGGTTATAGACCATATATAGTTAGGAATTAGCATTTACAAAACCTTGAAAATTCACTGAAAAAACCATAGGTTATAGACCATATATAGTTAGGAATTAGCATTTACAAAACCTTATTTTACTCACACAAAACCATTGAAATTCCATATA
>NC_136061.1:338886927-338889427 GCF_964261635.1 Lissotriton helveticus
TCTTTCTTAAAAAGAGGAGTGGAGGAGATGAGCCTGGTTTCAGGAGGGAGTGAGTTCCAGATCCTAGGCGCCATTCCTGAGAAGGAGCGTTTGTAGGTTTTTTCCTTCCGGAATCTTCGAGGCTTCAGCAGAAGATTGTTTGTGCTTCTGGTGGTTCTGGAGCCGCCAGAAATAGTCAGCTTCTGAGTGAGGTAGCCGGGTGAGTTCAGGTGTACAGCCTTGTGCGTCATGCAGGCAATTTTTAGATGTATTCTGGCTTCAAACGGCAGCCAGTTCAGGGATTTAAAGTCAGGGGAAATATGTGAGTGTTTTTTAGATCCAGTGATGAGTCTCGCTGCCGCGTTTAGCGAAGCTCTTAGGGGTGCAGTTGTAGTTAGGGGGAGACCGCAGAGGGCGATGCTGCCGTAGTCTATGCGAGGAATGACTAGTGCTTGTACTGCAGTTTGGAAGTCTTTGGCAGGGAGGAAGGGTTTAATTTTCCTCAAGGTATTTATTTGGAAGTTCGCTCCCTTAGTTGCCTTGCTGATATGCTGCTGCATGCTGAGATTGGCGTCAAGTGTTATCTCTAAAGATTTTGCTGAGTCCACGATGGTCGGTTGGACATTGAGTGCAGTTAGGTGCTTAAGCCAAGTTTGAGTGGTAGAGATTTTCGCGGGAGGTGAGATCAGAAGGAACTCAGTTTTCAGAGCATTGAGTTTGAGGTGGTTATCGGCAAGCCAGGATTGGGTGCTTCTGATCGTAGAGTTCAGAAGCATAATGTCTTTGGGGGATTGAATTTTGAGATATAGTTGGGTGTCATCGGCGTACATGTGAAAGTGTACATATACATATACACTGTACGTATAAGTGTATATGTGTTTGTATATATGTATGTGTATACATGTATGTGTATGTGTATAATTACCACGAGGCTCCTCCACAACAAAGAGACCCGAGGGACACAGTGAGGATTCCAGGAAAAAAGGTTTATTCAACACTGACGGCATGACACGTTTCGGCTAACTGCCTTAATCATATGCCTTGTTGCACCAGTGCTTTACATCAGTCCATTCTTTAGGCGGCAATTCTGTTCCCAATCGTGGGAGCCCAGCTGAGTCTTATTAACTTGAAACGTCATTGCTGCCTCCTCGGGAGTCTGCAACTCCCACACTGCACCATCTCGGCAAAATGAGAGAAACGCTTTCAAAACAGGACTCCTGAAAACTCTTAGTGAGTGCTGGTTGTCTAAAAAACGTAAATGCGTGCAAAGTAAAATTGTCCTGGTACCACTGTTAAAAACACCTCTCCTGGGTCCCCACCATACAGCATCGAGCCGAGTCCAGCTGTACTGAAAACTTTGCTGCAGTCAGCTAGTCCTGCTGTGAAGTCACAGATGACAGTGCGATGCTGGTCTCGGATGCAGGGGCCGAAGCATATCCTATCCCTTGGAAGTAAGTAAAAATGAGCAGGGGCTCTTTCCCATGTTGCTCTGGCCAACTTGACAGGCGGGTCCCCCAAGCACGTCATGGGAAAACGTGCAAAATATTCACCACAATGCTCCTCCACAACAGAGAGACCAGAGGGACACAGTGAGGATTCCAGGAAAAAAGGTTTATTCAACACTGACGGCATGACGCGTTTCGGCTAACTGCCTTAATCATATGCCTTTTTGCACCAGTGCTTTACAGCAGTCCATTCTTTAGGCGGTAATTCTGTTCCCAATCGTGGGAGCCCAGCTGAGTCTTATTAACTTGAAACGTCATTGCTGCCTCCTCGGGAGACTGCAACTCCCACACTGCACCATCTCGGCAAAATGAGAGAAACGCTTTCAAAACAGGACTCCTGAAAACTCTTAATGTGTGTATGTATATATATATATATATCTATCTCAGTCCAGGTTCCGAGTGGAATTCAGAACCAGAGGTCAGGACCTCAAAACACCTCATATCCAGCAGTCCACAATAGCCTCGAATAGAAAATACATCCGACAATGGAAAACAGGGAAGACGTTTTAATGTAGGATGACGCGTTTCACTCTGCAAGAGAGCTTGTTCACACAGCGCGCCAGAAACAGGGAAGTGCTTAAATAGTAAACAAAGGACTAAATGAAAACAACCAATGCTACACGCCTTCTCATAGTAATTAACACAGTAGATGGACTACAAAGTGACGAAATATAGAAACAAAGTAACAAAAAAGCATATGACGTTAAATGCTGAATATGCATGGTCCCACACATTTACATGTTATTAATCCCCAAAAAATAATAGCAGGTAGTAATACTATGTACACGGGGGTTATTTACAAAAGGAAGGAATATTTACAACCAACAGTGAAGTGCCTAATATTACCATCCTAAAGCAATGCTGTTCAAATGAACAAGAAAAAGAAAATGATGACATAGTGCCAAAATAACATTGCCAAGCCTAGCTTATAATTAGCAGCTAAGTAAATGCCCTGTGCAGAATATTACAAACATATTAAATGAGATAAAGAAATAATCATGTGAATAGGACCACAG
>NC_136061.1:338894427-338896927 GCF_964261635.1 Lissotriton helveticus
TATATATATGTTCGAGGCATATGGGCTGCAGATGGTACATTTATGAATAGATCGCCATCTGGTGTTGGGCTCAGATGATTGCACTTGTTTTTCTCTTGGAGAAGTCTTTGTCGTCACGAGATGGATGACTCCTCCCTTGGGTGCTAGTGCGCATGGGCATCGGCTCCATCCTTAGATTGTTTTTTTCCGCCATCGGGTTCGGATGAGGATCGAAGAGCTCCGGATCGACTTTGACAAAGAAAGTTATATTCGGCGCGTATTCCCTTTCCAATTCGACGGTATTGTTATCGAACGCGGCTACACTTCCATTTCGACGCGTTTCGACGTGAACAACAAGATTTCCAACTGCTACGTCGACGAGACCAAGAGGCCCATCTCGAAGTAGTCCAGCCCGGAGTCCATGGAAAGGACTCCATTCAAAAAATGTCCAACGTGTGGTGCTAAGTTTCCACACAAGGACCTACAGGAGGTGTGCAACCTCTGCTTGTCCCCTGAACACGAATCCAGGGACTGTGAAGCCTGCGCGGCATTCTCCTCCAAGTCGACGATTAGAAACCGTCGAGCCCGAAGACACGAGGTATCGAGAATGCAGTCACAGGCAATCCCGGAGCTGTTCGAGGACCAGCACCCCGAAGAGGAGGAAGAAGAAAAGGACGAGGCGGGGTCAGGAGCGGACGAGTCCGACGTCGAGGAAATCGACGTTCATCAAACCGTGAGTGACGACGTACCTTTACCAAAGAACAGACCCCGCACGGTGTCGACCCCGCCTTCGAGCCCGGTCAGGCAACCGAAAAAAGTTTCAGACGCCCCGCCTTCAGGCCCTGCAACAAAACCGAAACCGAAACACTCGGTCTCCCATCATGGTGGATCCGAAAAACGGCCCACATCGACACCGAAGCTCCATACAAAGGAAAGCTCGAAGTCGAAACAGTCCATTTCAAAACCGAAACATGCTTCGACGTCGAAGACAACCTCGACACCGAAGACATCCTCGACACCGAAAACATCAGATTCGAATAAACTTTCGGTGCGGAAAACACAAATGAACAGCCAGAAGAAAAAGCACCTTTCGGAACCAAAAACTTCGGTACCGGCACAGGAGCATCAAACCGATCCTAAACAAAAGACTCTGTTTATTGATCCACAAACTGGCAAGGTAGTGACAGAACTACCTAAAAAGAGGAAGAATGAACAGTTGGACGACAAAACTCCTCCTCCTAAGAACAGAACAATGGGGACGAATACAACTCCTCCCCTTTCTCCACAACCTAGAGACACACCCTCTTCTCCTCTTCCTCACACTAGTCCAACTACTCCTTTCACACCACGCCCATCTACACCTATAACAGATGTAGAAAGTGACACAGGAGAGGGAGAACATCCTAGGGATGATGAAGACACGATCCCAGAGGATGAAGACCCATGGGAAGATTATAATGTAGGGTCAGATAATGATAACGACCCTGAACTGTATCCCTCAAAACCCTCACCACCTGATGATAATACAGGTTTTGCACAACTAATTAATAGGGCAGCAAAATACCACAAGGTAGAGCTACATGCAGAACCTCAAATAGAGGATTTCCTGTTAGAAACACTACCTGCTGCACAAAGAACATCAGGAACACTACCAATGCTTAAGGGTCTCCTCAATCACACATCAGAAATATTCAAAGACCCGGTGAGGGCTAGGGTATAAAACCCAAGAATTGATAAAAAATATAAGGCAGCTTCAAAAGACCCAATATTTATCAAGGGACAAATTCCTCTGGACTCACTAGTGGTCACAAACGCTCGTAAGAGAGCAAACTCTTTAACTACAGGAGAAGCTCCACCTCCTGACAAAGAGTCTAAGCTGATAGATGCCTCCGGCAAGAGAGTAGCATCCCAAGCGACAAACAGCTGGCGCATAGCTAATATGCAAGCGCTACTTGCACGGTATGACAGAGCTCATTATGATGAATTAGAAAAACTCATCGCGCATCTCCCTAAAGAACATCAAAAGAGGGCAGACCAGCTCATACAAGAGGGAAAGATAATAACTAATACTTCCATTAAGTGCGCCCTAGACGCAGCAGACACTGCAGCAAGATCCATAAACACAAGCATCATGCTAAGGAGACATGCATGGCTCAGAGTTTCAGGGTTCGAACAAGAGGTACAATCATCATTATTGAACCAACCTTTTGATGAGAAAACACTTTTCGGCTCAGGGACAGATGAGGCCTTAGAAAAGATGAAAAAAGATACGGAAACGGCTAAATCAATGGAAGCATTGCAACAGCCAACCCAAAGAGGTTCCTTTCGTAGGTCCACCTATAGAGGAGGATCCAAAAATACAGGTACAAGCCAGCAACCAACCTCTTTTACACCGACATCACCCAGAGGTAATTCTAGAGGCAATTACAGAGGTAACAACAACAACCGCAACTCTCCAACCCCAAAGCAGTGACTTCATACAGCTCCCCCCAGACCATATAACACCGGTCGGGGGACGCCT
>NC_136061.1:338904427-338909427 GCF_964261635.1 Lissotriton helveticus
CTGCTAGGTCTTGGACCCCATTCTCGAAAGCGTCCCCTCCGCCTTGAGAATTCATCAAAAGTTTTGGGGGCTCCGACTCCTGCAGGCTTCTGGTGGGGAGCGGCTGCCATGATTGCTCGCGGAATGACCACGACTGAGCTACGAGATGGTGGTGCTCTCATGCTGACGCCAGCTTCAGTCTGAAACATCCAGAAACAAGGTGGGGCTTTCATCGTTTGGGAAAAAAAAAAGTTTTCATCCTATGAAAAGTGTTGTTTTTAGGTCACATGATCAAGCCTTCCATCATTAGGAAACCAAAAGTAAAATGAACCAATGAAAAGTTTTATAAACAAGTCACATGACCTGTTATGCGGCATAGGGTGTAAAATGCGGAGAAAATACGTTGGCACGTGAGGCGGCGTCAGTAGCGGACCAATGTGCGAATAGGCCGAAGGCAACACAACGCGCCAAGATCCGGATGGCACCGAGGTGGTGTCCAGCAAGTTGCAGCACTGGTGTGGCCATCCTACAATGCTGAAAGTCGGCGTGGGGCGCCCCGTTGGCCTGTGAGTTTGCGTCAGTAGCGGACCGATGTGCGAATAGGCCGAAGGCAGCACAACGCGCCAAGATCCGGATGGCACCGAGGTGGTGTCTAGTAAGTTGCCGCACTGGTGTGGCCATCCTACAATGCTGAAAGTCGGCGTGGGGCGCCCCGTTGGACTGTGAGATGGCGTCAGTAGCGGACCGATGTGTGAATGGGGCCGAAGGCAGCGCAACAATATTTTCGGAATAGAAGACACCACTAGGCGCTGAGATTCCAAGATCCGGATGGCACCGAGGTGGTGTGTAGCAAGTTGCCGCACTGGTGTGGCCATCCTACAATGCTGAAAGTCGGCGTGGGGCGCCCCGTTGGCCTGTGAGTTTGCGTCAGTAGCGGACTGATGTGCGAATAGGCCGAAGGCAGCACAACGCGCCAAGATCCGGATGGCACCGAGGTGGTGTCTAGTAAGTTGTCGCACTTCTGTGGCCATCCTACAATGTTGAAAGTCGGCGTGGGGCGCCCCGTTGGCCTGTGAGATGGCGTCAGTAGCGGACCGATGTGCGAATGGGGCCAAAGGCAGCGCAACAATATTTTCTGATTTGAAGACACCACAAGGCGCTGAGATGCCAAGATCCGGATGGCACCGAGGTGGTGTCTAGCAAGTTGTGGCACTGGTGTGGCCATCGTACAATGGTAAAAGTCGGCGTGGGGCGCCCTGTTGGCCTGTGAGATGGTGTCAGTAGCGGACTGATGTGTGAATGGGGCCAAAGGCAGCGCAACAATATTTTCTACAATATTTTCTGAAGAGAATACACCACAAGGCGCTGAGATGCCAAGATCCGGATGGCACCGA
The DNA here is from genome assembly GCF_964261635.1 of Lissotriton helveticus. Classification (NCBI taxonomy): domain Eukaryota; kingdom Metazoa; phylum Chordata; class Amphibia; order Caudata; family Salamandridae; genus Lissotriton; species Lissotriton helveticus. Next base: position 338,905,801 of record NC_136061.1, read on the forward strand.
GGTGATGTCTAAGTTGCGGACCGATGTGCGAATGGGGCCAAAGGTAGCGTAACAAGATTTTCTGTATGGAAGATACCACTAGGCGTTGAGATGCTAAGATTCGGATGGCACCGAGGTGATGTCTAGCAAGTTGTGCCACTGGTGTGGCCATCGTACAATGGTAAAAGTCGGCGTGGGGCGCCCTATTGGCCTGTGAGATGGTGTCAGTAGCGGACTGATGTGCAAATGGGGCCAAAGGCAGCGCAACAATATTTTCTGACTGACACCACAAGGCGCTGAGATGCCAAGATCCGGATGGCACCGAGGTGATGTCTAAGTTGCGGACTGATGTGCGAATGGGGCCAAAGGCAGCGTAACAATATTTTCTGTATGGAAGATACCACTAGGCGTTGAGATGCCAAGATTCGGATGGCACCGAGGTGATGTCTAGCAAGTTGGTGTGGTCATCCTACAATGCTGAAACTCGGCGTGGGTCACCCCATTAGCCTGTGAGATGGCGTCAGTAGCGGACCGATGTGCGAATAGGCCGAAGGCAGCACAACGCGCCAAGATCCGGATGTCACCGTGGTGGTTTCATAGTTGAGAGGCACTTCATCTGCAGTGGGGCGCCGAGATCCGGATGGCACCGAGGTGATGTCTAGCAAGTTGCTGTACTGGTGTGGTCATCCTACAATGCTGAAATGTAGTGGGGCGCCCATTTACCGTTTCAGTTGCCATTCAGCTGAGTTTCGGCTGCTCTTGATGCTACAGCGACAGGCGGCTGCAAGAGGACTCTCGAAATGGCGGCCTGTTCTTTGGATTTGGGCCTGGTCCACTAAAATGGCCCTGGGACACCTTAGAACTTGGACGCTCGATTTTTTTTTCCTTTCCTGTACATGCAAAAAAAGGTAAATGCCCGGTACGTTACACGCTTCCTCTGCCACGATGAACTCTCCAGAGGAACCGAAAAAATATATAGTTGTGGTAACTATACCATGCATCGTCATATGGAGAGGTGGCACCAATTAATTATAGTGCTGCATAAAAGAGAGATTTGGAGGAGAACCCCTGACCTGCTAGTACATTCATCAAAGAAGTGGCACTGAGAGCTTCAGAGGCAAGGGAAACGGTCCCAAATATTTAGAAGAACTTTGGAAAGATTAAAATGACATGTTTAGATTGTGGTAAATTAATTTCATGTGGACAGATGAGTGTTACTCTAATAAATACAGCATATGAACATCATCATAGTCGATGGTTGGTAGAGACATTTTGACTATATCCTGGACCTGCCCGTCTTCGCCCAAAATGGCGCCGGAATAAATGGGACTCGTAACTCCTTGTTGTGTACTGGTTGCAGAACCTTGAAATCACGAGATACGTATGCAGTTTTGAAGCACATGGCGGGCGGGGACGAGAATTGATTGAATATTTCGACATCCCTATTGATATTAAGTTCTGATGTGTTATTGATTACTGTACTGTTGAAAGTTCGAATTAACGTCACCCATGGTACTTGCCCGCAAATGTATATCTAGATAATTTTATTGTAACTGGCCCTGTCGTATTTTAATTATAAAATGTACGTCCACCGATTCCGTAACTGTTAGACACCTTAGTTCTTGCAACCTAATGGCCCGCCCGTTACGTTCCTCTACAGTGTAAATGTCTATTCATCATATACGATTACAGTTTGCTCCGTGGCAGGCCCACGTGGTTATAGGCTCGTATTTGTATAATGAAATTTTCACAATAAAGGTTTTTAAAAGAAAACATGGTAGTAGTATATACATTGGTAAAGTTTTTAATAATAGTCACTGTTTTAGAATCATTAAAAGGCAAGTGAAATAAAGCAGACCAATTACATGAAGGGTAAAAGGTATAATACGAAGGAACGCAGTAAAGATAAATGGTCAAGGGCTGTTGTGTTTTCTATTCCTGCAACATAAAGTGATCGATAAGAATCTCATATTCAGGCGTATCGGCGACTAAGACAGCAGGTCGACCCTCTTTTGCTCAACGGCTCCGTCATGGGACGAAGAAACGCTCTTTTTCTCGAAAAAAGAATATATTTTACTTGCAGGACAGTTGTAAAATTTCCGGGAAAGTACATTAGCCTGGAACATTATAACATATATTTAAGAAAAAAGAATGTTCGGAAGTAATTAAAAGCGTAATTTTTAGGTGATATGACCAAGGCTTTCATCATTAGAATAAGAAAAGTAAAATGAACCAATGAAAAGTTTTATTAACAAGTCACATGACTTGTTATGCTTACGTTACGCGCTGCGCGCCCCGGATGACTTCCGGATGCGCTAACGCGGCGCGTCATATGACGCATTACGCGACAACGCAGGTCCAGAATATAGTCAAAATGTCTCCACCAACCAGCGGTCGAAACACAACCCCTTTCAGCAGGCTAAATAGTTCTGTTAAATGACAACAGAAGGGACAGGCAACAAGAACCATCAGTCAAAGAGGGGAGGGCTAGTTCTTCTCTACCGGGTTACATTGGGGCGCTACCGGAACTGATCGAATTGGTAGTCTACAGTGTTTCTGGATGTTTCAGACTGAAGCTGGGGTTAGCATGAGAGCACCACCATTTCGTAGCTCCGTTGTGGCCATTCCGCAACCAATCATGGCAGCCGCTCTTTATCGTTATTTTGGGCGGGGTGGGTGGCGGAGCCGAGCTGTTTTGCAGCCATCATTGTGTGGAGTTCAGTTCATCTCACTAGTTTTGTATTTGTCATGAGGGGTTGTTCCTAATGTTTCTATTTTAGCGAGGTCAAAAAGAGATCCCATTAGTGGCCTACTGATTTTGCTCGATTCCTTTTCTTTTTTTTTTACACGATTTTTCGTTATCTGCAAAGACTAAACAGAGTATTGCGACTCTGTGTTTGTTTGTAAATAGAGAATGAACCAAAGAGAACTAATTCTAAAACAGTAAATACTTGGATAACAATCAATCAAATGGAGAGAGAAGCAGGCACGACGGATTACAACGGGGGCAAAGGCCTGCGTTAACTACCTTTCACTATCTGCAAAGAGAGAGTACTCCTAAAAGAAATGAGGGGGGGGGGCACCATTCAAAGCAGATCAGTGTGCATAAACACGAAAATGTTTTCACTTACCACGTACTTGACATTCGACAGCTTATGATATTTGCTATTAAAAAACCATTGAAATTCACTGAAAAAACCATAGGTTATAGACCATATATAGTTAGGAATTAGCATTTACAAAACCTTGAAAATTCACTGAAAAAACCATAGGTTATAGACCATATATAGTTAGGAATTAGCATTTAAAAAACCTTATTTTACTCACACAAAACCATTGAAATTCCATATATAGTTAGTTGCACTAACTATATATCGCGCACCCGCAATCCACTGCTGATCATGTCACATATTACATCATTCATGACATGGTCAGTGACATCACTGATGACATCACTGATGACATCTCAAATGACATCACTGATGACATCACTGATGACATCTCATTTGACATCATTCTTGTGCTAATACGATAAACCTCTTCAGACTCTAATATAACCTTAGATACACTCAGTGTATACAGACACTCACACACTGCCACTCATCCATGGAGTTACTCACACACCCAGTCAGTCATGCAAAGAAACAA
>NC_136061.1:338921927-339108451 GCF_964261635.1 Lissotriton helveticus
CTTACTGGACCAATGATCAGGAGTTAAGGTAAGAATGGGGCAAGGTCCAAGGCAGCACATACAGGTCACTTCGATCGGCTTGGTGGCATCGGGTACCCCTTTGTTTTCAGTGGGAAGCGTTTCTGGGAAAGAGAGGGGCAGGGTCTGCGGGCTAGTGAGATTTAATCCACAGGGGGGCTCTGTCGAGATGCTCGGGCACATGGGGACACAGACAATCCACTTCTCCTCGGTCTGTGGGGCTTTGTGCAGTGTTGCTTTTAGTGGTCAGGAACGTGCTGCGGAAGACACTCTCGTTTTAGTGGGCCTGCACAAAGAGGCTGCAAGAGGTGACTGGGAGTCCAGTCTGGGCAAACCCAAGGTGAGGGTCTGACTCTGGAGGGTCTCAGAACCTCGTTGGCACTGGTTGCCCACTTTGACTTCGGCTGGGGAGTATAGGTGTAGTGGTGCTTTCTGGTGTCGGGTTTTCGGCTGTCCGGTGTCCTGATGGTTCTTCTTGCGTGCCTGCAGGGAAGTAGCTCTGCTGCTCCATGTGAGATACTGGTTACTCCTTGAAGTGCTGGCAGTTCTCCCAGGCTTTTGGAGGTAGATCAGCTGCAGGTCAAGTCATCTTTGGCTCAATTGTCAGGAACAGGAGGTAGGCCAGCAGGTTCGGCACCAAGCCAATTGCTGCCCCTCAGTTCTTGCTCTTCGTGGCTCTTCGGTGTCCTCCTTCTTAGGTAGACACAATCTCCTGTCCTGGTCCCCTAAATACTAGATTTAGGGCCGTTAAGGGGAGTGAAGGGTGGTAGCCAATTGGCTTCTTACCCTTAGTGTCACCACACCCCCTATATGACCACTTAATGTTTGAAGTGGGCTTCACCGAGTCACTAATTTTGCCATCACCAAGATGGCGGAATTTTCCTAAAGGGAAACACCACAGGCAGCGCACCTTAGGGGTGTGACTGGCCTGGTAGTTCACCACGCCTCCTTTCTTATCTAATTTCCCACCTGTCCTGGTGTCAAATGGTCCCAGGGCCGGGGGTTGGCTGTTCCCCTGCCTTAGGAAGCTGTGGTCCCATATCAGAGGTGGCAGAGGCCTTTGTAGCCTCCTGCCTTGATATTCTGTTTGCTTAGCCATCCTATTTGGAGGAGGTGATAACACCGCTGGCCAGAGCAGGCATTGTTACTGCCCTCAGATAGTGTAGGCTGTCACTGGCACGAGGTCAGAACCTGTCTTTGGTGGCCGACTGATCAACACTAGTTAACCAGGCTACTAGAGGCTGGTATGTTTTTTGGAGACACCTCTAAGGTGCCCTCTAGGTGAATGTATTAATAAATCTACCCTTGGTATCAGTATGGGTTTTTTAATTCAAAGTGTTTGATAACAAACACCATAGATTTCAGTGAAGCCATCATGTAGCTGGGGAACTGGTTTTTGCCAGTGTCCAGCACATGTGCTTAAAATGGATTCCCTGTTCACTTGTAACATCGAAGATTTGACTTGGACATTACAGGGGCATATTTGATCTAGTGGATATGCCCACACATGTCGTTTAGTGCACCCATCCTTAGGCTATACTACATGTATTTTCGGCCGACATGGCACACAGACATTTAATTTGAGGCTTTCAGAAACCCAGTCGTGCCGAATTTTCGATTTTTAAGGCCCCACCCTCCTGTTTTTGTGTTTGTTGATCGTGCAATGTGCACTCTGGTGACTGGCATTGTTTTTCTTTATTTTTTCTATTTCCTGTGTAGTCCACATGTTATCATTGGCACTACAACTTATTACAGCTTCACTTATAATTCAGATTTGTTTCTCCTTTAATTAATTCGAGACTTCCAGACACCCATTATAATTTTTAGGTCTCGCCTAGTGAACGCAGCGCATGCGCTGCTTCACCTTGTCGAGACTATTGTTGTCGGTTTGGTGTGTGAAGGGGACAAAACATGTGCGCGCCGGACAGGCGATGTGCACGCGCACGGTGTCTTTTACAAACCACTCCCTCGCCGGTCTGCGCACGTCGTTCTCCAGGGTGTTCAGCTACTAAAGGTGGAAGCCAGATTTGGATCAGCATTCAGCAATTACTCTTTCACGCCTCAATGCGTTTCTGTTTGCTTGGACACCACTTTTTCCCCCGCAGTTTTAATTTATTTACTGAGAAACAAGGAATGTATTTATTTTTTATTATACTTGTTTTTCACTTTCGCGGCACACTGACTTTAACTTTAGCCATGTTAAGCTGAAGCGCGGGTTCCGCAATTGTTGAAAAAGTAAAAAAAATAGAGGTTTTTCTATTAGTTTACTTTTGCTACAATCGCGGCACCGGCGCTTTACTTTAACATAGTTAGAGGTAAAGCGCTGGTGCTGCGATTGTTGAAAAAGGACTGGGGCCTGGTCCCTGGGCAATGGGTACAGTTATTTAACCGGTGTGCAGCGGGTTGTTGTGAATGTGCCCGAGCTCATGGTCTGTGGATAGATAGACAGATCCCAGTGCATTATACACTTGTTTGGTCTCTGCTGCCAGAGATGCCAATAAAGCCCGCCTGTTACACCGCCCTACCCCTGAGTTGCCAGTACCTGTGCCCCTCTGTCTCGTGTTCTCTCGCTTCGCTTATATGCAACCAGTGGGATTTATAAAACTCTACATATGCCCCGTTTCAGCCAGGCCCCCCTGATCCGGGGTCCGAGGAGCTGGTCCACCAGGGGAGATTCCACACCATAGCTTCAGATTAACGAGTCTCCTTTGGAGTCCTCATGTGTTTGCATGTGTGTGCACGCTCGTGCATGTGTTTGCACATGCGCATGCTTGTCCCCCGTTTTAGACATCCTGGCCTGACCCTGGTCCTCTCTGACTACACTGGACACAGTAACTTCTCCCTCAGTGCTGCCGGTCTGGGCTCGCCGTGGAATATTTAGGGGCCCAGGATGCCTGGATAATAGCAAGGTTTGAGTTAGTAGAACACAAGATGTTGTGGGATCTGATTCTTTCTCCTGGAACAGAGTTTTCAAGTTAACAAAACGCGCTCTACATTTCTTGTGAACTTTCTGCCCAACACAAACGTGAAACTTAGATATTTTTCTCTCCTTGCATGCTTTTGGAATTCCAGTCACTCCTCTTTCAGCGAGTACAGATACATCGTCATCTTCTTGAAACAACACATCACAAATGAAACACTTTTCTACGTCCATTTTCACTGTATCTCACAGCAACTCGCAAGAACCTGCAACACATAAATGAAACATTTTTGATTAACAAAAAAATAAACAATAACAACAAAGTTACAAAACACAAACAAAAGCAAACTTTTTATTTCAAAAGTTAATTGTAATATTTACGTTCATTCACACTTTGTCATATAAGTCAACGAAAAAATTATACAAACTTTGTCTATCTGACATATTCTGCAATTATTTGATATTATGGTCATCAGAAACAATTTTTGATGTTATTTTTGACTTTCCCGTCCCTAAAAACATATAAAATTATACCAGACATGGGCAGATAAACCGCTATACTCTATATCTCAACTAATGGGCAGCCATTTTGAAAAATCTGCCATATTGGATTAATGCGTCATGATAGAGTGGTAGACTTGTCACCATTGTTTTCTACGGAAAAATTTCAATAACAATCCACTCACAGATATTGTATTGCAATTAGTTAGAGGTTCCGCAACAAATTGACTAGGCTAAAACCATTAGTCCTTCTGGCCCACACTAAAGAATTTTCTAGTTTACGCAACAAGATCTTTCAATTCTATCAAGGACAGGGAGGTGAGAATTATGCTTCTCTATCTTTACTGCATCAAAAACATTGCAGCCAATCACAGTACAATAAACGTAACTACATTTCCCATGAACAATCAGTCCATGGCACAATCTCATGCCCCAGTCACAATCCAGATCTCCTTTTAAGTATTGGTACCGCCATCTTCTCTTTATTTGCCAAGTAGATCCCAAAGCAGCAGTCTGACTCATTTGCATAACAGAAATGTGTTGAAAATCGAACCAATAAGCATTGTTTCAACAAAGAACTTGTAAATCTCCACCTAGGCCCCGAACAGAGGGCCGACTCCAGCCAGTACGATGTGGAGTGCGCACCTTGTAGAACTGGACCGAATCTGTCAGGTCCTGCAGCAAAAAACAAATATTGCGTCCACTGATAGTTCAACCTTCTTTCTGGTCATTTCCTGCTGAAAAAACAAAGACCAACCATAAACCTTTAGACACACTTGACTGATACAATTCACATAACATGGTGGGCAATCACATTGTTTATCAAATATTACAAGTATTATAAATTGCGTTAAATGTAAGAAAAAGAATGAGTCGGATAATGCTTTCCTCCGTGTCCTTAATGCAATTGAAAATTCTTGTTACATAAGCAAGAAAAGTTTTTATTCTGTGTCGGGAGCGGAGGCTCCAATTATGCTAATTTAAAGCTTAGCCACCACCAGTGACGCAACATCTACAATAGGTTTGTAATAAAATGCTTTGCAGGTAGATTCTGAGGACCGGTCTGCCGCTTTCATAATATCCTCCAATCTGGGTCCTAAAGCAAAGGATTTCTAAACCATAGCGCTTCTATTGGATGGGTGGCAAATTTAGAAACATCAATACCTGCTTCTGCTAGAAGCCAACGTCCTGGCCAGTGTTGCAGATGCCACTGATTTTAATGGTTTTTGCAGAGCAATAAGCAATTGACCATTATCATCTTGTCTCGATGTACTTGTACAAGTTTTGTAAACTTTTAGACAATATACAACACACAATTCACCATTGTTTGGAAATGCCGGGTATGACACCGATCTGGAATTGGATTTAGTACGTCTAACAATAGAGAAAGAAACTCTGTCTGGAGAAAATGCTCTACCTGCAAGATCCAAAGCATGCACATGTGATACTCTTACAGGATATTAAACAAAACTGAACTGTAAGCTTACCAGATAGTTGTTTACCCCAAAAAATAGCATTGTTTAGCCATTGCTCTAGAAAACGAAGAACAGTGCCGTGGAAGAGGAAGTTTTGCCAGCCAAATGCCCAGCATAACTTTTACTGACCTTTAAGCTAGGCCCGAGTTTGCCTGGGATGAAAGAAAGTTAATCACTAAAGAACAGTCTACCCTCAGCGGATCAGTTTCCCATACGTGGCACCAGCCAACCCATATTCTCCATGTTGAAGCGTAACGTTTGTATATTTGCTAACCAGGCCTGCTCTATATAGAAACAGCGTGTTGTGTAAGGCCTGGTAGTTTCCATCCCTCCCTGAAAGCTTCCAAGCTATCAGTGAGTTTCCCCAGACAGTATCAGCAGATGGGGTTGGTGCACAAGGTCCAAGAATAGATTCTGACGATGAGCGATTTTGACTGAACAAACTCATGCTATTTCCATCAGCACCAGAAACAGTGACTGAGCATTCCAAAGCGGAGTCACAAGATTGATCTCTGCCGCTTGCCTCCAAATTTGTGAAAGGACTGTGGATCATTGCCTTGCCCTTCTTCCTCTGCGGAGTGTGAACGGGCTTCTTCTTTTTCTTCTTTCTGCATCCACCTTGGGATTGGTGGTGTTCTGCCTATAGAGGTTTCCCCTTGCCTGGAGGGACAGGGCTCCTCGCCCTGTCAATCGGACTTGTCCCCTATGAGACCCTCTGTTATGTCCAGGCAGGTGGGGTTCTCTCGCAGACCCTCCTTCCCCGTGGGTATGGCTAGGGTATTTATTCTACGTTAAGGAATATGCAGCTTGTAAACTCTATCAGATGTACAAGTTACTTATCTTCGGTAACTATGTATCTGATAGAGACGATTGTAGCCGCAGATTCCTACACGACCCACCCTTCCTCCCTGTTCTGTGAGAACCCTTTGCTTGGTCTTCCGCAGTCGCCTGCCTCTGGGTGCTCTGTCTTCTGCGGGTGCCTCTTTCACTCCTCCCTGGCGGGATGCTTGTCGGTGGGGTTGCATCCATCCCTCCCTTCTGGTACTTGACTGATTTGTTGATGAGTGCTCTGGCGTCCTTACACTCTGGTGCTTCCAGTGTGGGGCCTTCTCACATTTCCTCTTCCTTTCTCCTTGTTTGGAGTTTCTGACTCGCGCAGTCCTCTGAGTTGGGGTTTTTGGCTAGGCCTCAGCCTTAGCTCCCTGGTGGTGTCGTCTTGGGGTAAATTGTCTTTACTCTTCTGTCTTTCACTGTTAATGGACTGTGGTTGCAGGCTTCTTCGTTTGCTGCACAGTTTTTCATATGCTTTTCCTGTCTCCAGGGAGAATGCTGTATTTGTTGCAGTGTTGCTTTGCAGTGGCTGTGACTGCTCTTCCCTTCTATGACTTTCGGTGCCTGGCACTTTTCCAAATGGGCTGTTCCCCTCCTTTCGCTTCTTTCCTTTCTGTTTATCTGCTGTTTCGCACACTGTTCCCATATTCTCACAGATTTTGTTTGTGATGGCTCCGCATTGTGGCACGGAAAAGTTCTCAGAAGAAAACTGATGTCAGTGTGCCGGGCGTGGCTTATGTGACCTCGCTGACGTCAAGCCCTCAGACGATGTCAGGGCGGGGTCACGTGGTACTGCAGAGATGCTGGGAAAAGAAATATTTTCCGGATCCAGTCTCACTTCTGGGGAAAATTCGACATTAAGGAATCTGCGGCTAGAATCGTCTCTACCAGATATATCGTTACCAAAGGTAAGTAACTTGTACATTTAGCCTCTGCTATACCTATGGAGACTACCTGGACTCTGTGCACACTATACCTTACTGTGGTATAGTATATACAGAGCTAGCTTCCTACAATGCCCTTCGTTAGATGTTGAATCTTTAACCTCTGCAGGACTCTGTGTAATGAAAGTGACCTGGAAAAATTAACTTAGGTCGACGAGGTTTAAAGGCCCTCATTTATGGACCGGGATCTCAAAGAAATGTGTTCAAGGCATTTCTCAAGTCCTTCTTGATATGAGGTGGAAGGATGAGGAGGGACCTGATTGAGTCTGTCTGGAATCCTAGAAATCCCAGACGCTGGTTGGGAGAGAGGGCAGACTTCTGTTCGTTGATAACAAACCCCAGATCCTCCAACAGCTGAATCGCCCACGAGCGCTGGAGCATCGCTGTTGCAGGATCTAAAGCCATCACAATATCGTCCAAGTAGACAGACGAACACCACTTGCTCGCAGAGTCTCCACAACTGACCTTCTTAGTTTGGTGAAGCACCACTGGGCCGATGACGTGCCAAAGGGAAGGACTATTAACTCAAAGCATTTGACTTGCCGGAAGAATTGGCAAAACCTCCTATGAGGAGGGAAGATGGGGACCATAAGGCATGCATCCTTCAAATCCAGGCGTACCATCCAGTTACCTGGTCCTAAGATATCTTGCAAAATATGACTGCTCTCCATCTTGAAATGGCTGTAAAGACCGATGCATTGAAATCTTTCAAGTTTAGAACCAAGCAAGAGCCTCCATCCTTTTTTCCCCCACTAAGAAAATGGTGCTGAGGAATCCTTTAGCAGTAGGCAGAGCCAAATTTCACTTCAAGAAGGGACAACTCAAAAGGAGACAATCTGCAACAGAGCCAGTTTCAGAAAAAGACATATCATTTAATTTTTGATCGATCTGCATCGACCTGGAGCCTATGCGCTTGGTGGATATCGCACGATTGGCATTATCCAGTTGGCATATAGGTTGCTGTGCCCAACCCACCAGTGCGTCTAAATCAATTTGCGACCCAGTGTCTTTTGCCTTATAAGCAATCTGCAGGACCTTTGTGAGGGGGCCTGAGATGTCCAACAACTTATCCTGGCAATTACGCCACACCCTATCTAAACCCTTTGGGATCCTTCAAAGCTTTTTCATGAAGGTGACCATTGTGGGATCAACTTCAGGGGCATCCTTGAGCATGCCTGAAAGTTCTGGCCTAGGACACTCTGCTTGTAAACGAGCACTGATCATCTTTTCGAATCTGTGTTGCACATTTTCCGCCACTTCTGGTGGAGGAATACAATATGATGATGCACGATATTCAGGCTCAAAATCTAGCACTTCTGCAGCAGTACTTGGTGTTAACTGATTGCCACCCAAATCTGCTATGTCGTGGTTCATCCTCATGATCACTAGAGTGAGTGTTACAAGGGAAATTCAAATAGTCTGGCACCTTGTGTGAGAAGGTTCAGAAAGTGTTGTATCGACCGACATAAGGGGCGCACGGTATCAGTGATCACCCATCCAAGAACTGGACAATTTTGCTTAAGCCTCAGTATGAGGACCTGAGGCGCTTTTGGAATTGGCTTTACACTTTTTAGGACCGGCGGTGGCTGGGTCACTTATCTTCAACTTGTGTCAACACCAACCCTGCTGAAGGCGTGCTCATGAAGTTGCTTAGTAAAGGGACCCAAAGCCAGAGCTAAGGCTTTATTCACTGAATGCTGCACACTGGTACCAAGAGTATCCACTATATCAAATTCCAGGCCTTGCAGTTCTCAAAATTCTTCAATTTATGGGTCAAATTCCGCCATTTCAATTTTAAACAGGTGTCCAGACACAGGGCGAGTGGAACCCAGGCAGACTAAAGAGAATACACTTTTGAAAGTAGGGGTAGCAGCCTGAGCATTCAGCCTCACAATTCGTATAGCCCTGCTAGGCTGAATAGGGCATCAGTAGGGGAGAGAAATATGGATTAATTCCTCCCTTTAAATGCTTCTGATTGTTCATCTCGGACTCCGACACTGTGGAAAACAGCACACGTGTGTGTCGGTCCAGAGGACTGGGCTTGCACCCACAGACCCCTGCAGTCTGCTTCACAAAACAAAGCTGCGGAGGAGGCAACCGCGTGCTCCTTAAAGCATCATTTGAATGAAACCCGATTTCAAGACATCAGGCGAGGCGACCGCGAAAGTCATCACCTGTTGCACTAAATGGTGAACACTAAATACCCAATATTATGATAATGCTTCAAAAACAAGTTATCAATGAGAATGACAATGCATCGCTAGGCAGCTGCCAAAGGCGTCGTCTTTCATTCAGCGCAAATCACGTAAGTAATAAGAAAGGATACAAAGGCTCTTAACTGGCTGCATAGCAGCAAGGAAAGAGCAAGAGAAGATGAAGGTTCTAGTACTTAAGAAAATATCTGGACTGTAATTGGAGCCTGAGATGGTGTCCTGGAATGTGTTCATAGGAAGGGTAGGTGTTCTTTTGATGTAATCAAGATAGAGAAGCATAATCGGAGCCTCTGGTCCCGACATAGAATTTAAATGCAACCTCTGTTTTTGAGGCAGAGCTTAATCTCATCACGAATCATTTCAGCATATAAAGTAACCTCTTTTGTAAAAAAAAGTTTTAATCTTACAAATAACCAATAAACTTCTCATAAAAGTACAAAACAACTTAATCCACCTGAGAGAACCCATTTACTGATTCCAGTTTCTATTGATCAGAAGGGTACAGTCAACACATGGTTCAAGTTAGAAGCGCTGAAAAGGCGATTTTCTACTGTAGTATATTACATTTGCAAATTTACATTAACAAAAATAAATGTGATTATTAAGATCAATACTAAATCAAAAAAGAGGGGATTACATATGCTGAAATTATTGCGATATAATTTAGCTCCCCACAAAAAAGACATATTGGATGTCCATCGGTTATGAAGATCCAACCGCCTCCCACCTGGGCAGCTACACTTATGAGGGCTGACATAGCACGAGCGGAACATAAACAACAGTCACTACAAATATTAATTTAGCATGTTGCTTCGCAATGCCAGTATCATTTGATCCCATTTCTACCCCCAAAGAATCTGGGTTGCAGATAGTTGAATTTGACAAACTACAATTTCCGATAAAAATCGTTCTATCTGCGACAGAAGGGGAGCCAGTGATGGACACATAAAAAAAATATGTACATCATTTGCAGAAATGTGACCACATCGAAAGCATTTCCCTATCGCATCCCTAGGCCATTTAGACACCTTATCAGGTGTATAATATAAATTAAAGCAGGATTTATAATGTTGAGCAAGGAGCTTTGCAGATAGAAATAAGTCTGTTGCCATGTCCAAAGAGATTTCAATTTGAATATCTTGTCTATCTAATTTAGTCCCCCATTTAAGATTCTGCTGTTCGATATCATTGGCTTTTGTATTTAACATCAGCTTATATAAGATACCTATCTTTGCTCTTCTTGTATTACACTCGATCAAGGGATTTAATTGAAAGGAGATGCCACTTTTCTCTAAAAACTCCCTAATCTGGAGATATTTAGAAAAATTCTCTCTGGGGAGTTGATATTGTATGCGTAACTTTTCAAAAGATTTGAGAGCACCATCAGAATACAGATCTCCCACCACTCTTATTCCTCTCACCCTCCAGTTATACACCACTCTATCCCATAGATCAACTGGTAGAAATATTGGCGATATCAACGGTGTGTAATAAGAAATTTTCTCGAAACCAAACATATCTCTAACTGCTCGCCAAACCTTATACGCCGCTTCTAAAATCTTAAACCGTGTTCGCTTGTAATAGCTCCATTCAAGATAGAGAAATAAGAAAATTTTGCTTTTATACCCAATAACATTTGATATATCAAGGGACATTCTGCCAAATGCTCTGGTGCTGTTCCTGTCAACAAGATACCCATCCCTTGTAACCTACATGCATAATAATATAATACAAAGTCTGGTACCGAAAATCCTCCTCGCTTTTTCGGCAATATCATGAGATGCCTGGCCCGTCGTGCTTTTTTCCCTGACCACATAAAACTCATACAGATTGCTTGTAATTTTGCCAATCTAACTTTAGGGATCTCCAAGGCTTTACAGCGAAAAAAATATAAAATTTGAGGCAATATCAGCATCTTTAATAGATTACATCGCCCTACTAGGGAAAGGTGTAGTCATTCAGCCCGATCTAGTTGTTTCTTTGCACCGACCAACAGTTGATCCCAGTTTGCTTTAACCAAAGTAGTAGTGTATTATCGTAATTTTACCCCCAAGTATACAACTTCTTGGCACAGCCTTGGATCAGTAAAATTCGGAATGTTTATACTTAGTAACTGAGTCTTAGCAGAATTCAACTTATAGCCAGATGGCCTGCCAAAAATTGGTGCCAGTTGTTCGATTGCAGGCATCGCTACCGCTGGATTGGGCGTGACCACAGCCACGTCATCAGCATATGCTAATACTTTAAATTGATAGGACTGTATAAGTTAAGGGGGTATATGCACGCTAAGTTCTAGCATCTTTAAAAAAGGTTCAATATATAAGGAGAATAACAGCGGAGAGCAGGGGCATCCTTGCCTTGTACCTCTGTTGATTTCTACCTCCGCCGACTCGAGTCCCATAGTGTTAATACGTGCAACTGGTCGGTAATACAATGTCTGCAATGATTTTAAGAACTGTGGCCCAAAGCCACGTCTCCTCATCACCTCCCATAAAAACCGCCATGTAACACGGTCAAAAGCCTTATCAGCATCAAGCAAGATTAAACAAAATGGTTCCCGAGCGACTTTAACATAATCCAGGAAGGTTTGTTGTACTGCGTTGAGGGATAAACCCATGCTGTGTTGATGATACTAATCCTGAAATAACTACAGAAAGTCTGTTGGCTAGAATCTTTGAGTATATTTTCCCATCTGCATTTAAAAGCGAGATAGGCCTATATGATCCAGGAATATTAGCCGGCTTACCCTTTTTATGAAACACTACTATAGACGCCTCCCTCCATGTTTTAGGGGGTGCACCTTTCTGTGCCTCTAACATTGTTAACAATAGATCCGTCTTCAAAACAGGAAAAAAAGTTTTATATATTTCTAACGGCAACTTATCCGGCCCTGCCGCCTTCCCTAGCGCTAACCCATTTACTGCCTTTTCAAGTTCTTCTGATGAGATAGGAATCTCCATTAATTGTATCTCCTCCAACGAGAGGTCTCGGGTACAATATTGAGTGGTCAAAGTAGTAGCCGCTACCTCCTCATATACTTCATCTTTATATAAAATCTCATAAAATTGTCTAAATACCTCCAAAATTCCCTGATCATCCTTAACAGAGTCACCCTTCATATCTAATAATTCATCTATACGCTGAGCAGTCTCCCTTGATCTAATTTTTTGGGCGAGGCATCTGCCACTTGCCTCACCGTACTCATAATGGATTTGTTTCTTAACAAAAAACTTTTTTACTGCCTCTTTAGCCCAGGTCAAATTTAGCCTTGCTTTTAGCCGTGCCACTGCTGTGACCTGATCCAATGGGTCTGTCCCAGCCTGTTTGCTTTGCATAAGGTTTTCCTCAGCTGTAATCAAATCCTGATATAGTTTTTTAGTATTGGCTGTCTGTTTTTTTTGATTGTATAAACCATAACTCAGTACCTCTCCACGAAAGGCGGCTTTAAAACAGTCCCACACTCCTCCAACACTGCTACTCCCTCGATTAGTATTGAAAAAGAAAATTATCCATTGTTTCATATGCTCGATGAATTGCTGTTCCACTAATAATTTACGGTCAAAAGAGAAGGCTCTTGGTCGAGTCGTTGATATTATACCAGCAATAGAGAAAACTACTGGCCCGTGATCCGAAGTAATTCTGGGATATACTTGTATCGTTGCCTGATTTAGAAGTGATTGAGTAGTGAAGAAGTAATCTAATCGGACTAGCGTCCGATGGGGAAAAGAAAAAAAAGTATACCCGGGTGCACCCCCCCTTAAGAAGGCCCACGCGTCCACTAACCCATGATCGCCCGTTAATGCCTGTAATGCTTTAAACACGCGTGGCTTCCTACCAACATACTTTGACTGTTCATTATTTAGAATATTCGGTGCAAGATTTATATTAAAGTCACCACATAGAATCAATGGTGTAGGCCACGCTGCTAATTCAACATTCAGATTTTCCAGAATCCTTGCTTCATCTAAATTTGCACCATATACTACACAGACCGTGAATTTACTATGACCCACAAGACATTCTGCAATTGCCCATCGGCCTAACCCATCAGATAGGATCCTGCCCGTGTTGGTTACATGTCTTTTAGCAAGAATAGCTACACCTCTTGCAGCACCAGAATATTTGGTACAAGTAATTAAATTAAATCCTAGTTCTTCTAACAGTTTGACCATACTATATGAGTCTCTTGCAGACATATTATATCACATTGGAGAGCTCGTAATTCCTGTGCAACCCGGCATCGTTTCTCCAATGAATTCAGCCCCTTGACATTCAACGTGCCTACCCTAATCCCCCTGTCTGCCATCAAATCTGATCTGTTTTTTTTTCCCCATTTTTCCCGCTTATCCCCAAATTAAGCAAAACAAAATTACTGACTGCTCTATCACAAAGATTCCTTCCCGACCTTACTTCATGTATTATTTTCTTTTTTCTACCCATTTCTCACCAGCTACCCCCAATTCCCCAACCCCGCCACCCATTACCTTCCCACCACCCCTCCACCACCCACAACGAGGCTTAAGGACAATGTTCTCTGCGATGTGGACGTGCCTAACCCCGTGCCCCTGTGTTTGACCCCCCAGGCCCCCGCCCTCTGACTGCCTCCCCTCTCCTCCCATTGAAAAGCCTTACATCAGGCTTTCTAAAAATTAGAGACTCTATTCCACTTTACATACTTTTATATGGCTTTATACATCTATATATATCTCCCCAATAATATTTCTCCCTGAAATGAAAAGAAAAAGTGTTCCAAAAGAAAAGAGCCACAGAAAAACAATATTGAGAGAATAGAAAGATAAATCTAAGGGAGAGGGGGAGCCCCTAAAATATATCTGTTTTAACACCTTACTTTCCCATTGCAACTATAACACAACAATCCAGCAATACATCTCAGAAATTACTACCTCCCACCCAGTTTTGAAACAAGTTCAAGTTTAACTATTAATTTGTATTATTCAGATTGGGGCTTTTTGGATGCGCTTCCATTTCTTTTAGATAAAGCTGTGCATCTGAGCAAGAAGTAAAATATCGGGTTTGGCCCTTGCAGATCGTCTTTAGTTTTTCCGGATTAAGCAGAAAACATTGAGCGCCCTTTGCTTGGAATGGAGCTATTAACTTCCGCAACTCCCATCGCTCATGTACCGTCGACTGGCAAAAGTCCGGGCGGACAAAGAATTCACATCCAGCACTTTTCCTTTTTCGTTCGGGACGAGCCAAGTCATATAATGCCTCCCTCAATAGATAGTTATTAAGGCAAAGTAAAATTGCCCGGGGATATGCATTTTGTTTATTATGCCGTTGCCTGATCACAAATGGAAACCTATGTGCCCTGATTATTTCAATGTCCCAGTTCCAGGTATTGAGTTCAGGGAAAGCGTCTCTAAATAGCTGGATGATAAACTTTCGTGGATCTGAGTCCTCCTTTCCTTCCGCAATACCCAATACGCGCAGGTTGTTGCGTCTATCCCGGTTCTCTAAATCTGTCAGCTTCCAGTCCACATCACACCTGGATTTTTGCAAGTTCTCGATATCCGCCTGTTGTTTTACCAGAGTATCTTCAGCTGAGGAGATGCGTTCTTCGACTTCTACCACCCGCGTAGAGACCTCCGCACATGTTTTAACCAAACGTCTTACTGTGCTCTAGAGCATTCTCACTGCTCCTTGTGTGCGCAAGCCCTCTGCTCTGGTTTTGCTCCGATGCGCCATAATACTCTTGTATACCATTCCTAAGGTGATTGATTTCTCCTCAAGATCCTCTGCGTCCAAGTTCAGCTGGGTCACTGATGAGCCTTGTTCAAACCCTACAATCGCTGCAGACTCTGTAGACTCTACAGCTCTCCTTACAGTTCCGTTAGAAAATGTGTACTCAAGTTCTTCCTGAATTTCCTGGTCTTCTTCGACAGGGGTATCCCCCCAGTCACCCGGATTGCTGAGACTGTCCTAATCGTTTTCCTTATCAGACGCCATTGTAAGATCTGTCATAGAATAGAACTTGCCGTCAGAGCCAGCATATTCAGACTCACTAGCCAGGTCAGTTACTGGACAGATAGTAGGGTTTATAGCATCTGTATTACCTAGTTCTCCCACTGTAGCTCCATCGCTATCCGGTAGTTGTTCACTTAGAGAGGTCGCCTGTATTAAGCGTTCATCAGAAAGGCTCACGCTCTCTGCTGTCAGGGGTTCGTGCTGATCAACCGTCATCATATTTTGGGTGTTTTGAGAAGTTTGCGAATTCTGAGGCTCCACATTTACACTGGACTTAACTTAAGTCCCCTTTTTATTAAATATTGCTGGCACTACTCGCTGTTTCTTTATAGCATCTTGGGGTGGGAGATTTTGGCCGCCCTTCTGAGCCAAGTGCTCATTCTGCCCCTTTGAGCCTGATATGTCAGGTAATTGTGCTGTTTTACGGCTCCTGTCCACCACCATAGTGTTTCCAGTGGCATGTTCCCAGAGTTCTCAGATGTGCCTCCTTCGCCACCCAGAGTAACCACCTGTTCCGCTGCCACAGTTGTTACGGCCCCATCAACAGGAGTACTCACAGGTGTGGGGGCAGTTATTCCTCCGCGATTCCTTGCAGCTCCTCTGCCCCTTGCCATTGTCAACACCAATTGCGGGGGACGCAAGCCGCAGTCAACAATCCCGGCACGGCAAGGCAGCCCACAGATCTCTCTGTAAGCGCTCTGCAAAACCACCGCAGGAAAGTTCCGCTGCCGCTCGGCACACCGAGCAGGTCTCTCTCTGCGTGAAGCAGCCGCGGCCTCTCCCGGCGCATCCGCGTCCCAATAGACCGACAGGTGGAGCCGCCGCTGCCGCCCGTCACAGCTCCTCCTTCCCTCTTCACTGGTCAGCAACCGCCGAAGAACGCCAACACAGGGAAACCTCAAGCTCTCGCAACTTCACGGTAAGTGCCCGCACTCCTCCAGACATGGACCGCCGCCTTGAGAGAGTTAGCACAACAGATACGGGGAAAGCCAGAGGGAGTATAGGCTTTCACTGAGGGGGTCAAACGGAGCATCGGTCCAAGCACCTCACTCGGCCACTGCTGCGGCCGCCATCTTGACCCTTCAAAAACAAACATAGTTGTGCCTTTTAATGGGTCTGATGATGTTGGATATAAGTAAATTGAAATCTCAAGGTTGTTAAATCAGGCTACGAAGCAGCAAACAAAGCATCTATTGAAGAATGATTCTTCCAGCCCTTACGTCTGCACAGCCTGTGAATTCAGAAATATCATGGTGTAAAACAGAACCATCACTCATCTGCAGGAGTATTTTGGAACTTGAATAATTTTCTGGATTCAGATGCAACCCTCTCACCTCCCCAAAATAAGGTTAATTTGCTCATGCGGGAATTAGAACTACTCCCAAAGGTATGTAACTATTTTGATATCCTTCAACGTCACTTTTTTTGTTTTCTAGGCAGTTCTGGGTTTCACTTGAGCTGGAAAAGTGATTGTGGCTAAAGAACAAGGCATATTCAATGTTGTGCTGAGTTCTGTTGAGGGCTCTACTAAAATGTAAGAAACATATGAACAATTTAGAAGGAAGCAGTCACCGTTGGGGCTTCCAAACCAGTTTGTGGAAATACACTGAAGGATCAACTATAATAACAATATATTTAAAACAAATATGTACATCTTGTGGCCTCTCTGAAATTCAAATGCTCAGAAGAGTTTAAGTTTTTAGATTCTTAACCTTTTGTAAACACATGCTTTAAAACAAAGTTTAGAACTATTGCCAGGCTTTTGATTCTCTCTTTACCGGTATTTCGTTTCAGGGGAGGGTTTCCATTTCAGACAATTAAACGTAGGCCAGGATTCTAACATTGCAGTTGGTGAACGCAAGCTTGTCTGTATATGCATTCTGTGCATTCAGAAACTAAGAAGTCTTTCTGATTCACAGGTTTGTTCAGCACCCCAAAAACTTTGGTCTCATTTCCTCCTACTTGGAAAGAAAGGTAAGGTGTTTATTTGTTTTGTGCAGTTTTGATAGTGTATGCAACTTCCTCCTAAATCAAGGCTTGTGTTGTGGCTGCCAGTATGCTTTAACATTAACTACAACAATTAAATTTGCTCAACAGGTGGAGTGATTGTTTTGCGCACTGTTGTGCTTATGTGAATTGTCCCTAATCACTGGCTAATTTACATGTGTAATGCTCAGTATTGGATAATTTTCATTTTCAAGTAGTGGTTTCACATAGTCTTTTCCTTACTGTTGGCAGTTCTCTTTTCCAAAATATGAAGTCTGTGACAGACCCTACAAACTTAACATTGATTGTCAGATTCCTTTAATTCAGGCATAATCTGATTTATGAAACTACTGAGATGACTCAATTCTTTACAAGATTCCCCCCCTCCTCCTCCTTCTCTCTCTCTCTCCCCCTCTCTTTCTCTCCCCCACTCTATCTCCTCCACTCACTCTCCTCTCTCTCCCCTTGTTTCTCTCCCTCCCCCTCTTTCTCTCCCTCCCCCTCATTCTCTCCCTCCCCCTCTCTCTCCCTTTCTCTCTCCACTCTCTCTCCCCCTCTTCCTCTCTCCCCTTCTCTCTCCCCTCTTTCTCTCTCCTCCCCTCTTTCTGCCTCCCCCCATCACCATACCCCCCTCACTCCTCCTTCCCCATATTGCATTCATGTTTGTGGTTTAAGCATTTACTCACATTATAGTCTTAAAGTAAAGTGTTCACAGCTATAAAGACCAGATTCTTGGCTACATTGCAGTACTTCATTAGAGAACTCACCATTCACTATTGTGGTTGAGATTCAGTTGTGTGAAACTATATTGGAAACAAAAGAGTTGACAGCCCATTTGTTTCAATGTATGCCTCTATTTTGTAAACTTCCCAAACTCATAGCGGTTACATCTTTTCTCCTAAAGCCTCCATTTTGTCTATACTTAGAGAGGCAAATGCATGGGTGATGAACCGAGGTTTCTGTCACCCTGCTCAACAATTTCCTCTTACCTAAAGTGGTTTCGCCACAAACAAATGTGTTTTCATTTCTTTCAGATGCCAATGTCTCTTTTTATTGTGTGCCTCTCCTTACTGACTTTCCGTACATGCACATACATGGCATCTCATCCACAAGTCATGCCTATAATGCCTACTTTGCATCATAGGCTACTGTGCATGGGAGACTGGGTAGTCTCCTGGAACTTAGACCAGATGGCTGGAAAAAAACTCGCTAAAGGTGCAGGTAGAGGGTGTCTAAAAGATCGAGTGTAAAAACACCTTTTGAGAAAGTAATGGTTTTGGCTTAAATGGTGAAAATGGACTAAGATGAATTTCTGTGCACTAGGCTGAGCTAGATCAATAGGGAACATAGTTACCACCATATTTATGGCTACACTTGTGATTTTTAGCTAATTAAGGGAGAATTTGCCAGTAAAAAGATAAGTTTGGCAAATGTTCTACCTCCTCTGTGTCATGAAGCTGTTAGGAAAAGCCATTCGGTGAGCGATATGCATCCTCTATTGTGCCGTTTGTAGAGAGAACCCGATGGTGGCAGGAAATAGTCTGAAAAATGGTGCCCTCAATGTACTGCTTCAGGCCTACATATTGTCAGTGAACAAAAAGATATCTTCAATTAAACAACGTGTTTTCCAGAGCCCAGTCACTATATGGGTAGGAGGATGTGTAGTGTGAGACTATAGACTGCTGTCGGAATCCAAAACGGTTGTCTTCCAGTGGATCCTCTTCAGTAGTCATAAACACTGAATTGCCTGCTGACGCGCAGAATACCAGAACACTTTGCAATATACACACACTCTTGTAAGGGACATAAACTCGCATAGGTACATGAACAATAGGGCTTGCAGCCTAAATAGGCCACAAATGGTCACATTTCATGTGTTTCATTTTTTAAAATAGTTTCATTTGTTACAGATGACTAGAAATATCCGTCACAACACTCTTTTTTAAATAGAAAAATTAAAGAGAAGCAGAGCATTGCCAGCACTTAGGCTTTGCTAAAGACAGCTTGAGGACATTCAGAATGTTTAAATAGGAATGGATTATGTATGTTGCTTAACATTCGCTTTGAAGTTTGTAACTCACATTTTATGACTTTCTATTTACTGGGATTATTTGCTTCGGCTGCCCAGCTCAAGTTCATTCCTCCCGTTACCCATACCTTGTTTACAGTATTCTTCTACAAACTCACCTTCTGTAAACATGCCTTTAAATTTCGTTCTTTTCTTGTCATATTCGCTGTGTATTCAAAGACCGAGGTCAAATGTCAGGCTGTCTCTTCCATTGAGCTTTATGTTTATTTTTCTTTCTCTGACTTCAAAGTGAGAGAATTTATGTGACAATCATGTTGGCTACTGGGGATCCTACTAGAGGAAGGCTCTATGATCTTTTTTTTCTAGCGCAAATTTCTGTAAATTAACTGTGCTTACGATCAAATCAATACATTGGGTGATGACATTTCCACACATTATTATTTGTGTACTGTATACTTCAATCAGTAAAACTGTATGTGAGTGCAATTGTAACTCTTTTCAGTTAAAGATGTGTTATCTGTAGGGGCAGTGCGCTACCATACCAAGCATACGCGCGTTAATCCACTCCACTCTACAGGCTCCACAATACTCCACTCCACACTGCATCACTGCACTCTTAGCTGCACCACTCCACTCCACTCCACTCTACTCTGCATCAGTCCACATTACTCTACTATGTACCACTGCAGTCTTCGGCACTGCAATCTACACCATGCCACTCCATGCGACCCTACTCTGCAACACTGCACTCTATACCATTGCACTCTGCTCTGTGCAGCTGCACTCTGCTCTGAAACAATCTACTCTACGCCACTGCTCTCAGCGGCATTCCACTTTACTCTTCGCCATTCTACACCACTGCACTCTTCTAGACACCGTCATTTCCACTTTACTGCTACTGATGAATAGATTGGATGGACACTAGGAGGTCAGCCCAACCTCTCTGCCTATTTGAGACGCTAGACCCTCTGGGAGCTCCCCTGCACCAATACCTTCAGTACAGGTCTCTTGCTCCTGCCAAGGCTTGTTTCGGGTCCAGTCCGGACTCCACCGCCTTGGAAGCCTTCCTGCACGACGTGGGACATCGGGACGAACGAGACCCAGGACCAGAGTGGACCTGCTGTCTTGTTTTTCTACCCTCTGCAAATTTGACCGATAACAGTGAGAGCCTATTACACCAGTGGCCAGCCAGCCAAGATCCTCTGCTCATGAGCTCCACAGCCAGAGTCCACAACCTTTGCTTGTGTCCCCTTGATTTAGGAGTTCCCACGACCTGAGCCTCCCTTTGAGTTCACCCGGATTTTCCCCCAAGTCCCCCTGACACTGGTGGAGCGTTCAAAGCTACCATCCTGACCAGCACCTATGCACTCGAGACGCACCAGGGCAGGTAAACCAAAGCTGCTGGTGGTCCTTTGGACCCTGGCCCCTTAGCATCTCCAAATTCAGTTCACCAGTACCTTTTTCCTATATGTGTTTTTCATCCCATAGGAATATATTGCAGCTTTTGAGGCTCAAGTCTCAAAACTGTTATTTGAGTATTTTTCTGCCTGCTTCTAAAATACATATCTTTGCTTGTACTAAAGTTATTCTAAAGATCTTGGTGTCTAAATTCTTATAAAAATATACTTTATTTGTATACATTTGTCTCGGATTTCTTATTGAATGTGTGAACCATTTAATGACTGTGCGTGTACACAAATGCTTAACACTCCCCTCTGATCAGCCTAAATGGCTCTGCCACATTACCACAAATAGAGCATTTGGGATTATTAAAGTTAGCCCTGTAAACCACGAGGGTCATCTGGACATTTTTGCATGGTGTGCCCTTATATTGGCATCACTACATAAAAAGCCATCTTCCTACACAGTAGATTCTACACAATTTTTTCAAAACCAGTGGACCAGCGGCAGGTCCTCCTCTAAAGCGGGAAAGCGTCGCCCCACTGCTCTCTGAGCAGTTACAAAATACAAATAAAATGATAACGCAATGTTATTAGCTTTTTATTTTTTTGTACTTGGTCGTTTCTAGGGATCGGGTGTGCGGAGCAGGGGGAGGAGTGGTGGGCACTATCTAAGTGCGCATGACTATTTGGCCGGCTGTCTTGGGCCAACCAAACAGTCATGCGCACTTTGCATGTTCTCCACCGGGCTATTTCTTTCAGCCTGGGTGGAAAGTTTACACAGGCTCATAGTCCCTCTCTGAACCACGAACCATGGCGCTTAGACCAATTACGATGCTGTTGTCATGGTGACCGCAGTGTTGTGATTGACTTAGGGGAGCCTGTGTGCTTCCTGCTTCAGACCAAGTGTCAGAAGAGATGAGGAGAGGCGGCAACCATACCAGGTAATTGATTTATTTTTTCATTCCTTTCCCCAACCCCCTGCCTCACCACCTCCGTTCGGTTGCAGCCGCCACTGCATGCACTATACACTAGTCTACTCTGCACCACTGCACTCTACACTACTATACTCTATTCCACTGTACTCTCTGCCACTGTAGTCTACACCACTGTAGTCTACGCCACTCTACTTGGTACCACTGCACTCAGCGACAGTATACTGTGGTACTCGGCACACTCTGTTGCTCTACTTTATGACACTGCACTGTATGCCACTTTACTCTACATTGTCCCACTCTATGCCACTGTACTATGTGCCAATCCACTCTTAGCCACTTTAATCTAACCTGCACAACTGCACTGTATGACACTAAACCACTGCACGCTATGCCACTTATCTTTACACTGAAAAACCTACTCTATCATACAGATAAAATCAATGATCTTTCAAGGTGTACAGCAAGATAAGCAGTGGTGCATACTATACCCCTGCAAACACCATGCTAAGAGTGGTGGGCCCCAGCCTGGGCTATGTGTGCTGATGCTGAAAAGTTGGTTTAGCAATTAAGTTAAAAATTAACGCCAAAATGCAGGTACTAGCTCATTTATAAACATGAGAGGCATTCCTTCACGTATATGCTCTGAAATGTCACAGCTATGGTATAGTGGCGATGCGCTAAATAAAATAGGTCCCAAATGGGATAATAGTGCGGGTTCTAACCTATGTGGTAGGGCGAAAGACCCTTTCCTTAAAATACGGGGCAGTTTGGTAAACTCGGAGAACACAGGGTTGTGCAAAAAGTGTGGCAGAATTGCGCTAACATAGTAGCAAACGTAAAGTCAATGATCGGTACATGTGTGCAGAGAGCCAGCTGTTCGTCATTCCAAAGCTGGAGGAGGACGTTGTCCCGAGGGGTGGCTACTGTATAAATACTGGATCCTGTATTGCTTAGCGCTGGATTCGGTGTGTGATCGCTTCTGCTGCAATCGTGTCATGTAAGCGATGTCACATGAGCCCGCGCACTTGGGAGTTGTAGTCCCAAGCCCGGCATGAGTCTATCCGAACGTGCCAAGGGAATGGAGTGTGTTCGTAGCTCTGAAAGGTGCTAATGCCATCACCATCTGTATAGAGGTGTGTTGAGAGGTGTAGTCCCAAGCATGAGTCTTACCAAGCTCGTTTAGTCCATGACATTCATTCTTTACTCTGAAAGGTGTTAGTGGCATCGCCGTTTGTGTAGAGGTGTGGAATACTGACTGTATCTAATAATGGATACAAAGGCACTACACATAGGTTATTGTCCGAGAATGCGGGACTTATGGTAAGATATTGGAGTACACACAAAAAAACTGTGCACTGAGGACCTGGTTTACAGGAATTCAGTATACTTCCAGCTGAAATTGCATCAAATATCAGGCAAAACGTGGGAGTGACCACGTCGAAAAGGGCACTTTCCTGCAGGAGGTGCTTCTTAGGCTGGGTTTTGATCAAGCATTGCTGACGCTTGACCTGGCGACCCTTAAACAATCTGGAAAACCAAGAATACATTGGTTTCAGATTGTACCCGTGCAGTGGTACATCGTGTTACAGCAGTTGATACTCATAATAGAAGTAAAAACGACAGCGAAAATGTAAGTAACCATAACTATGGAAGGGAATGCCAGCTGGCCTGCTAGTAGGGCACATTCATGCATGGCCTTTACATATACTGGAGTCCATTTTAAACTTCTATCGACGCATGTATCTATACGATATATCCTATGTAGGCTATAGATCGTTTTGATGGTTAATTGGGTTTAGTTGAATTGAAATAATGCCCAGTCACCTGCTGTAGGAAGGTAGAACCCTGACTATAGTTGCCCCCAACTTTTTGCCTGGTGTTTTGCTGGTTTTCTGACTTAGTTGACCTGGAACCCTGCTATTCAGGGCCCCAGGCCTACTGCTCTCTCTGTAAAATGGATTCCATGTACCTTAGATACATATCTAAATTGGATACTGAGTCACCTTATCAGTCCCTGTACAGTGTACCTTAGGTACCCAGGGCATAGGTGTACCCAGGGCCTACCAGGGGCTGCAGCATGTATTATGCCACCCCTGGCTGGCCATCCAAATCTGACACAACTGGCTGCACGACAGCTGGGGCAAGGTGGTGTAATCACCCTTTGCTTTAGATATAGTATACCTATATCTAACCCTAAAAATGGACACACAGATCTCCTATCAGTCACTCCTATGGCAGGCCTTAACAATCCTGAAGGCAGAGTGCTTGGAATCGTGTGAGATGGTGCTCTGGCATGAGCTGAGCCTGTCTGCGGCTTTCGGGATCCATCCCTTAGCCGTTTCCATGATATCGCATACCATATACTCTTAAGTGCATTATAATCCTCGCGGTTATGTGCCAACTCTGGTATCGCTTTATCAAAACATGTCGAGTAAGGTGTCATACGAATTGGAATACTAACCCCTCGCCAATTCTGGCGACGGGGTTAGCATTCCACCCTTCTAGAGGGACACGACATGCATGTAACCTATAACCCGGTTAAAAGTCAGACAGAGCCTTAGCATCCACAAAATGGATGCTGCCACCGAGACACAAGTCTGCCCTCCTGCTGCTGGGAGTCCTCCCAGAGCAGGAGATAAGGACAAAGGGTTTCCTGCCAGGGGCGGTGCCAGCACCGTCCCAGACAGGGTTTTGTGTATTGTAGGTAGGCAGGGCTTTAGAGGAAGGTGACTGCACGTGGCACCCCGGTGCTCACTGTGCATAGGCTGGCTGGAACCAGTTCCAGGGGCACTCCAGCCCCTGGCCTGGGGAAAAGCCCGCCAAGGAAGTGGGTGTAACCACCCCCCTCCTGGTCCCACCCATAGGGCAGGACCTAGTCGCGTGCCAGCCCCCTTTTCCCAGATAAAGGTAGAGACTGGCCCCCTTCCAAATCAGATCATCTTTGAATCCTGAAACTACTTTCGGCGAAAGGAACTCAAGACTTCTTCCTAAGATTTCTCCCTTGTGACTAAGGAGTAGTCATCCTGCATCCGCAGGCACCATCTAAGAACACTGCGGTCTGCTGTAAGTCCTTCCTCCGGAATCCGACTGCCCAGCTCGACGAGAACCGGCTTCCCTGGCACCTCTGACCTCTACCCACCTCTACAGCCCAGCTGAGAACCGTGGGTGCGACGAGACCTCAAGGGACCGGCCATCTGCAAGACTGCACGACTTCTTTCCAGCAAGCCCGCCGAGTAATCTACTGGTGAGTGCTTTGGGGTCCGAGAAGCCCCGACTCTGAGCAGCTCCAGCTCCGAAGTGCAGCCCCCCAGCATCTCCACGATCTGCGTGGGGCCCTTCTGCTTTCCGCTGCTCACCGCGTTGTTTGGCTACTAGCCCGTTGGCTTGTGGCCTTCCTGACGACGCCCGACGACATTTCTGCTGCTGGTCTGGTTGCTCCAGACTGGCCCTTGCTCCCTTCCAGAAGAGGAGCACCCCGGACCCTCCTGGTCCACTCAAGACGCCATTTTGAGTCCACCGCGTGGGCTTGAATTAGCCAAGGCTTGTTGCCCAATCCTGGGTAACTTCGACGCCAACGACTTCATCCTTCGTGGGACAGCTCGCACCTCCATCCTGGTCGCCGACAACGCCTCCTGGTCCGAGAGACTGCAGAGCCCAGCAGCGCCCACTCACCTGACTGCGGTGACTTCGCCCGGTGCCATCCTGGTGCCCACTTAATCACTGGCTAGTGATTCAAGAACTTGGTCCCCTCTGCTTTCAGGTTTTCTTCTTCCTTGATCCAGGCTTGGATCCATCGAACTTTCCTTCACTGGTCGCCTGCCAGCAACTTCTTCCTTCCAGGCTCCTGGTCCGGCAACGAGATCCCCGACGTCTTTTCAGACCTATGCAGCTGCAGCCCCTGGGCTAGGTAACTTCGGCACTCCGGTGTCCCAGCATAGCCTCACTATCCAAGGGTCAGGATCCACTGTCGTTTTCTCCCTACCAGGTCGGGTTCGCCCGTGAACACTAACTTTGTGAATTCTAGCTTCCATAGACTTCGTCCCGCATCCCGCGTGAGAGTGCACACTCTGCACCCGAGTCCCCTGGGCCTCCTAGTAGTAATCTAACGATTCCCTAGTCCAGTCCTAGCGATTCCAAAGCCTATTAGAACTGTTACTTACCTGCTAGTAATTCGCATTCCACTTTTAGCGTATATGGTTTTTCGTGCCCCTCGGGCATTTGTGTAACGTGCTAACTTAAAAGTATTTTCGTAAGAGTTTTGTTGTGTGCTTAGCTCCCTGTCTCATAAAGAGCCAGGGTAGTCTTGTTATAAATAAATACACTGTTTATTTTCATAACAACTTGTGTGGTGTCCTTTCACTGGGTGTTCAAGGGGTAATGTGATGGTAAAACAGCTGGCTTAACACGCCCTCTAGAGTCTTAGCCTTAGACTGCTCGTATCCATGCTACTAGGATAGCTGGTCTATAAGGTTGACTTACAACCAATCATCAATAAGGGTTGTTTGGACTGATATATAGTGATCACTAGAATAGTGAGCACTGCACATCAGGCCAACTTCTCACACCTGCTGAACACTTTCTATGAGTATTTTAGAACCTCCTCTTTGCGTCTGGTGCATTCTTTGGTTACTGCGAATTATCCTGTCTGAGTCAGGAAGATATCCCCCCAGCACTAGTGAAGCTGAGAAGTTAAGGGCCTACTTGTAAGAGTGGTTTAGAAGCTTAGGTACCTATATACATAGTGAAGAATAGTGAATAAAATGTGTGCTGAGTTTTCAAACAATAGGACTACAGTTTGCAGCGGAGTAAAGTAAATAGTTACAATTTTGATACATTTGAAAAATGAGCAGATGCTTGCCCCTTTTGGAGCAACATAATATTTGTTCACTTAGCCATAGATCATTTGCCGTTAGGGTTCAGTTCACTTCAAATCGAGGAATTCTGGGAATGTTGGATTTTACCATGTTTGCTAGCATGGTTTCTGTTAAGTGGGCAGAGCACTGAGATACGAAGAATACTTCTCCAGTATTGGGGTGTCTTTCATAGATTCACATGCCTGAATCATGCCCCGTCGTCGGAGTGGGAGTCCCACGGTACATAAAAAAGCAGATTTTCTACTGCACGTCGTGTGAAGGGAGTTTCCCTGAGCTCTGCTCAGTACTTCTCAAACCTGACTGGTTTTCTACCTATTTTGGAATGTCTTCTTCAAAATCTCTCTTCAGACCATATGAGTCTTGTGGTAAGCTTAGGCTTTTTAAAGAAGATCCCCACAAAAAAATTGCATTTATTGCCTGTATCCAGACCATGAGGTAAAGAATTGTAAGATCTGCAGAACCTTTCCTCAGAAGACCAGGATAATCCTCTATCTGAGGTAGGAGGTTTGGCTTCGGGGTCTTCTATTTCTTCCAGAAAGGGGAAGATTAAGGCGGAGGTATCTTCTGGGGCTAAGGTGTTGAGAAAAGCTAAGGATTCAAGCTTGCCTTCTTCCTCTACCTCAAAAAAGGCTTCTCCACCTTCAAAATCCAGACTTAATACGCTCCCGAGAAAGTCTACTTAGTCTGTACCAACTAAAAGATTGTCACAGAAAAATTTGCCTCAATGAAAGACATCGTCGACAGCTTCTCCGTCGACTGTTTCCATCTATGATGTTTCCTCCACATCGACAGTAACTTTCTCATCGCCAAGACCTAAGATGATTGTCGTCGGCTTCCTCACTGTCGACGATGGTCTTAGTTTCAGTAAGGCCCATCTCGTCGATGAAGGTTCTACCATCAAGCGTCGACGCTCCGTCGTCGACGACAAAAAGGATGTCATGGACGGGCGCATAGTCGACGAAGCTTAGCCCGTCGACGAAAGCAATCCCGTCGACGGGTTCCTCGTCGACGGAGATCGCCTTGTTTTCGACGACGAGGCAATCTTCGTCAACGAAGTCTTCGATGATGTAGTCTTCGTCGACGGCGGTGGAATTTTCATAGCCGATGCAGCTGTCGACGACAGTGTAATTTTCGTCGACGACGATGGAGCTCTCATCGACGGCAAATAACACCGTCGTCGACAGCTGCGTCGATGACGAAAATTCCACCGCCGTCGAAGGCACGTCGTCGACGAAGACTACATCATCGTCGACGACTTCGTTGACGAAGAT
Source organism: Lissotriton helveticus (assembly GCF_964261635.1). Lineage (NCBI taxonomy): Eukaryota > Metazoa > Chordata > Amphibia > Caudata > Salamandridae > Lissotriton > Lissotriton helveticus. Next base: position 338,949,313 of record NC_136061.1, read on the forward strand.
TACCTCGTTGTCGAAAACATCGTCGACATTGTTAGCCCCGTCGATCAAGATTGTTGTTTCATCATCGGCCACGATTTATACAATATCTCCGTCGACGGTTGGTCCGTCGACACCTCTTCTTTCTTCATGCACAGATTTGCAAGTTTGGTCGGCTGCTCAGTCTGCTACCTCCTTTACCTCTCCATTTACGGGGGTTTCCTTATTGCAATGAAGAGGCTCTTCTCGAACGGCTCTATCACCGCTGAAATTGCCTGAGCAGCTTCTAGATTCAGAAGAAGAGGAGGATGAACAATCAGACGAGGATGACAGGTTCCAAGTGGCCAGAAGTCCTTCATAACTGCTGATAAAGTGTCAGGAAGACGATGAGGATGAAGATCAACTTCATGAGTCTATAGATCAAGCCTCTCCTGTGGTGCCAATAGCACAGATGCCGCTAGATCTCCTTAACAATCTGCAATACATGTTGAACGACTATTAACGCCGGTTCCATCCATCTGAGTCGGCGGAGTCGCTTCCTGCAACACTAATGCCTCAAACACCAGCTTCAACCTTAAGAATCCCAAGACAATCTTCTCCAGCACCAGCACCTGACGAACGTTCCACAATTTCACCTTCTCCGGCACAATCTCACCATACGCAGGGAGATTTAACCACTGATGATGACAGAGGAAGGAGAGGTGGATGATAAATCTGTGATGTCGGAGTGGGACGATTACCAAGCACAAACCCCATCACCTACTGCTCCTCATACTGCGGACTCACCGCCTGTGGACATAGGGGATTCCATCTCGTAATGGAAAGAGCAACAAAGAGGTTTCAAATAGCTATGGAAACTAAACAGGACGATTGCTTGTTGTATGACTTTAAAGATCAGCCACAAAGACAAGTTAAAACAATTCCAATTATAGACTTTATATGGAAGGAGGGCCTTAAAATAATGTCGACTCCAAATTCTTTGAAAGTATAAAGCGCCTCTCATGCATTATAGGACAAGCTAAGACAGAGTCGGTGTTCACTCAAGCAGCCCAGCGACGAGCCAGGAACCCGTCCTCACAAGTGACCGCTCCACCTGACAGAGATGGCAGACGTCTGGACTCCATCGGTAAAAAGGTGTCGACGATAGTTGCAACTACAATCCGTGCAGCAAACTCCTTAGAAATACTGGGGAGATATGATCGACAGATGTGGTCGGATATTTCACCATATCTTGAAAAGCTTCCGGAACCAGAAAGATCAGAAGCTAAGAAGATATTGCATGACGGAGAGTGCGCTTCTGCGGACATGGTTGATGCAGCCGTAGATGTGGCGTCTACAGGTTTCCAACAGTTAGCAGGGGCAGCAGTGCTGAGGAGGCAAGGTTGGCTGAAGTCAACATCCTTCCGCCAAGAGGTCCAGGCAAAAATAATAGATATGCCTTACGATGGGGAATTTCTCTTTGGCCAACACATTGATGAGGCCTTTCAGGCCATAAAGAAAGATACTGAAACCGCAAGGTCGCTAGGAAACCTGCAGTTTCGCAAATGGTCCTTTCAAGGAGCCAATGGACGTGGATCCTATTCTAATACAGGGGGCTACTCCCAACCACGCTCGTACCAATCTTCACAGGGTACCCAGCGATACCAGCCGTATAAGCAACAAACATACGGACAGCGAGGCAACAACTTTTCGCAAGGAAAAAGAAAGTCCTCTTATCGGGGACGGGATTCTTCCAAAAGGCAATGAGACCGGTCACCTGCCACCACCTCTGCCCATACCAAGGTCAAAAGTTGGAGGAAGAATATCCCATTACTTCTCAAATTGGTCCAAGATTACCACGGACAAATGGGTCCTGGACATGGTAACCAGAGGGCACGCTTTAGAATTTGTCAAAACCCCTCCAAATTCACCTCCAAAGGGTCCACCAGCAGCCCACCTCAAGGAGCTGTTCTCCCAAATAAATATAATGATTCGGAAAGATGCAATCGAAAAGGTTCCTCAATTGCAGAAAGGAAGAGGATTCTATTGGAGGTTCTTCCTCATACGAAAGAAGTCAGGGGAATGGCGCCCTATCCTCGACATGCGTGCCCTCAACAAATACCTCAAGAAACTGTCCTTCTGGATGTTAACACTTCAAGAAATCCTCCAGCTCCTTTCCAAGGGCGATCACATGGCCACCCTTGACCTTCAGGATGCTTACTTTCATGTACCCATCCTTCCCAGGCACAGAAAATGTCCAAGGCTTAGAGTGGCTGGCAGGGATTTTCAATTCAAGGTTCTCCCATTTGGGCTTCGCTCAGCGCCTTGAGAGCCACATTAGACACTTGGCTCGCTCAAGCCTTTGTCTCGAAGGAAAGACAACTCAAGATTTGCAACATGGCCCTCAGCTTGCAGCAAAAAGAGTCAGTTTCAGTACGAATGTTCAAGTCATTCCTAGGAATGCTATCATGCTGCATCCCTCTCATACCCAACTGCCGTTTTCAGATGAGACCTTTTCAGGAGGAACTCAACCTCCAATGGGTGCAAGTCTCAGGGTCGTTCGCCTGGATCACCATAACTTACCGCATGAGAGAAGCTTTTCCTTGGTGGATTCAAATGAAAAACCTACAAATAGGGCGTTCATTCCTGGCGGACTTTCCAAGGTATATCATCACCACGGATGCTTCCCTGGAAGGATGGGGGGGGCACACCTACAGGATATGACTGTCAATGGAAAGTGGAATATGAATCAAAGAAAATGGCACATAAATCTGCTAGAATTGAGTGCGATTTTTCTGGCATTAAAGTCCTTTCGAACAGTAATACAAGGATCCACAGTTCTAATCAAAACAGACAATACAACAAGTATGCATTACCTGAACAAACAAGGGGGCACAAAATCTGCCTCTCTTTCTCAGCAGGTCCCAGAAATTTGGAGTTGGGCTTTAGATCACAGGATAAATCTTTCGGCAGTGCACCTTCCAGGAATGTCCAATGTGCTAGCGGACTCTCTCAGCAGAACAAGTGTCCAATCACGAATGGGAAATCCATCAACCGACTCTGGACAGAGTCTTTCGAGAGTGGGGTCATCCCGACCTGGATTTATTGGCAATGAACCAGAACCACAAATGCCTAAACTTTGCAAGCTGGATTCCCCACAAGGACTCTTGCGGGGATGCACTTTTGATGAACTGGTCTCAGATATATGCATGCGCCTGTCTGCCGATTCCTTTGGTTCCCAGAGTCATTCGGAAAATGAAACGGCAACCATGTCGCCTCATCCTCATTGCGCCCAGGTGGCCTCGCCAGTATTGGTTACACCGAGCTTCTACTTCTCTCGAAGTGCAATCCCATACAACTTCAACCAATACCGAATCTTCTAACTATGCAGAGGGGTCAAATTTGTCACCCGGACCCAGCGTCCTTGAAATTAGCAGCTTGTGTCCTCAACACGTTGAGTTCGCCCATCTAGATATTCTTCAGGATTGTCAAGAGGTTTTAGCCAATGCTAGAGCGCCTGCTACTATTAAGACATACAAACTTAAATGGAAAAGGTTTTGTGCCTGGTGTCTCACAGCCAATCTACATCCACTCCATGCTAAACCGGAACAGATCTTACCGTTCTTTCTTCAATTGGCTAAATCTGGCTTGTCTCATGCCACACTGAAGGTGTTTTTGGCGGCCATTTCCAGGTTCCGTCAAGATGGCTCTAATTCTCTGTACTCCACAAGAATAATTCAACAATTCTTCAAAAGTCTATTCCGAATGTTCCCTCCTGTCCGGCGTCCACCTCCTTCCTGGTACTTGAATGTGGTGCTCTCTTCGCTCATGCGCCACCCCTTTGAGCCTATTTATAAGGTGGATCTCAAACTCCTTACCTGGAAGGTTTCTCTTCTTCTAGCACTGACAACGGCACGTAGAGTCAGTGACATTCAAGCATTTACCATCAAGTCTCCGTTTTTGCAATTTACTTCAAATTCAGTGGTGCTTTGTACCAATCCAAGCTACAGGCCTAAAGTTCCATCCGACTTCCATCTTAACGAACCAGTAATTCTAAAAACATTCTTTCCTAATCCGCAAACGGTAGCAGAGAAAGCTATGCATTCCCTTGACATTAGAAGATGTCTTAAATTCTATCTTCAACGAACTGCTACATTGCGTAAGACTGACCAGTTATTTGTAGCATATGGAAGGATACGTCAAGGATACGCTGTATCTAAACAGACCATAGTCCGCTGGGTGTCCTCCGCTATCAGCCTATGTCATCAGCAAGCAGGAAGACCATTGCAATCATTGCCAAGGGAGCATTCTATGAGAGCGGTCTCCTCCTCAACAGCCCTTTTTGCTGGAGTGCCTCCATCACATCTGCAGAGCAGAAACTTGGTCCAGCAAGCATACCTTCACCAAGCACTACTGCTTAGACGCTGCCAGCGATGCAGATACTTCAGTGGGACGAGCAGGGCTGCGCAATCTATTTAAATAAGGTGAACCTCTATTTTGCAGCGTGAATCTTTCTGGATTCACTATGCTGTGCATATTCCGCAATCTGGTGGTTGGGTCCGGAATCTTAGTCTTTTTTTTCTTTTTTTTTTTTTTGTCGTAGCCCAGGTGGGCGTCGACGTCCCACCATTTGGTGTACCTTCGGTGACGTTGGCGTGCTTCCGGCGGAAGCCACCACCCTTGGGCGCCATCTTCAGATTCTTTTTTCCGCCGTTGGGTCTGGATCGTCGTGTGAAGCTCCAGAAGTTCTGAAGGAGAAAAGGAGAAAATACAGCAACTCTTCAACGGTAAAGACCTGAGAAGATCGGGTGAAGAGGACCATCAGAGAAGAGACGACGAAGAAAGGATAGAACTTCGAGATCTTCGACGTCCTTGGAGGAATGCGCACACAGGGGGCCCCCTGAGCGCAGGGATGTACAAGACACCCTTTACATTCTGCAAAAACTGCCACCACAAGTTCGCGCAGAAGGACCAGCATCCGGTCTGCAACCTCTGCCTGCTAATCGACCACGAAAGCAGAGACTGCAACGCCTGCTCCGTCTTCAAGCCGAAGACACTCCGAGTTCGAGAGAGACAGAGGACAGCTCACCACACGATGCAGGGCAAGGGCCAGGCCCCGACGCTTTACGAACTGGGCCTCTCCACCGACGACGAGGACAACATCGCCGAAGGTCCAGATGACTTCATGGTCGCAGAGACCGATAAGAAAACGCCTGACAAGGTAGGAGAGTCTACGACCCCGAAACCCCCCACAGGGTCTCGAAAGCCAGAGGCAGACTCTCGAAAGTCCGAGCCCAGAGCCTCGAAATGAGCACCGGCGCCGAAAACTTCGACGACCGAAGCTGCATCCTCTGAAAAAGAGCCCAGTGGATCCTTCGAGAAGGACTCCCGGAGGCCAAAGACCAGCGAAAAGCAAAGGTCATCGAAGCAAGCCCCCGAAAAAGGGCCTTCGACTTCGAAGGAAAAGGAGCCAAAGAAAGTTTCGCCGCCGAAAAGAGCAGCCAAAACGCTAGATGATGAGCAGGCCGCAGAGACGCAGAGAAAGAAAAGAAGGCTCGAGGCTGAAATGGAGAACATCCTTCAGAGAAAGAAGGACTTCGATGAAAAGATGAGAAGCTACAGGATCCCCTCGAAGCCGGCACCGGCCGTCGCTGAGGTACAGGAACTCGAGGAGTTCGACGTCGAAGAGACGCCGAAAACTCCGGATCCCTCGGAGCACGAAGAGGAAGAAGACCTCTACTACACAGAAGGGGACTACGGGGAGCAGCAGTCAAGCTACGGCTCAGGTTCCTCGAAGGCCCAAGACCAGGAATGGCAGGACATCGAGGCCGAAAACCCGGAAGAGGCTGTGGAAGCATACTCCTCGAGGCCTTCGCCACCGGATGACATTGGGGCATACAATGAGGTGGTCAGGAAGGCGGCAGCAGCTTATGGAGTTAAGCTGTAAGAGGAGAAGCCTAAAGCAGATTTCCTGCTGGAGACATTGCTCCCCATACAGACAAGAAGCCAGTTCTTGCCCATGCTCAAGAGTATCACAGACCAGGGGAAGGAAGCCTTCAAGGACCCGGCGACATGCAGATCAGTAACGCCGAGGACGGAGAAGAAATACAAATTCTCCTCCCAGGACCCAGCTTACATCAAGGGATCCGTCACAGCAGATTCAATAATCGCTGCAACGGCCAGAAAAAGGGCAAACGTCCCAATAACATTTGGACCTCAACCTGACAAGGAAAGCAGGAGGATGGATCTAACTGGCAGGATAATTGAGAGGAACGCCGCAACGCACTGGCGGATGGCGAACTCCAACGCCCTCCTGAATAGACATCAATACCAGCATTGGGATGAGATGGGCCAATTACTCAAGCACCTCCCAGAACGATACCGTGAGAGGGCATCACACCTTGTGGAAGAGGGGAAAAGCATCGCTAACTCGTGCCTAAAGAAAGCCTTGAATGGGGCAGAAACATCCAGCAGACTGATGGCTATAGGCATCACAGAGAGAAGGCAAGCCTGGCTCAGGATCTCAGGCTTCAAGGCTGAGGTGCAGAACAATATCCTGAACACACCCTTCAACGGTGAAACACTGTTCGGAGCCCCAGTTGATGAGAAGCTCACCCAACTGAAGGACAACGAGACGGCAAGGTCCATGGGGGCCCTGCAATTTAGGGGGATGGGGAGGGGCACTCCTGCACGAAGTCAGCGAGGAGATTCACACCAGAGTTTCCACCAGGGGCAACAGAGTGACAACCAAGGTCACCAGGGCCAGCAGAGGCAAAGCTGGAACTACCAGAGCAGGGGGCCAGTCCTTTCGATCAAGAGGAAATGGACAGGGCCAGCGAAGGAGAGGCGGTGAACAACCCCACTCTAAGTGACTTCACACGGAAAAAGGTGCTCTCCCACTCGAACCCTCTGGGGAAGGAGCACGGGGTAACAAAGAGGAGAGGGCGACACGGACAAGACACAAAGGAACATGTGACGCCAGTAGGAGGAAGATTGAGATTTTTTCTCCAGGAGTGGAGAAAAATAACAGACAAGTGGATACTCAACATTATGCAGTTCGGATACTGCATAGAGTTGGAAAAGAGACCACCAAACAGAAAGCCAAAGAAAAGAGAGCACTCGGGAAGAGAGCTGCGATTACTGCAAGAGGAAGCTCAAGAACTCCTCCTCAAAGCGGCCATCGAACGGGTCCCTTTCAAAGAACGGAACAAGGGAGTGTACTCAAACTACTTCCTGGTGCCAAAAGTGGACGAAAGTCTAAGACCCATCCTGGACCTACGGTTCCTAATCAAATACGTAAAAACTCAAAAATTAAAAATGACGTCCCTACAAGAGGTCATCCCACAGATAAAGGCCGGGGACTTCTTGTCCACCATAGACCTCAAAGATGCGTACCTGCACATCCCCATGAACAGGCAGCACAAGCACATGCTAAGGTTCACAGTGAACAAGGATCACTACCAATTCACGACCCTGGCATTCGGCCTAAAGTCCGCACCAAGGGTGTTCACCAAATGCCTCGTGGCAGTGGCCGCACATCTAAGAAGAAAGGGGATACACGTGTACCCCTACCTCGACGACTGGCTAGTAAAGGCAAGCTCTTACAGGACATGCAAAGATCATGCAGAACAGGTGACAAGAACGCTAGCAAGCCTGGATTTCTCCATACACTGGCGAAAATGCTCGATGGAACCAGAGCAAGTGAAAATCTTCCTGGGAGCTCAGATCGACACCGTCCAATGCAGGGTGTTACCCAGCGAAAAGAGAACACTCAGCCTACTGAGGGAGAAACGTCACTACCAGAAGGGGCGAGCTCTGACAGTGAGGACTGTGAGCAAGATCTTGGGGATGATGGCATCATGCATACACCTGGTCCCCAATGTACGCCTACAAATGAGACCACTCCAAGAGTGGCTGCAACAGCAATGTTCACAAGCTACAGGAAGTTGGGAGGATCTAGTGGTTGTAACGCACAGGGTGCAGGAAGAAATAAGGTGGTGGACCAAGGAAAGAATAACAGTAGGGAAACCTCTAACACCACCGGACCCAACAGTGACCATCACCACAGACGCATCCCAGGAGGGATGGGGCGCACACATGAACAGGCTCAAAGTGAGGGGTCTGTGGAGCCCTACAGATGCAGTCAGACATATCAATTACCTGTAATTGAAAACAGTGCTGCTAGCCCTCAAGGCTTTTCAGAAACACCTGTACAACCAGAAGGTGCTAATACAAACAGACAACACTACAACGATGTTTTACATAAACAAACTGGGGGGAACTCAATCAATCCCTCTGTCAAGCTTGGCACAGGAAATCTGGAAATGGGCTATACCACTAAAAATAGACCTGCTAGCCATACACCTGCCAGGGAAGGACAATGTAGAAGCGGATTGGCTCAGCAGGCAGACTTCAGCGTCCCACGAGTGGGAACTCCATATTCAGGAAACAGAGAGACTATTCAGGAGATGGGGCACACCAACAATAGACCTGTTTGCAACACGCCGGAATGCAAAATGCCAATACTTTGCATCCAGGCAACCAGAGGCGCTATCACAGGGGAATGCCCTATGGATAAGCTGGTCAAAAACATTTGCCTACGCTTTTCCCCCGATACCACTGATCCCCAGGGTTCTCAACAAATGCATGACGAGCAACATGACGCTCATCCTGGTGGTACCACAATGGGCCAGACAGACCTGGTACTCTCAGATAATGGAGATGGCGCAAGGCCCCCCCCACAAGTTCTCAAAAAGAAGAGACCTACTCTCCATGGAAAACGGAGAAGTTCTACACCCAGAGCCGGAGAGCCTCAACCTCTCAGCCTGGCTCCTGAGGACTTTACGCACACCTAAAACTACCAGAGAGCACCCTGCGGGTGCTGCGAGAGGCAAGAAGGCCCAGCACACGCAAGTGCTATGGGGAGAAATGGTAAAGATTCACTCAATGGTGTTGCAAGAAAAAACTCCATAGGAAATTGACCAGGGAATCCACGGTGCTAAGGTACCTCACGCACATAATTAATGCTAAGCTAAGCTCATCCTTGCTGAGGGTGCACCTGGCAGCGATTGTGGCATACACAAGAGGAGAAACAGGGAGAAGCTTCTTTACATCCCAAGTCGTAAAAAGATTCCTAGAAGGGGCTAAAAGAATAGCCCCACCAAAGAGAATGTCGCCACCGGCCTGGAACCTAAATGTGGTACTGACTGAGCTCATGAAAGCACCTTTCGAACCCATCCCAAAGCATCACTGCAAATGCTAACGATGAAGACGACCTTTCTGGTAGCAATCACCTCGCTACGAAGGGTGAGCGAACTGCAGGCACTCACACTGCAGGAACCCTACATCCAGATACACAGTGACAGGGTCGTGATGAGAACAGACCCTCACTTCATGCCAAAGGTGGTGTCAAGGTTCCACATGAATCAGAGTATTCAGATTCCTAGCTTCTTCCAAAACCCCACTACAAGCGCTGAGAGGTTGCTCCACACCCTAGACTCAAGAAGGGCTGTGATGCACTACATTGAAAGGACGAAGGAACACAGGAAAACAAAACAGTTCTTCGTATCCTTCGCAAACCGTTACATGGGCAAACCAGTGACTAAAAACACCATAGCTCGATGGGTTGCACAGACAATACAATTCTGCCACAAACAAGCTGGCTAGGAGCTAACAGGAGGGGCACAGGCCCACTCCACCAGGAAGAAAGGAGCAACAATTGCCTTTCTGGCCAACACATCAATTCAGGACATATGCCTGGCGGCAACATGGGCTTCAGTGCACACGTTCACTAAGCACTATTGCGTGGATGTACAAATGAACAAAGAAGCACAAGTAGGACAAAAGGTGCTTCAACATATATTCAACAACCAACGCTCATCTTCCACCCAACCGCCACAAAAGTAACGAAAACCGCTACAGAATCTATGCACAGCATAGTGAATCCAGAAAGATTCACGCTGCAAAACGAATAGTTTCTTACCTGTCGGTGTAGTTTTGCAGCTTGAAGATCTTTCTGGATTCACTAGCGAACCCACCCGCCTCCGCCAGAAAGATGAGGCTGGAGAAGAAGGTGGAAACACATAGAAAAGAAAGCCAGTTGTAGCTTACAAGATACGTGAAAAGAATTACGTTGAAAAAAAAAAAAGATTAACAAACATAGCCATGGATTCACTACAAAGACAAACAAGAAAAAAGAGACAGAAAAAAGAATCGGAAGATGGCGCCCAAGGGTGGTAGCTTCCGCCGGAAGCACGCCAACGTCACCGAAGGTACACCAAATGGTGGGACGTCTACGCCCACCTGGGCTACGACAAAAAAAAAAAAAAAAGACTACGATTCCGGACCCAACCACCAGATTGCGGAATATGCACAGCATAGTGAATCCAGAAAGATCTTCAAGCTGCAAAACTACACCGACAGGAAAGAAACTATTCGTTCTCCCTCCTCCTCTATGCTCTTTTAGACGCTTATTTTACATGTCATTATTGTTTGCAAAGCATGCGTATGCACTATATACAAGAAGTGTCTATGAGCAGGATGGTGTGTACTGCAATCTACTCTGATTCAGGCATGTGAATTTATGAAAGACACCCCAATACTGGAGAAGAACAATAGTTACTTACCTGTAATCTGTGGTTCTCCAGTATTAGTGTCTTTCATAGATTCACATGCACCACCCACCTCCCCTCAGAGGCTCCACAGGCGATTATGTTGGCTTCACTCCTGTGCGAGAAAATCTGAGAGCCTGAGCCTCTGGGGAGAACATTCTGGTGGGTGCGGACGCCCGATTGGCTGCAGTTTGTTCTATACAAAATGACTAGGATAGTCATGAGTGTGGAAGTTTTTTACACTGTAGCTTTGGGCTACTTTACTTCCTGGTTGGTTATTACCAAGGGTTTTGATTTCTTATATACAAATTATTGCTTTTTTATGTACCGTGAGACTCCCACTCCGACGACTGGGAATGATTCAGGCATGTGAATCTATGAAAGACACTAATACTGGAGAACCACAGAATACAGGTAAGTAACTATTGTTCATTTTAGCAATCTTGCTATATGTCTTCTCGGTGGTGTCCAACTTTGTACAATTAAATTTGCGAAACCCTGGCTAGTGAGCTTGTCAGAAAAATGGCAAAATCCCTGCTCACTAATGTACATCACCCAACTAGTTGAACCCAATGGTATGTTGGGGATTAAAGACCTCTGGGACCTGAAAATTAGATATGGACAGTGGAAGTTCACAATTACAACACATCTGCAGCTCCCTGACCTGCTAATACTTTGTCTCTGGTCTGTGCTCTTGCTTAAAGGCCATATGCACAGAGGAGATCTCAGGCTTATGTGGACTTGATTCCTTGAGGCACATCCGCAGTCAGTTGGGCTTTGTTCCGTTCTTTTGCTGGTTAGGGTCTCCTAGAAGAACAGTCCACCTTCTTGTCTCCCATTACAACAAGATGTTCCTGCAGCCTAGACTTGGTGTCAACTCGGGAGCGGACCACTTCGGGGGATTTTGTGACTTGCAAATCCCAGCACTAGTGCAACATGTTTCCTGGTGGTGTAGGTAATTTTGATGCAACTGTCTCGTGGGAGCCAGTGTTTCTTCAGCTTTCATGGCCACGTTAGAAATCCTGAGTCAGGCAGCAAAATGGCTCTATTCCTTCAAGTTTTTTCTCCCAAAACGTAATACAGCATTCTTCGGTCTTTCTTTAGTTTTCACGGGCCCCGAATGTAGCCATTAACAGGCCTGTTTGAATTGGTGAATGTAATTTTGTTTGTTGGTCCTAGTCAAATCTCAGTGTAGTCTATATCCGCCCTAGATAAAGGCCACACAACACACATACATTCTCGTTCTTGCACATGTTCCACAAATGAGTGTCGCACCACCTAAGTTGCTGGTAAAAAGACATGTACCATTGAAATAGAACCACTTGCAACACCACCAATCTTATAGCCTGGATTGGAGAGGCAGCATCCACTGGTAATGACACCCCTACTGCTAGCAGAGCCTCACTGCTGATCATCAACATTTTGCTACCCCTGCAGAGTCAAGTGGAGTGTTGGCATGACAGCTGGTGAGATGCCCAAGTTGCGAACTGTACATGGAGTCAGTCATTATGTAGCAAAATATGCTTTGACCTAGGAGTTGCACCATGTACAACTTGCTGTACTTGTTTTTATTTGACCGTATTCCTTCCAGTCTTTGTGCTCAGCTGATTAATATATGTTTTGGGGTGAAGGCGCGGAATAGCTTTTGAAACAGACGGTTTACATCTGAAAGAAACTGGTTAGTGTTAGATTCCTTACCTTAGAATATCCCCAGGCGTCAGACTGGATCCGGAGAGTTTTGCGTAGCAGTACCCCTGCGCGTCGGTAGGCGTCGCCAGCGGCTCCGCGTCTGTTGTCAGCGTCGTTGGCGCCGGGATGACATTGTCGGAGTACTTTGACGCCGCCCTCGCGCGCTGACGTCAGTTCTTTTTTCCACGCCAGCAAGCGCAGATCCGGAAAAAGCAGTACTCCTTAGTCACTTTTTGACTAACTTTTTCTGTCTTTTTGATCCTGTTTCGAGTCGTAATATTATCTGTGCCGGTAGGGATGCCCGGGTTCAAGCCCTGTGCCGATTGCAATCGACTGTCGGTTACCGACCCCCATCTCCGGTGCCTGTATTGCCTTAGGGCCGACCATGACAAGTTGTTCCCCGACTGCCGGGCCTTGACGTTGAAGGCTAGGCGGGAGCGGTCCCATAAGCGCCTCGAGCTCCGGCAGTCGGCCCCGTGCTGTTCACGGTCCAGGTCGAGGAGGAGGTCGAAGGACCAGTCGCGCAGCCACAGTCACTGCAGCTCGGCGAGTCGACACCATTCGTCGGGCTCCAAGTCCTCAGGTAAGAGGCACAAGAAGTCGAAGAGACGACCTCGCTCTTCCGACTCCCCCCGAAGCTCGCGCGATGCGGCTGGGGGTTCGGGCGACACTGTGGCTCCGTCGGAGCCGCAGGTGCTGCTGCCAGCCCCATACCCACCGGTCCCTCGGCTGAACGCGACGCCGGAGGAGATAGATACCTTCCTCATGGCCATTAGGTCACTCTCTCTTCCGTTGGGTCCCGCTGTGGTGCCTTCGGGCCCCGCGGCTTTGGCTGGGAGCCCAAGCGGGCCGGGGGCTTCGGCCCTGGCGCTGTCGGGTGCTTCGGTGCCGTCGGCGACTTCGGTCCCGACGCCGTAGGGCCTGTCGCCGCTGATTGAACTTACGACCCCTCCGCCGTCGCCGACCCCCAGGGTGTCTCCCCAGACGACGTCGTCCCCGGTCCCTCCCTTGGTCCGGATCCGTTGTCGGACCGCGGCCGCTAGACGCCACCTTCGACGCCCATCCTTTGCACCTGACTATCAGGAGATGGGAGACGAGGAGGACCCTCTGGCACGGGAGTGCCAGTCGTATCAGGACTGGGCAGGGGATCTAGGGGAGGCCAGTGGTTTGGACACTTCGCCCGACACTGGCTTTGTCTCCCCTCCTATATGGCTACGGAGGAGGGGGCTGCTTACAGCGTGGTGCTGACGAGGGCGGCCAAGGCCTTGGGTCTTGAGCTCCCCGCCGCGCCCGTGAGAACTAACCTCCTCACCGAGGTCCTTAAACCGCAGGCAAGCTCTTCGTAGCCTCTACTGCCGTTTAATGAGGCCCTTTCTGACGTTCTGTTGGGCAATTGGTCCAGGCCCGCTACAGGTCCGCCTGTAGATCGGAACGTGGCCAGGCGCAACCGCCCGGCCCTGGGCGACCCTAGCTTCCTGTCCACCCACCCCACCCCGAGAGCCTGGTTATCCAGGCTTCTAACTCCCAGACCGCATTCCCGACTGCTCCACCTGATCGGGAATCCAAAAGGTATGAACAGTTCGGTAAGAAGCTGTTCTCCTCACTTAGTTTGGGGTTGCGGTCGGTTAACACCGCTTGCCTTTTGGGCCGTTATACCCTCTCTGTGGGGCACGGTCGCAGACGTGTTGCCAGCTTGCCCGGAGGAGGCCCGGGTCAAACTCGCTCAAACCCTGGCGGAAGGGCGGGATGCAGCACGGTACTCTATCCGATGTGGGCTGGATACCACGGACTCGCTAGGCAGAGCGATTTTCACGACGGTGGCGGTTCGCCGCCACGCCTGGCTGAGGTCCGCCAACTTTTCGGCGGATGTCCAGAATTTCCTCATGGACATGCCGTTTGATGGCCGTTGCCTCTTTGGCAACAAGGCAGACAGTGCGCTTGAGCGTTTCAAGGACTCCAGGGCTACGGCCAAGTCCTTGGGCCTGTCGAACCAGCACCAGCAAACTTCTGCCTTCAAATCGTCCGAAGGGGCTACTCACTCCCCTTCGAGGCGACCCCTCCAGCCATGCCACCGCAGTACCACCGCATGTCGGGGGCCTTAACTTCCTGCAAGAGGAAGTTAAGGCCCTCTTGGCCAAGGGGGCCATCGAGCGCCTTCCTGGACCAGAAGTAGGGTGTGGTTGTTACTCCCACTACTTTCTGGTTCCCAAGAAGGGCAAAGGGGGCCTACGCCGTATATCTTGGACCTGCGGAACGTCAACGGCTTTCTCCGGAAGGAGAAGTTCAAGATGCTGACTTTGGCTCAGGTCTTAGCTGCCCTAGACCCAGAAGACTGGATGGTAGCGTTGGACTAGCAGGACGCATATTTTCACATCCCCGTCCTGCGAGCCCACCGGCGTTACCTGCGGTTCACGAGAGGCCACGAGCACTTTCAGTTTACCGTGCTCCCCTTCGGCCTTACCAGCGCCCCACGGGTGTTCACGAAGGTGATGGCGGTGGTCGCAGCTCATCTGCGCAGGTTAGGGGTTTCAGTCTTCCCCTACCTCGACGACTGGTTGTTGAAGGCGGGCTCGCCCCAGACAGTCGTCAGCCACCTCCAGACTACGGCCGACCTCCTGCACCTGCTGGGGTTCTCCATCATTGTGCCGAAGTCACACCTGTGTCCCTCTCTGAAGCTCCTCTTCATCGGAGCGGTTCTGGACTCGGCGCAGTTTCGGGTTTATCCTCCCGAGCTGCGGGTTCGGGATATTCAGGCTCTGATTCTGATCTTTCAGCCTTTATCCAGAGTCTCGGTCAGGTTGACGCTGCGGCCTCTGGTGCTGATGGCCTCCTGCATCCTTCTGGTGCATCACGCCAGGTGGCGGATGCGGGCTATGCAGTGGGACCTGAAGTTTCAGTGGGCCCAGCATCAGGGCAACCTGTCAGACCACGTCCTGATCTCGGAGGGCACTGCGAGACAGTTGCAGTGGTGGCTCACGGACCGCGATTGGGTCAGGGGCAGATCTCTCTCCCTTCCCCAACCGGAATACGTAGTTGTGACAGATGCGTCCCTCCTGGGTTGGGGGGCCACATGGGAGAGAGGGAGATCAGAGGCCTCTGGTCTCCGGCGGAGTCCCGGCTCCACATCAACATCCACAGCATTCCTTCCCTCTGCCCGGGGAAGTGTAGTGCAGGTGTTCACGGACCACACCACCGCCATGTGGTACTGCAACAAACAGGGCGGGGTGGGGTTGTGGACCCTTTGTCAGGAGGCTCTGCGCCTCTCACAATGGCTGGAACACCAGGGTGTTTCCCTGGTGGTTCAACACCTGGCAGGTTCCTTGAACGCCAGGGTGGACCAACTCAGCGGTCGGTGTATGATGGATCACGAATGGCATCTGAACTCGGACGTGGCGAAAGGTCTCTTTCGGCAGTGGGGAGAGCCTTGGTTAGATCTATTCGCCACAGAAGAGAACACGCAATGTCATCAGTTCTGCGCGTTGGATTCCAAGGCGGCACTTGCTCGGAGATGCTTTTCGTCGCTAGTGGAGCTGCGGTCTTTTGTACGCCTTTCCGCCTATACCACTTTTGCCCAGAGTGCTGAAGAAGATAAGGCGCGACTGGGCCCAAGTCATCTTTGCGGCTCCGGACTGGGCATGAAGATACTGGTATCCTGAGCTACTCAGCATGTCAGTCGATCCCCCGATTCGTCTGCCTCTTCAGGAGGACCTTCTGTCGAAGCAGCAGGGGACGGTCCTCCACTCGAACCTGTCCAGCCTCCACCTCCCTGCGTGGAGATTGAGCGGTGGCAGTTGAGGCCATTTGACTTGCCTTCTGAAGTATGTGATGTCATTCTGGCAGCCAGGCGTCCCTCCACAAAAACGGTATACGCCTGCAGGTGGAACACATTTGTGGCATGGTGCACAGCAAATGGTGTGGATCCACTCTCTGCCCCCCTTTCAGAGGTTCTCCTCTTTCTTCTTTCTCTTGCCCAGCAGGGCTCTGCTCTGGGCACTGTCAAAGGCTACCTCTATGCCATTTCAACCTTCTTAAGTCTTCCCCTTGCAGGACATCTATCAGGCAGCTACGTGGGCCTCGCTGCACACGTTCGCAAGACACTACTGCCTGGACCGCCAAGTCCGGAGAGATGGCTTTTTCGGCCGTTCCGTTCTCCAGGACTTTCTGGTGTGATCATTGGTTTGCAGACCCACCACCGGGGTTGGTATTGCTGGGGTATCTATTCTAAGGTAAGGAAATTTATTACTAACCTGTTTCTTTCAGATGCACAAGTTACTTACCTTTGGTAACGATGTATCTGTAAGAAACAGTAGTTAGTGTTAGATTCCTTACCGCCCCACCCATCCAACCCCGTTCTGCCAACCGATATCTAGGGTTAAGGTATTTCCTTTGAGGGCCCTAGTTTCATGGCACCAGTGTTGGTTTTTATCATGGCTCTGCGTTTCTGGCGCTGAAAAGCTGTGTATAAGAACTGACGTCAGCGTGCGAGGGCGGCGTCTAAGTACTCAGACGTCATCCTGGTGCCGACGACTGACGCGGAGCCGCAGACGACGCATACCGACGCGCAGGGGTACTGCTACGCAAAACTTTCCGGATCCAGTCTGACTCCTAGGGATAATCTAAGGTAAGGAGTCCAACACTAACTACTGTTTCTTACAGATATATAGTTACCGAAGGTAAGTAACTTGTGCTTTCGTGAGCCAAACCGGGCACGGTTTAATTTTTCATCTGATGAAAAGTACAGAATGGGGCCCATGTAAACAAGGACACAAAAGTATCACGTGTGCTGTTACGGCTGTTTAATGTGATACAGTACTTAATAATCAAATTACAGGAGATGCCCCTTGCTCGGCATTAATTTAGGAGTCCTGACTTTGTTTTTATAACAATATCATTTTTCGTTTATAGATACAGCAAGCAAGCATCATCCACACACTGCAATTATTGTGGAGGAGAAAGATGTGGAAATATGACTGTTCAGATCTGCAGTAACCTTGATAAAGACCCATGCAAGGGCCAATCTACTCAGAGATAGACCATGCTATGCCAACCATTTCCCCACATCATGTTGTGCTTCTGAGGACAGCCACAAGCTTCCTATATGGGCTTTTCTTGCTATGCACACCAGTCAACACCCTCGCACCAGGTTGACCAGGAATGCACAGGCTGTTTCCACAGACGTGCTATATTCCAATTGGCCTTCAGGCAGGCTACGTCCACGGAGAGTCACTTACTGCAGGGGCCTCCCTGTTACTCTACCAGTCTAACAAAGAGATGTTGGGGGTTAATTTGATTGGGCATCCTAAAACCTCCACAATCTACTGTCCCACCCCAGAAGGGCTTCAGTCCCATGCTATGTAGAAGAAGTCAGCAGCAGGTAGCCCGCAGTGTGTACCATGGAACATCTGCTGTATGTGTGATTGGGTTATATAGGTTGTGTGGAGGTAGTGGATCATACAGAGTGGCACAGAGATGACCAGTTCCCTAGGGGCCGTGAATGCCTCTCTCCAGTCATCTTTGTCTAGATCGCCCACCTATCTAGCTCACCTCTGTTGAAGGGACTCAAAACTACCTGGATTGAATAATCAATGTGCGGTAGATCTGGGTTGTTGCTACTTTCCACTACCACCACATCAGCATCTTCGCTTCCAGCAGGCTGTATTCCTGGAGCAGGATGTTAGGGCGGAGATGTGTTCGCAAGGCATGTCACATCTGAAGAAATCGAAAGAATTGCATATTTGCCAGGGCATACTGTTCCTTCATTTCCTGAAAAGACATCAGTTCATTCTCTTTGAAAACATACCCTAGGTATGCGATACCTATGCTGTCTCATTGGTGGACACGGGAATAAGCTCAGTCAACCTGCGGTCCCATTGAATCTGGCATAACGCTTCTCTCCAGCAGTGTATCGCCACCTGGGTACCTGAGGGTCTCATTTGAGACATAGGGCTTCGATAGATATGTTCCAGCAGGCCCCTGAGTCCCACTACAGTAAGTTCCAAGAGATGAGCTTAAAACACTCGTTAATGGGAACCAAGTGTGTGGCCTGATAGTGCGCATCAGAGACCCCAAGTCCCCCATCAAAGGGTGATCTCCACGCTACAATAAAGACTACCCTGTGGCATCCTCAAGCCCAGATGAAGGAGTTCAGCTTGGAGGTCAGGGATCGAAACCGTTGTCTGGGTATGGGGGTGTGGGAAATTTGTTAATATATACAGGGGAGACGCATCATCTTGAAAAGCGCGTTACGTCCAATGGATTAAATGGTCGTTTCTGGCAGCGGTATAGGTCTCTGTTGAGGCAAGAGGCCAAACCTTTGAATTTAAGCCTCCAGGCCAAGTCCAGAAGGTGCTATATGTGAATCCCCAAGTCTTTGAATGGGTTACGTCGCAAAGGGATATTTGGACACCAACCCTCGGCATCCAAAAATCCTCACCTCCACCAGGTGGAGACTGGGTTGGGCTGATAAGTAGACCGGAGGCCTCTCCATGCAGACGAATAATCTTCAGGCAATTAGAGCCGGGGGTCCAAGGGGGTCCCCAAGGAACAGCAGGACATCGTCTGCATAGAGTTCCATTTGGTCGTCGGACCCATTACCCCATCTCCATCCACTCACTTGCACATCGCAGCATAAGAGATGCACCAACAGCTTGATTGCCAAGGCAAATAACAGTGATGAAAGTGGGCACCTCTGATGTGTCCCCTGCCAAATTGGGAAAGGGATGGAGAGTATGCCATTGAGACCTGGGATTGTGATACAGAAGCTGAACCATTTGTTGAAATGTTGGTCCCAGTCCGTTTGGCATAGAGGGCCCTGTAGAATGTCACCACAACCCAGGTGATTGCTGGTGTAGTTCCTATATTCCCAATAGGCTCTGTGCATTGGAATAATATATCCTATAGTTTAGACGTAGGACTGAGGTCTACGAGGTCTCTATCGAATACATTAGACTTAATTGGGAGTGCCAGCTAGCTCAGAGGTCACTAGAAACTTTCTCGAATTCACAAGAAGGGATTAGTTTCTGACAACCGCATAAACATGACAACTTTGTTTCCCCAAAATAAAACTGATCATCAGAGTCGAGGAAACAATAGATGGATATTTCACTAAGTCAATCGTGCATGCTTCGTTTCACCAGAGGTGCATAGAAATAGAGAGACGGGCGTTTTCATAAAAGGTTTTATTGAACAGTCTTCTTTCTCAAGCATAAGAAATGAACTGCTACAATCGTAAAACTGGTTGTAAAATATAATGCATACAGTATAAAGAGTAGAATAAAATAATACTGTAAGAGCATTGTATGGTTCCTAAACCATAGGTAAATACATACATAAATAACAGAGGCTAAAAGTACTCAACTGGTGCTTCTAAAATACGCCTACCCCGATGTACCTAACCTAAGCTTAGTACGAGGGAAGAAGTAAGTGAGGTGTAGCATAAATGTAGTATTCTTTTGCCAAGAATCTGTCCAAGATTTCTCTTAGGATCTAATCAGCTCCGTACCTTAGTTTGGAATGAAGGAGGTCAGGCTCAGGACTCGATTTCCCAGCAACCCGCAAGGGTAGCCTGGAAACACTGGAGCTGGATTTCTCGGAAGGAGAGAAGACAGCGTCTCTCTCAGTGCGTCTGCTGGAGGGTCGGCTTCCTTCGGCACTTGCTGTAGCAGGATGCGTCGGGCAAGTAGATAGACGAACTGCTCCAAACCACCGTGTGTTTGCTAAGGCAAGTGTGGGCATATTTATACCTTGAAGTTGACGAGTTTGACGTAAAGGTGGACATAATAACGTCATTAAAGATTCTCGGTTCTTTGAAAACTACATGAGTTCTTGGATAAGTCAGTTCTCGAGCAAGGGAAAGTCCCTAGCTGCTGAAGCCGAGTTTTCAAAAATCATTGTAGATTTTCGGAACAAGTTGAAGTAGCTCTGCCGTATTTGGACTGCATGAGCTATGTCTAAATATGGTTATGATTCTTATGCCTATATAAGGACATAGTGATTTACACCTATATAAGGGCATGAATCAGAAAATTTACAATAGTGTCCTAAAATGTTTTTTAACACCACCTGGAGGCCACCCGCCTCTTCTCGGATCGCCGGTACCACTCTGAAGAAGACACTGCGAGTCGCCAATCAATGCAGCAATTTACTTGAGTTGAGGCCCACCAGCACTTTTCTTGCCTCCTCAAGGGAAACCCGCCTCAATGCGCAAGAGTTCAGTAAACGCCGTTCCTCCCTGGAGTCTGGCCACCGAGAACGGCGTTTCAGGCTTCGTATCTGAATTTCTAAGTCAGTAACCCTTTTGTGTTGGAATGTCTCCTGTCTCCGGACATGACCTTTAATCAGTCCTCTCATGGATAGTGTGCACGCTGCCCAGAGTGTTGTCTTTGACAACTCCGGAAGTGTTAAAATGATGGAGAAATGGCATGCATTTAAAAT
The DNA here is from genome assembly GCF_964261635.1 of Lissotriton helveticus. NCBI lineage: Eukaryota > Metazoa > Chordata > Amphibia > Caudata > Salamandridae > Lissotriton > Lissotriton helveticus. The sequence continues at coordinate 338,970,000 of NC_136061.1, forward strand.
CAACAACGAGGGTTGCACTAAATTTGCAGACGGTCCGTAAAACCTATGGAACATTAAGCCACACATGACTAGCCTAACTGGAAGATTGAAATGAACCCGCTCATTCTAATCGTGATAAAGAGCCCTGATGATGTTCTTTTGGGCGAAACGTGTTGTCTGGGCTGAGCTGTGATGAAGTATTTTGATTGAATAAATTTGCTCCTGTTGACCTGGGAAATATACTCTCGCGAAGAAGTGCACTTTACATCTAGCATTTATGGACTTCTCCTCGGCCTTTGACCGAGTAAATAGATCTAAACTATGGCATTTATTGTTGAAGCTTGGAGTAGATGAGAACATCGTAAATTTCTTAGCGGATCTTCCCCGAGATCTTGAGGCCACAGTAAGATGTATTTTGGCACCACTTTTATTTACTTTACATATTAATAGTCTCAATGAGATTTTATCGGGTGCTAGCAAGGACATCCCTCGTATAGGACAGAAATTAATTCCGGCACTTCTATATGTGGACAATGCTGTCCTTTTAGCTAGTTTGGCGAATGGTCTACAGCAGTGGTTCCCAAACTTTTAACTCCTGAGGACCCCCACTGAATCACTACTGGAAGCCGGGGGCCCCCAAGCAATTTGTGCAATTTAAATTTCTTTTTAAAAACGCCTTTTGAAGCAGAGGCAATTTCAAGAGGGAGACAGCCTGAAATGGGTCTATTTGGCATGGACATGTATGCATACAGCAGTGTATTATTTAGTGGTACACAAATGCTTGTGGAAAGTGAGCAATAAGACAGCAGCATGAAAATCCTACTGCTGATTTTGGCTGCATCTATTTTTACCTGCCTGCAAAGTAACGGTAACCTATACACATGTGCCTTTCAACGTTTTATTGCTTTTATTGTAATGCCTGTATTTTCATTGTTGTGTCTGCTGTTGTTTGTCTTCCCCTGCTGCCTGTACATGGTTCGTGCCCCTTTTTCTTCCTTCTGTGCCCCTTGCTGTCCCTGTGTTCTCTCTGACCGGTCTTTCCTTCTGTACCCCTCGTTGCCCCCTGTCTCTGCCCGGTTTTCCCTTCTGTTCCCCTCGCTGCCCCCGTGCCTCTCTGCCTGTTCTGCCTTCTGTTCTTAGCTGCCCCTATATTTCTGTATTCTGTGTTTTATCCTCTGTGCCATTCATTTTTTGTTCCCGTCTCCCCTCTGTGCCACTCGTTTTCCCCTCGTTTTTGTGCCCCTCTTGCCTTCTGTTCCACTCATTTTTTCCTAATTTTTTGTGCCTTTCTGCCCTCTGTTCCACTCGCTTTCTCCTCGTTTTTTGTGCCTTTCTGCCCTCTGTTCCACTTCGGTTTCCCCTCGTTTTTTGTGCCCTTCTGCCCTCTGTTCCACTCGTTTTTTGTGCGTTTCTGACCTCTGTTCCACTCGTTTCCCCTCGTTTTTAGTGCCTTTCTGCCCTCTGTTCCACTCGTTTTTTGTGCCTGTCTGCCCTCTGTTCCACTCGTTTTTTGTGCCTGTCTGCCCTCTGTTCCATTCGTTTTCCTCTAGTTTTGTGCCCTTCTGCCCTTTGTTCCACTCGTTTTTTGTTCCCTTCTGCCCTCTGTTTCACTCGTTTTTTTGTTCCCTTCTGCCCTCTGTTCCACTCGTTTTTTTGTGCCCCTCTGCCTTCTGCGTCACAGCTCTTGTGTGCTGTGAAGGACGCATGGGCATTTAATATTTTACTACTACAGGCACTCTAGTCCTGCGGACCCCCTGTGAATGTCTCAAGGACCCCTGGGGGTCCGCGGACCACAGTTTGGGAAACGCTGGTCTACAGCATCTCTTAACCTCATTTACTATTTTTATGAAGTCTCTGGATATGGATGTACATTTTTTTAAATCTCACATTATGATCCTGGGGACTAAGCCCAAGAAAGACTCACTATTGTGAGAGGAATGAACTTACTCAGGTAATGTCATTCCTATATCTAGGAGTGATTTTTGATGAAAGGGGGTCTTGGATCCCTCAAATGCTGGCCAAAAGAAAAATAATGGCAAGATCCGCTACCACCGTCTTAAATTTTGCAAGCAGATTGTGCTCTAGACCCATTCAAGCTATGTTAAGTATTTATAAGGCCAAATGTCTCGCTATTGCAAGTTATGGATCTGACCTTTGGGGTTATAGGAATACCAAGGATATCCAAATTGTGGAAAACAAATGTTTAAGAAATTTATTGTCTGTTCCGTCTTTGACTTCCACTTATATCACTCAACTCAAGAGCTGGGCATTGGCTTCATTTCAGACACCATAGAAGTGGCTCCGCTGCCTAAATGGATTAGTATTTGGATTAACCCTGAGCTTGCGATGAATTGTGATATTATCTGTGATTGTATATCCCTTGACTATGCTAACTGTATTCCATGGTTGAATTATGTTAAAAGCTACATTTTTGGGCAGACCGGAGTTGTTTAGTTCCCCAGAAACAATGTTTAAGGCAGATATATTGTGGGCTAAAAACATGTATGTCCAAATATCCTAAAGTGCTAGAGAGAAGGTAGAAATAAATAAGCCTTTGGTGCGAGCCCACCAGTTGTTATGCACAACATTAACGATTGAGCCGTATTTGACAATTGTACGAATCAGCAGCATAATTTCTTTTGGTTCGATTTAGATTGAATCAACTGCACTTGCTCCTTGCTGATCCTAATTGGTGGACAAAGTTGGAGGACTTAAATGTATGTGCATGTGACAATTTTTCTACTCAGGATTCCATGCATTTTGTTTTGTTTTGAGATCACTTTCTGCATATTTGAAATAGATTTATAATTCCTACTTTAAAGGATAAAGGTTTCACCCTGGCAAGACCGGCCTTAATTATCTCCAAATGTTAATTAATGCGTGGGAAATTTTTAGTATCGCTAGCTTTTTAACTGCTGCATTTAGAATAAAGAAGAATTTAGGATAAGATCATAATTTGGGCTCACTGTTGGTAACTTAATGGGACTTCCTTTTTACTGTGTATATTGATGAGCTAGATTGTATTTTATAATTTTTTTAAATATATTATATTGTATACATTAGTTGCATACTTTTATGATTTTAATTAACCAAATAAAGTAAATTTGACTGACTGATTAAATAAAGATCGGCAATGAAATGAAACCCAAGACTCCCTGGTGATTGTTTGGATGGAACAAGTTACAAAATAATGAGTACTATTCCGGAAATATTGGAAGAAAATTGACTGAATTGGGCATGCTCCTTTCTACAAAAACTGGATTCTGAGCCATCATTAGTTTGGATAACGTTATGAGTTCACCTTGTATGAAGAGGACGCACTCTGGGTCCTTCAGGCACCATGCGCTACTGTGCCAGACGGTTCGCAACGTTTTCAGTTGGGTGCCCTACTCCACCAACAGGGGTGAATAGTCTGATATAACCGGCAGGAGAATTTGGGCAGAGCGCAGGAGCTCTGTTGTGGGCAACTACAGCAAGCTTATCTGGGCCTCTGTGTTATGGGCAGCAGAATGGTGTGTATGCCCATGCCGAGGGGTGCCAGGAACGTCACGCATCACATAGTCTAATGAAGTTAACCAAAGTCTAAATACATGCAGAGCTGGCCTTCCTACCAGGATGAGGGTCTGCGGAAGTGTCTCAAACAACATTAAAATCTCCTCCCACCAGGGTGGTCCTCAGTGGTAGTGTCATCAGTAAAGCTTGCAGCTTTTGGAGAGTAGGCTGCTGCAACTGCGGTGGGGCATAGGAAGAGACAAAATTATATTGTCTGGTGACCCTGCGGCCCTCAATCTCAACATATATATATTCCCTGGGGGTCCGCATGTACCTTAGTTGCTGTTAGTAGAATGGACCTATGGAGGAGGGCAGCCACCCCTATGGAGCCCCAAGCAAAGCCTTAGTGAAAACTGTCATTCCCAAATCAGCCAAGGAAGGGGCAGTGAGTCCCCATCAGGTGGGTTTCTTGCAGTAGGACTACTTTCGACTTGTACTTCTTATTGTAGCACAGTACAGCAGATTGTTTGATACAGTCTAGGAGACCGTTAGTATTCCAAGACCGTACTGTGATGATGAGGGGAGACGGTGCAGTAATATAGGAGCGCAGGGGAGACTGTCATGGGCGGGCAGGAGGTGTCCCAGTCATGATCCCCATCCGCAGATCTGAAAGTGCATAGGACAACGCTGGATGGCTCACTCAGTAAAAACCTGAAAGAAAAAATCGTAGTCAACACAAAAGAACAATGTCCTGAATAACAACAAAATCCCTTCCCCTAACAATCCCACCACATACTTCTTCTCAGGTAGCATCTGTCGTGCTGGTACAAAATGTGGTGAACTAAGAAGGGAACCAAAAGTAACGTCTGGATAATTCGATGACAGTATTTACACCTCTTAAGACTGATACGTGGCTGACGTTGCATATAGAGTATAGAGTAAAGACATTGAGTACAGTTATCTATGGTGGTGTGTACAGTGGTAGAATATTCAAACTATTTAGAGTCACCATATGAGTGAGACATCTAAGAGATGTCATTTCAGTGTCTCCTAGCCCCAAGTATACAAAAGGGCTAATAGCACTACCATGAATTACAGTGTGTGGCCTTGCATCTCCTTAGTGCAGTTCCTACCATGTATAGGTCAAGTCAGAGTCCGGACCCACATCCAGCAAGCTGGCGACCCGCACAGTAGCCTCAAAAGTCATGGACCTTTGTGTCCACAGCCTTCACTAAGCACCGGCAGCAGCGATGAAGCTTCGAATTTGTTCGTCTGAGGCCGCAGGACGTCCACAGCATTATGGCGGCAGTCATCTTGAGGCGAGCACAAGTCTTGGGCGGGCCACCGGCACAGTTCAGAGGCCTCCGCCACTTCAGGAGTCTCACAGGCACCAGCAGGGATACCTGCACACAGGGATGCCACCATGGTCTAATCTCATGGGCTCTTTAGGGCAGGATTGCAGTTGGTCGGTTTGGGCTTCACAAAAGCTTGACCGCCATCTAGGCCTCCTTGGTCACTCCACCAGGAGTCCTGACTTTTGATGTTCAATCTTTTTTTAGTGAGTGCAAAACGGTCATCGTCTTCAGGGGAAGTTCTACTTCAAGACAACTCGCAATGTAAACATAATCCTTTTTATGTTGATACCACGGATATGCAGGAGGTTGTGTTACTTTAGCACTGAAAATTAGACCTCCCACTCATTTAACTACTGTGGTAGAATAGAGGGTAATGAAAGGGAAATGTAGATCCATGGGAGGTGGGCAGGCGAAAAGGAAAAAAAACCTAGTTTTTTTTCACAGAGGCCCCTCCTTCCTTCAAATGTTTGATTTATTGCAAAGGTAGCTGCGGTTAAGCATTAATGCCCATCTACTTAGGTTATCTGTGGTAGTAACTACTGTTTTGTAAACAATGAATGTTGTGACCAGTATACACCTCACTAATAAGGGTGTAAAGATGCATAATGTATAATAAGATATATGGAGGCACCCTGTTTTGTGAAATATATTTTTCAGTGCCAGCATAATGGCTCGGAGAGTTCTTCATCATGGGGTACTGCCCAGCTATTTTTTTTAACTGAGCATCAACTATTTAGTACGTGTATTAATGGCAGAGTAGATCACAACTTAGATACTGGTAGACAAACAGAATATCAATTGTATGTTGTATTGTTTGATAGTCACCCGCTCATTTTCACTTTCCTCAATATCATTTTGGCTCTCTGTTGGGATCTTCATGTGAATTAAAACATTTTTTTTTTTAAGAAAGCTGCCCTCATGAGTTTCCCAACGATCTCTTCCTGACCATTGGTATTAAATAAAGTATGCTTATTTTTTTTCTTCTCTAAAACAAGCTCCTCAGGGTCTTCAGTAGAGTTTGACCTAAGGCATTTCCAAAAGGATTGAGAATAGACAGGAGCTAAAATCATGAATCAAAAACTGTCACTGAAATGTGATGATATAAGTGACTTCCTCCATTTCTTCTTGCTTCCTTATCTGAGGGAAACTATTGGAAAAACCTTTATTTAGCCAGCTTTAACAATATGTAGAAGGGAACAGACTCTTTGATCCATTCTAGTTTCAAAACGTAACTCCTGAGTAGCAAGCGCCTGCTGTAATCCTCTGCGTATGCTGCGAAAAATCTTTTCTCTTCTTCCGGTTCACATCTCAAAAGCATTGTTTATGCATTGATTACATTTCTACTCAATTCAATAAATCTTTATTTGGTTAACAATTTCTATAAAAGTCACACACACAAACTTTACAAAGATGTTAATAAAAAACATTCATATTTAAAAGTTCATACAAGATGGTCTCAAGACATGAACAAATGAAATAAACAAAACGCAAAACACCTGATAATAAGCAAGGCATCAACTCAATAGCCAATGGGTATAAAAACATTATAAGAGACCGCTCTACTCCACTACAGCAGTGCAATCTATTTAAGCTTACTGGCTTTTTTTTTGCATAGTTTTCAGATCGCTGTTGGGAGGCTTGCTCTTTATCTCCCTCCGCGCTCTTCCATCTCACGTCACCTGAGAACCAAGTATTGGCTCCTCATAGCTAAACGATGCCAGTTCAGAGCCTTATGCCTTGTACATCATGTTTTTTTTTTTTGTTTTTTTTTTTACAACTTTGGGCCCATCTTCCATAAGCCTAAATTCACAAAGTGAAATCATATTCGTACTTGCTTGTACCTCTGCTTTATTAAAACAAAAAAAAGTCTGGGAGGCCATGCTTCCTACTTTGCTGTGGTCAAGTTTGAACCCGTCTGCCAACACCCTCAGGAGCTCCCTATCTTCAGAAATAAACTCAAGATGTGGCTTAGAACTCATCAGCTGTCTTGTTCCCTTTCTTTGCTGTCTAGCTTCCCCCATCTAGCTCCGGGACCCCTGCAGCGATATTTGTGCACTTCACCAACAGTAAATAAAGAACTAACTATGCCTCATAAGTTGATGAATGGAAGATTCTGGTCCCTCAGGTGTTTATTTGATCCCCCCTACTTTTCATCACTGCGTGTGCCCTCTTCCCAATTTACTCCAATGGCACAATTTAGATGTACGCTGTTGAAACAGAACGTAACTTTAACGTGTCCCAAAGAGCAGGCACCAGCAATGCTCAGCAGGACTTGGAAGATCGGGATAAATGCTACTTATTCACTGTAGGTTGTAGATGTCTATTTTATTTTTTCATTAAACCCAGTGAAACCTGAACTCTTGCTTACCTCTTCAGATATGCTCAACATGAATGACTTTGGGTGACCCCAAATAGCTCGTTAATCCTCTTCAGATAGTACAAAGAGTGGCAGCTCAATTTATATCTGGGTGTGTGACAGGGACGACAAATCCACTGTGATTACACTTCTTAACAAGCCATGTGAATTGTACTCCAAGCACTACCTCATGATCCCTAAATTTTGGGCTCCTAGGTTTCAGTGGTATACACCTGAGCGAGCCCTTTGTTTGCCCAAATCAGTGACCTATGGAGAGGTATTCTTTTCATTTGCAGTGTTAGGAATCTAGAAAGCTTTCCCTTTGATTTCGTGAGCTAAACCAAAATTATTGAAAACCTGGCTTTTCGGTCTTCAGGATTATATCCCTCCTTAACTTTATTCTTCAGTATGGCATCCTTTCTAGTATTTATCTTTTCCCACAGCACCAAGAAGACAACCTTAAATGTGCTGTGCAAATAAAATAGCATAACAAACAGCAGATATACCAATTAAGCTAAGCCTAGTATTTAAGGGCAGATTAGTGTCTTAAAGCCATATTTCCTCTATTTTCAAGTTTTGGTCTGGTAACTGTGATGGGATCAGTTTGCATTCATTGTAGACATGTTTGTCTAAAAATTCAAAAGTAAACAACGACCTGAAGGGAATGTTGGGTTGAGCCAAATTCCGAACCTTCCATTGATGCTTGCTTGTTACCCATAGTGAATGTTCTTAAAGAAAGGAATACTAACTTATCTCATCACAGTTACACTTCTGTAGTCCCTTGACTTGCAGATAATTAACAGTGTGATATTTACCTTGTCTCCCTCCAGACCGTGGCTGACAGTGTCTTGTATTACTACTTGACCAAGAAAAATGAGAATTACAAAGCCCTTGTGAGAAGAAATTATGGAAAGCGGCGAGGGCGAAATCAGGTATGTTTTACCCAGAAGTTTACAGATGACTGATGGTCTTTGAGCTGTTGTTTGTTATCCTTAGGTAACCGTAATTTTCCATTTTCTTATATCACAAATTAGAACATGCCTCAAACACACTCCATTATGCTGGGTGGGGGAGCAGAGAAAACCAAGGTAAGACACCATAGGTTTGTCATTTTCTTGCAGCCTGTGCCTGTATTCAAATAGAACTCAATGAATGTCTAGTGTAGTTAAAGCATTAATAAAAATAGCAGCTTACACTTAAAACATCGAGCTAGGTAACATTTTATACTGTTGTAAAACATAGGACAAACCCTAACACCACAATGGAACCTGAGTCATATTATGAAGTACATAACACACAAGGTTCCATAGGTTTAATTGCAAAAAATTGTATTCATGCATGCAAAATTGTCAATTTTTGAATGTTAGCAGCATTCACTAGCAGTATTCACTTTAAGATTACCTATGTGGAATGTTTGAAAGCTAATATACTTAAGATCAAGTATACTTTAAAAAAAATACTACAGGAGTTTCCAAAAACAAGCGCTGTTTAAAAGAAACATTTTCATTTTTTTTTATTTTAACGGAAACCTATTGAACAGCTTGTTATGTATATGTGATTTTATTCTGGGCAGCTTATTTTGATTAAGCTGAGAGAATGACAACTTATCTTAACCTATTTTGGTAGGCTTTGGGTGTCAAAAGGTTGCATTGTTGTTTGTTTTCTTTGTTTTTTCTAGTCATTTTTGTATCCTTGCTGTTTTCGCTTTCACCCCTAATAAAGACTTTCAAGTGCTCGAATCTAGGGGCCAATATAATAATGGGCAGTATCAACAACCCGATTCATATTGTTTGTTGCCTTTTAGATGGACCTCTTTCAGGAGAGCTTGAGCTAGAATGTATTTTAGTTAATACTGAAAGGCAGCTAAATACAGACAATTTAAGTTTGTTTGTTAGTCTGTAGTTCTGTCCTTGGAAGGTATTGGCAGAGAGGCAGGTTTATAAAAAAAAAAAGAAAATTTACAAGTGATTAAAACTGTTGGATTGCTGAATTACTAAATAAACAGTACATTTGTTGACATATCCCTGGTTTGAATAGTTTGCATACCTTTTTAGTTTTCTCTTAAATCATCTTGTATTGCTCCACACCATCCAGGAGGTGACCTAATTGCCTGATTATACTCGAAGGAGATGCACTGCACTGGTGTGCTTTGTGTTACTGCAGAAGGGTTGGGGCGGAGAGTTGGAAGTCAAACCTTTTTATGATCTTTCTGCAGACAACATTGTACACAATACTACACAGTCTGGTCTTGTTCATGATTAGATACATTTCTTATCAAGCTCTAGTTCATGCTTTTTATTCTGTTACTTATGAATGCTTCTGTGGAAAAAGTGCCTCATTTGCTTGGTTAGCCCACCACTGTTTGCCTGGTTTTGATGTAGTTTCAATTGTAGTGCACAGGGTCCTTAGCAACCAGGTCCCCTGTTGTAGTGCGTCTTCCCTAAAGACAATCCCAATACTGGTACTTCTACCCCCTGTAAGTCTCTAGTAAATGGTACCCTACAATATTGGGGTCCATTTCCTAATATTGTAAGTGGCGGTGAAGTCATAGAGAGTACATAGACTAGAAACTCGACAACCAGAGTTCCACAGCCCGATGGCTTCCCTGAACACAGGAGTGTTTGGTACCAATCTACTTCGTTCAATAAATCCACACTGATGCACCGATTTATTGTACCATGTACCCAGAGGGCACCTCAGAGACCCTCCACCCCCTGACAACCTGACAACCATGGTTTGGTCTCTGACTGGCTGTAGGCAACCAGCCACCACCAGACATGTTTCTGGACCCCTGGGTAGAGAATGCCTGCACCCTGGGACCAGAAACTGTGCACATCCTGTGCAGAGGTGCCACACCACCTCCCCCAGGTTGGGCCAGTGCTCAAAGCGGGGACTTTGAAAGGCCTGCCACCTTTGAAATGCCACCTCTAGCCTCTGTTGCTAGCAGCAGAGGTCATCCCCTGGTTTAACCCCCACTTTGGACAGGGAAAGCTGAAGAATAGAAAGTGTGCCCACCACTGCCAACTCCATCCCTAAGGTGGGGTAGGCGAGGTGAAGCACCTCTTTCTGGGGCAGATGTATCAACATTCAATTTTGCGATTTCTAAATAGCGATTTTTAAGGAATCGCTATTTAGAAATCGCAAAATGGAATGTATGTAGGAAGTCGCTAATTTTTAGCGATTTCTTAATCTTCCTTATTTGCTAAATCAATTAAGGAATAATTTCCCATGCATTCCTATGGGCCAGGAGGCCCATAGGAATGATTGTGAAATTTATCTCAATTTGCGATTTGCAATTTGCTAATCGCAAATTGAGAATAATTTCAAGGGTGCAGGGGTGTCTCAAGGACACCCTGCTGCACCCCTGAACTGTACATGTGTGTGCATATGGCACACATATATGCCCTATGGGCATGTGTGTCACTTGACACTTTCAAAAATGCCAAAGTGTGCATTTTTTAAAGATTTTGCAAATTACCATCAACTACAATTTGGTGTTAATTTGCGATTTCTTAACCACAAACCGCAATTCAAAAATGCTACATACATAGCATTTAAGGAATCGCAAAATTGCGATTCCTTAAATGCTATGGCAAAATAAGGATTGCAAATTTTTGAGATTCCTTAATTTGCGAATTTTTGATGCATGCCAAAACATGCAAATAGACCATTTGCGATTCGCAAAGGCCGAAATTCTGCAAATTTCGGCCTCTGCGATTCGCAAACGGCTTGATACATCTAGGCCTTTGTTCCCGCCATCTTGAAAATGGGGGTACTCCTTCAATGAGGGCTTGGTGTATGCCCCCCCTCCTGCAGGAGGATGACATAGTGGAGTGTGTAGTCACCCCAGGGAAGGTGCCCATTTGCCCAACTTGCTACTCCCCTAAAATGCCCCTAAATCTAGTATTTACGTGGCTCTCCCCCTGACCTGGAAACTAGATCTGTGATGATGTACAAAGAAATAATCTGAGCCTGCAGAGAAGACTGTAGATGGTGACTACCTTGGCCCCAGCCTTACTTGGCCTGTCTCCAGCTTTGCTGAACCTGTGTCCTGTCTTGCAGCCAGTGACCATTGAAATCGCTGGAAGACTGCTTTCTTCAATAAAGGCTCCAATCTCCCGTGGACAGCAGACCTGTCCAGAAGAAAACCACAACAAAGACTCCGGATCGGTGACTCTGCACCCGACTCCAGTGGCCCGAACCTAAGTGGCACAACTGCCCAGTGAAGTCACCCAAGCGCCCGGGGCTCAGAATCCAGCACTGGCCAACCTCTCCTGACCCCCACAACTGCGCCTACTGAAAAATCTGAATCCCACTCCCCCACCGCGACCAGCCCGGTAAGTAGATGTTCGAGGCATATGAGCTGTAGATTGTATACTGTAGCATAGATCGCCTTCCGGTGTTGGCCTCAGATGTTCGCACTTTGTTATTGTAGAAGTCTTTGTAGTCACGAGATATGTGGCTCCTCCTTTGGTTAGTAGTGGGCATGGACATCGACTCCATTTCCAGATTGCTTTTTTCCGCCATCGGATTTCGGATGAAACTTGCTGCGCTCTGGATCGGCACCGTATTTTCTCAGCGTTTTCGATGCACAACCCATCATTTTTGACGGTATTGTCTCGTTCACTTTTCTTCGATGCGCTAACTCGAATCTCTCAACTCCGGTTGTCGACGCTGGCTGTTGGGCCTATCAACGCCATTCGAGCCTACGGAAATTGGAAAGAACTCCATTCAAAAAATGCCCCCAGTGTGGAGGTAAATTTCCACACAGTGACCATCACCAGGTCTGCAACCTTTGCCTATCACCGGAACTCGAGGAAAAGGATTGCCAAGCCTGTGCCTCTTTTAGATCGAAGAAAAACATCTGTGATGGTCGGGCTCGACGACACGTCATGGCTCAACAAGCTGCACCAGTCCCGGAAAATATCTTGGATGAAGGCCCCGATGTTCCAGAGGCAGAAGATTCGGAGGTGCTCGAGATAGTCTCCAAAGAAGATGACTCCGGGTCAGATAACATCACTCTAGGTCAACGAGTGAGTACAAAAGCCCCTGCTCTTTCCCCACCACAAAAGCGAAAGGCTCTAGTCAAGACTTCGCCTGCAGGCCCTAGTCGAGACCAGAAGAGACCTTCAGAAGCCCCGCCTCCAGGCCCTGCTCCGAAGAAAAAAGAAAAGCCTTCAGGCAGCTCAGAACCGAGCAAGTCACATGTTACTATCCTTAACCACTTGGATGCTAAGGTACTCTACTTCTTCTCATTGAATTTCCATTGAAATCAATGGAAACTCCATGACGAGTTACCCTTGTCATTAGCACTGAAGGGGTTAAACCACCTTTGGTGCCGAAATCGAGGATACACCCCATTCCAAAAAAGACCTCCGTACCGAGTCCTTCGGCACCAAAAGACCATAAGGCCTCGGAACCGGACAAACTAAAAAAATCTTAAGCTTCGAAGAAAAGTTCCGACTCTACGCCAACTTCGAAGCCGACAGTGCATAAAACTCCTTTTAAGGTTCTAGACACCAAACTAAAGCCAAGCTTGCACCCGAAAAAATCAGCACCGAAAACAGACGACCAGGATGAACTGTTTACACCAGATCCTGTCGACCCAAAGCAGAAAATATTACAAGTGGAAAACATGAGGAAATCCGATGCCTCACATCACCTGAGGTGCCTGCTAAAGAGACTTTGCAACTTCGCCCACAAGACCTTCTTCTCCTATTCTTCTTGCTAAACCTTTCTCTCCTATAAACTCTCCTACAGAATCTCCTAGATTATCTCCATGCTCACCCTTATTGCCACAGGATGATAATGATTTAGGGGGGAGGAGGAACACTGTAATTATCCTGTAGATGACCCTGATGATACTACTCCTCCACAGGATACATGGGATGATTAGGCCGATCCTGCCGATCCTCCAGACTTTCTTGATCCAGATGCCTACCCATCTAAGCCATCACCCCCAAACGACAATATAGGGTTTAGCCAACTTATTAATAGGGCTGCTCAGTACCATGGCGTGTCACTACATTCAGACCCCATGGAAGAAGATTTCTTTATGGACAATTTTGCTCAGTCCCATAAAGTCCTACACACATTGCCCATGCTTAAAGGGGTAATTAAACATGCACCTGACATATTTAAAGACCTTGTCAGGGCCAGGATTCTCAATCCACGCATTGAGAAAAAATATAGACCAGCCCTAAAGATCCCATTTACATCAAGCCCCGACTCCCGTTAGACTCCTTGGTAGTCTCTAATGCAAGAAAATGGGCAAATTCCCAATCCTCTGGTGATGCACCACCCCCAGATAAAGAGTCTGAACTGCTGGATGCATCAGGTAAACATGTTGCTTCCCAAGCAGCCAATCACTGGAGGATATCCAATACGCATGTTCTACTTGCCAGATATGACAGGGCTCACAACGATCAGCTTGAAAATCTTATACAACACTTCACGGACCAATACAAAGCCAAAGCCAAGGCCAAGGGCAAGTTAATTACAAATGCCTCCCTCGAATGTGCCCTTGATGTAGCTGACACTGCATCTAGATCAGTTAATACTAACGTCTTACTGCGCAGAAATGCATGGATGGGCATTTCAGGTTTCAAGCAGGAAGTGCAAACAACTATTTTAAACCAATCTTTTGATCAAGAACACCTCTTTGGACCAGCTGTAGACAAGCTCTAGAAAAAATGAAAAAAGACATTGACACGGCTAAATCTATGGGAGCATTACAATTTCAAACAACACGGGGGTCCTTTCGTCGCTCCTTCTATAGGGGTGGATCCAAAAACATTACCACAGAAGCTACAACTTCCTTCTATAAAAATCCTACACAAACATCCCCCAACAAGGGATATTTTAGGGGTGGGTACAGAGGTAATAATAACAAGGGGAGAGCACAAGGTAACTACAACCGAACCGACCCTACTACCAAACAATGACTACCCTCTCCTTCCTCCAGACCATTCCACTCCGGTCGGAGGAAGACTATCACAGTTCCTACCTGTCTGGAACAACATCACCACATACAGGTGGGTGAGACAAATTAACCAGTATGGTTACTGCCTGAAACTCACTTCTACCCCTCGTCACATACCCCCCAGACAATGGCCTATGTCCACAGAACATCCTACGCTTCTAAAACAAGAGGTTCTCTCTCTCTTGCAAAACTATGCAATAGAACCGGTTCCTCCACACCTTCAAGGTACAGGGGTATATTCCCTTTACTTTCTCATCCCAAAGAAGGACGTTACTGTCAGGCCAATGCTAGACGTCAGAACCTTAAACCTGTACATACAATCTGACCACTTTCACATGGTCACTCTGCAACAGGTCCTTCCACTGCTCCAGCAAGGCGATTTCCTTGCCACTCTAGAAGGACGCCTACTTTCACACTCCCATTCACCCTGCTCACAGGAAATACCTGTGGTTTCTAGTGGACGGTCAACACTATTGGTTCAAATTCCTTCCATTCGGAGTGACAACAGCACCCAGAGTCATCACAAAATGCCTCGCAGCCCACTTAAGAAGACAACATATTCATGTGTTTCCTTACCTGGACGACTGGCTCATAAAAGCAAGTCACACACAGATTGTCTGCAACAAACACACAAGACATTCCAGCTGCTGCACAACTTAGGGTTTACAATAAACCTTACCAAGTCACATCTTCAATCATCCCACACCCAGCAGTATCTAGGTGCAACAATAGATACTTCCAAGGCACTAGCATTCCCCAATCCTGCCAGAACAGCCAGTATGCTAGCTCTCATAACACAATTTCAACCACAAAAATCACTACCAGCTCGAGTTTTTTATATAGCTCATAGGGATGATGACCTCTTGCATCTTTATTGTCCCTTACGCAAGACTCCAAACGCGTCCATTACAGGAATGTTTGGCACATCAGTGGAACCAGGCTCAGGATTAGCTTAAAGATCTGGTGTTGGTGGTCAGCCGCACATCGTGCTCTGCAGTGGTGGAACACACAATCTTTCTAGTGGGCTACCTTTCCTGGACCCTGTTCCACAGATTGTGCTAACAGCGGACGTATCGCTCACCGGCTGGGGAGCTCAACTCTTAACTCATACCATTCAGGGTATATGGACCCATCAACTGAAACTCCTTCACATCAATCATCTGGATTTACTGGCCATATTTCTTGCTCTCAAGTAATTTCAGGTACACCTCGTAGGCAAAGTTGTCCTCGTCCGGAACGACAACATGACTGCAATGTTCTACATACAAAAACGGGGGGTGAGAGGGACACACTCCCTGCAGCTTTCAGAACTAGCACAAAACCTGGAGATGTGCCATTCCTCAAAAGATATACCTCTTAGCAGAGCATCTACCAGGGACACACAATCAGATAGCGGATCTGCCCAGTTGTCGTCTACAACAAATTCACAAGTGGGGTCTTAATCTCAAAGTTCTTCATCACTTTTTTAAATGTGGGGCCATCCAGACATAGATCTGTTCGCCACACACTTAAACAGAAAATGCCCGAGCTTTGCCTCCAGGTATCCACACCCACTGTCCAAGGGCAATGCAATATGGATGAACTGGTCAGGCAGATTTGCGTATGCTTTTCCGCCTCTCCCACTCATTCCGCTACTAGTATGCAAGCTGAAACAACAGTCTCTCACAATGATCCTAGTTGCTACAACTTGGGCCTGGCAACCATGGTTTACAACACTACTGGAAATCTCAGTAGTTTCACACCAAACGTTACACCTTTCCCCAAAGCTTCTCACACAGAACCATGGACACATAAGGCATCCAGATCCAGCTCTAGGACCCCTAACACAGTCCATCCTAACCCTCCTACCCCCCCTCCACAATTATCCACACTCCACACACTGCACTCCAGAGCCACTAAAATAATTCAGAGCATCCACTTCTCCATCCGGGATCTAACGAACCTCTTTCACCTTGCCGAACTCTCCCTCATCAACCTCAAGCCTCAGCTGAATTCCTCTTCCCCTGCTACCCCAGAGGACCTCAAACACCCACTACCGACATCCATGAGGCACCTTCGCCCTCGTAAGCACCCTAGCTGCCTATCGGAGAAGGAAACCCTTGACCTCTCACTCTCGTACAGCTTTTCCCTCACCACAACAAAGCCGCTAGACCTCACTGAAAAGGAAATCCATGACATCCTCCAGGACCATAATGCAGCCTCTCTCACTCCTTGTCTATCAGACGTGAGTGCTGCACACCCCATCTGCACGGTCGATATCAACCCCTGCAGACCAGCTCCCCTCCGCAACAGAAGGATGAACCGAAGCAATCTAGCGCCTTTACACCTGTCTACCCCCGACACCACCTCCCTCCCCGACTGGTCTCTTAATTAACTGCCGATCTGCAGTAAAGCATGCCACCGATGTCGCTGCCCTCATTCTGAACAACAAATCCGACTTAGCTATTTCAACAGAATCATGGCTCAATGAATCCTCATCCCCTTGCCTTGACCTCTTAGTCCCCTCTAACTTTAACATTACTAGGCTAGACCGACCACATAACAAGAGAGGTGGCGGCATAGCCTGCATCTATCGCTCTAACCTCCTTGTCACCGAGCTTCTGGCTGATACTACCAATGCCTGCGAATATCTAGCCCTCTCAATCTACAGTAACACTACCCATCTATGCAACCTGCAAATTTTTTACCACTCCCCAGGCGTGAACGACCCCTTCACTGACCACCTCATGGAAATTATCACAGCTTAGAGCTCCCTTAACACCAAAGACATTTTCCTTGGAGATTTCAACCTGCACTGGAATGATCTCAAGGATCCTCGTGTCAACGCCATTAAAGACCTCCTGGCCGATCAAGCCCTGACCCAACCTTGCTCACTCCCAACACATTCAAAAGGGGCCACTCTTGACTGGATCATCTCTAAGGAGGCAACAGTCAAGCTTATCTCTATAGACCCCTGTGTCTGGTCAGACCACCACGCCATCACCTTCCTTCTACCTGGCACCCACAAGATAAGAGCACCACAACCGGTGCTTCCTAAACTCTGGGTCATAGACACCAAGAACCTAGACCACAAGGAATTTGATCCGCTGCAAATCCGACCGGCCTTCCCCCCCCCGCCCCCCCCCTACATATCATATCAGTCAGTGACCTCAATGATTACTACTTCACAACGATCTCTAACATTCTAGATGACCTAACCCCTCTTACCCCTCTTAAACTAAAAAGAACTCGGGTCAAAGATAGAAACCCCTGGTGCACGGGTACCCTCAACAAGGAGAGGAGATCCGTCTGACAAACTGAAAGAACAACACCCCTCGGCCGCTCACCTAAAACTTCTCCGCCAGGCCAGAAATACATACAACAAGAATATCCCCAACTCTAAAAAAGAGTTCTTCAGAGCTGAACTAGGAAATGCCCAGAACAGATCACGCAAACTCTTTGAGCTGGTCAAACATCAATCGAACAAACTGACCAAAACAGTGAAAGAAAACCCCAAGTCTCTCATCTCATCTGAGGAATTCTCCTCGTTTTTTGCAAACAAAATCAAAACCCTAGGTAACGAACTTAGTGCGGCCTCAATATCTCTACCGACCCCTGACCTCCCCCACCCGCCCTGCCTCCACAATCTTCACCTAAGAATCTAGCACATTGGACCAACTTCACACTCTACGACGAAGACTCCGTCGCCAAAATCCTTTCCACCTTAAACCCGAACAACCATTTCAACGACCCGCTCCCTTCTAACTGCCTTTCGACCGCTGCCCTATCCATTATTCCTAGCTGGACTACGATAATCAACGCCTCTCTCCAGCAAGGTTCAATCCCGGACTCTCTAAAAGCAGGTCAAGTCCTCCCCATTCTGAAAAAGCCGTCGCTGGACCCAGCATCCCCAGACAATTTCAGACCAATTTCCAACATTCCTCTCTTGGCTAAAGTGCTGGAGAAGTGTGTGCAACTGCAGCTAAGTCGCCACATCAACAACTTCCATCTACTCGATGACTGCCAATCTGGTTTCCGACCTGGACACTGCACTGAAACCACCATGCTCCACATTGTCGATGACGCCCTACAAGCCCTTGACCAAGACAAAACATGTCTCTTAATCCTCCTAGATCTATCCTCTGCCTTCGACACGGTCAACCATGAGATGCTACTCGAACGCCTCAAACTTAGAATGGGATTAGATGGCACTATCCTTGACTGGTTTAGTTCCTACCTCCAAAACCGGTCTCAGAGATTCCTTATCAGCGGCAACCTGTCCGCTCCCTCCTTGGTCACGGTGGGAGTCCCTCAAGGATCAACGTTGTCCCCCACCCTTTTCAACCTCTATTTAGAACCCCTTGCCGAGGTCCTTCGCACTGCAAATATCTCCTACCATATGTACGCAGATGACACTCAGATCTACATAAAAATCTCTTCTCTTTAAGAAATCCTCACCCTGAATGAGGCCCTGAAGCTGACCGTCCAGTGGCTCTCCTCCAACCAACTCAAATTCAATGCAAAGAAAACGGAGTTCCTCCTAATTTCCCCTCCTAAAAGCAACTCGGAGATCCAGACATGGATCAAAGCGATCACAGCCTTAAATTGCCCCCCGACCATTGTGGACTCGGCCAAATCTCTGGGTA
This sequence comes from Lissotriton helveticus, assembly GCF_964261635.1. NCBI lineage: Eukaryota > Metazoa > Chordata > Amphibia > Caudata > Salamandridae > Lissotriton > Lissotriton helveticus. The sequence continues at coordinate 338,988,789 of NC_136061.1, forward strand.
TCACCTTGGACTATAACCTAAACATGCAAGACCACATCAACTCAATGGCCAAATCTGCCAGATTCCACTTGAGCTACCTTTGGAAATTTAAACCATTCCTTGTTGCTCCCGACCTAAAACTTGCAGTCCAATCCCTAGTTATTTCTAGGCTAGAATATGGCTGCTCCACCCTTTCTGGTTTACCCAAGATCTCCCTAGCACCCTTAAAAGCCTGCCTCAACGCAGCTGCCAGACTACTTACCGGCACAAGGAAATTTGATCACATCACCCCTCATCTGAAATCATTGAACTGGCTCCCACTCGAGGCTAGGATGCATCTCAAGCTGGCACGCATCACGCACAAGGCCCTACACTCAAACTCCCCTGCGTATCTTGCACAGAAACTTGTGATATCCGGAGGAAGCAGAAAATCACGATCGGCCAGTGCCCTCCTACTCCAGCCTGCTCGCTTTCGGGGGAAAAAAAACCTATAATCGAGCTTTCGCTGGGGCTGCACCAAGAATATGGAACTCCTTCCCACCGCCATCAGAAGAATCCCATCTCTGGCACGCTTCAAAAAGGAGGCCAAATCCTTCCTCATGGGTAAATTCCTTGACTAATCCCGTTCCACAACCACCCCATAGACTACTGCCTCCATCCTGCAATCTCGCCCCACCAAGAAATCGGAGTCTGTCCTTAACAATTGTAATATTGACTATCCTGTATAATGCTTTTCCCTCTTGTTCCCAGCACCCCCTCCCCCCCTAATTTACAGTATTCTTGTGTTATCCTTCCTATTGTTTACTTTGTGACTTATAAAGTTCGAGCTCTATAAAACTCTAAAATAAATAAAATAATAAATAAACCTAGCGATCTGGGTCCTGAAGTCTTAGAATTTGGATACCTCAACCTCCCACCAAACTTCCGGAATGTTATCAAGAAGGCTAGACATCCTACTACTAGAGCTTGCTATGCAGCTAAATGGAAAAGATTTGTGATTTACTGCAACAACAACAAAATCCTTTAGATGCTTCCATTCAAAATATTTGTTATCTCTTGCATCTACAAAGATGTAATCTAGCATACACATCCATAAGATTACATCTTGCTGCCATAGCAGCTTACCTGCAAAACAGACAACAGTTGTCATTGTTTAGGGTTCCTGCCATTAAAGCATTCATGGAAAGTCTCAAAAGGATAATTCCTCCCAGAATTCCACCCTCTCCTATCTGGAATATAAACATTGTCCTTACCAGGCTCATGGGTCCCCCATTTGAACCTTTTACACAAATGTGAGTTACAATGTCTCACGTGGAAAGTAGCCTTCCTTGTGGCCATCACATCTCTAAGGAGAGTTAGTGAACTTCAGGCATTCGCCTTACAAGAACCATTTTTACACATACATCGCAACAAAGTGGTTCTTAGGACAAACCATAAATTTCTACCTAATGTAGTCTCTCCATTTCACCTTAACCAGTCTGTTGAGCTCCCAGTCTTTTTTCCTCTGCCAGACTTAGTGGCAGAAGGGGCTCTTCATATGCCTGACGTTAAAAGAGCTATTCTTTACTGCATTGACAGAACAAAAAGTTTCAGAAAAACTAAACAAATTTTTGTAGCTTTCTTACCACCACATAAGGGTAATCCTATATCAAATTCTGGAATTGCCAGGTGCATTGTTAAAACCATTTAAGTATGCTATCAAAAAGTAAAGCGTACATTATCAATTTCCCCTAAAGCGCATTCCACACGCAAAATAGGGGCATCTATGGCATTCTTGGGAAATATTCCCATGGGTGACATTTGAAAAGCAGCAACATGGTCTACACCACACAGTCACTAAACATTACTGTGTGGATGTGCAAGCAAAACAATAAGCAAGTATAGGCCAAGCTGTACTAAAAACACTGTTTCAAACTGCTGCAACCGATACAGGTAGCCACCGCTAAGGCACAACTGCTGTATATTCTGTGCTACAGTATACAATCTACATCTCATACGCCTCGAACAGAAAATGCTACTTACCAGTATGCATCTGTTCTTGGCCTGCAGAGTTGTAGATTTGCATACGCCCACCCACCTCCGCGGATACCTGTGTCTGTTGCAGTAATATCTTACTTGGATACATTACACATGGACATCATCACCCTTTATGGCGAAAAAAATCTGGAGATGGAGTCTATTCCAATGCGCACTACTAACCAAAGGAGGAGTCCCCTATCTTGTGACTAGAAAGACTTCTACAATAACAAAGTGCAAACATCCTAGCCCTACACCAGTTAGCGATCTACGCTACAGTATACGAATCTAAAGTTCTACATGCCAAGAACAGATGCATACTGGCAAGTAGCATTTTCCTTCTGACGTCTAAAGGCACCCCTGCACCTGTAGCCCCCTGGCTTTGGTGAGCTCAACTAGCGGTGCCCCTGTGACCCCCAACACCAACTTACCTGTGCTGTCGCTGGTATTCTGCCTGGACCTTCCGGTTCGATGCCGGCAGCCTATTTACAAAAAGTAGCTCCATAGGGTTGCATAGGGTACCCAATGCTTTGTTTGCACTCTTCACAGGTCTGCCCCTGTGCCACTGGTGGTTTGTTTTGTGTTGATTTGTGTTCCCCTCCTGTGCTGGTCCTAATACCCAAAGCTTGGCCCTAGCAACTGTTCCACTTACCTGCAAGCAGCGTGGCTCCAAGGACCTCCATGCTCCATTAAAACGCATTTGGCCCTGCTCCGATTATGGACCCTGCACCTGGCCGCCTCTGTACCGCTGGTTGTGCTTACACTATTCCTTCGCACACTGCTAATCTTTGGTCCCGAAGAGTGTAAGTTGTGTACTTACTTTATTAACCACAAAGCTGTTTTCCCCATAAGATATCATTGAACTGTTCTGAAAATATTCTGAGTGTCGATTTTGGAAAGTATTTATTTTATTGAAAACATACTTACCTTATTGCGAAGATCTTGGTCCTTAAAGTACAAACAAAGTATATTTTTGTAAAATTGGTCTGCATCTTATTCGTAATTTGTGTGTCCGTTATTGATCACAGTTGTGCAATCAATGTCTTACACCGTGTTATGACATCCCTGCCAAGTACCACGCATCAGGCGTGTGACTAACTCATTTCAGTATGGCGGTCCACATCACCGCACTGAAATACGAAGTCACACATAAACGCCTGTGCCTGTCAAGCACTGAGGCCAGAGTGCTGTTAGCTGTTTTTATAATATCACTAGTGGCACAGGTGGGCAGCGCACCTCTGCGCTGTTTGGCAGACTTCTTGGGGGCTGGGGGCCGAGTTGTCCACTACAGTCCGCTAATAATGTATCTGCTTGGATGATATCTGTCGGGCGCACTGGTATCATGCAGGGGCTCGTGGACATGGTGCTGGTGAGAGTGCATGTGCTCCTCGCTGACTTGCGCGGACCCCCTTTGCGCTCTTTGCCCTAGTCTGTTTTTCCGCTCTGTCCCTGCCTCCCCCGAAATGGATTGGCAAACTGAAAATCTTGAAGTAAATGGAAGGGGTCAGGGGTTGGAGGGACGAGGCATTGCCCAAGATGGAGTAGGCGGTGCAGGGTTCAAACAGCAGGTACTGTTGACGTCTATATCTCTTGCACTCTGGACTGCTTCCACAAACCCTGCAGACTTCCTTAGTGGTCGAATGGAAGAGAAGTGAATTTGCACGGAGGAATGTACTTTTCGGGGTGGTACACTAAGGTACAGATGTCTTCGCTTTATGGAGAAAAAAACCCTATACGAAAGGATTACTTTAATTATGTATTTTCAACTTTTAAAGCTAACTCATTGGGTCGAGCACCCCGGTCTCTGAAGAGATCTGAAGATTATTCCCAATGTCAGACCCCGGTTGGGCTAACACAGTTGTTCGTCCATCCAAGGTTGATATAAATAAGTAAAAATTTTGACTTGGTAGTGATAATTTTTAATTGAACACAAGTATGTTTTAGGATTTGCACATGACACTGAGCATTTACCATAATTGAAACATAGGGAGGCCAGGGCTTTACAGATTAGTCCGCCGTGCCCCGCCCGGCAGCATGCCTCCGCAGTAGTAAACTGGCTCTATATATACTACACCAAAATGAGGAATAGTGTGTATAGAGTCCAGGTGACCCCAGAGGTAGGCAGAGGTTAAAGTTAGATAGAACCTTACTCTCTAATTGTGATAGAGTGGTAGAGCAGTAAGGCAGTAACAGAGGACAGTGTTAAACATTTGATGTACACACTCCGCAAAAGAATTCACACACTCAATAACTGAACTCTAGGCCAATTGTATGTGTATAAAAATATATACTGTTTAATTTTTAGAACCAAGCAAGCCTTGGCACAGGTAAGCATTAAACACTTTTCAGTAATAAGTTACTGGATGTAGAACAGTTTGAAAATGCAATAGAAATTGTACTTTGATTGATTTACAGGGGATGCAGTAGGATGCAACACTTAGCAAATAAAGTATATTGAAATGAATAGGCTTTTTCAGTAAATTACAGGTAAGCTACTTTTTACGTTACTTTTCTAACTCCGTGCTGGATACCTAGAATCAGCACTGGGACATTTCCTGTAAAAAGGTAAGTAATTATGTGTTTGAGGCATATGAACTGATTATTGCACACGATGCATAGATGGCCACCTAGTGTTGGGCCCGGATGTTTGCAGTTTGTTTTGTTGTAGAAAAGTCTTTGGAAGTCACGGGATAGGTGACTCCTCCTTTGGATGATACTGCGCTGGGCATCTCCTCCATCACCAGATAGTTTTTTTCCACCACCGGGCTCGGATGTGTTTCCAGCGCTCTGTGTTGGAACCGATTTCCTTCGACGCGCAACCTCACCGACTTACAGAAATTAAGTTTCCAGTCGACGCTACTCTTCAACACTGAAAACTTCGATTCCGGTCGACGGCCTTCGGGCCCAACTAGGCCTCGACTTCAGCTCATGGAAAGGACGCCATTTAAAAAGTGTCCTCAATGTGGGTCGAAGTTTCCCCACACTGACCTTCATGAAGTGTGTAACATTTGCCTCTCCCAGGAGCACTAGGCCAAAGACTTTTCAGCTTGTGCCTCTTTCCGCTCCAAAAAGACTATCTGCGACCGAAGAGCGAGGAGAACCATGGCTCAATCTTCAGCTTCGATTCCGGACGACATCTTTGAAGAAGGCGTCAAGGTTCTCTTCCAGGGGATCCTCATCAATAGTCATAAGCATTAGAATATTCCCGCCCATGCGCGGGACCCCGGAAACAATATATTATATGTGCCTCACATATATATAGACATATATATATAAATATATATATATATAAAAATAAGCAATTGCAGCCAAATAAAACAGAGCTGTAATATGCTGTGAAGAATTTCCACCATACAGTGTATTTTGCATTAGAAACATGAGAAACAACACCAATGCTTGTTTAGAAACTGTTTTAATGCTTAAAAAACAGTAGAAATTCTCATAACACACTGTAAACATATACAGCTCCCAGGCTGCATTGCAAATCCCCAGTCTAAAAAGACTGAAAAGCTAACCTGTAGCTGAATGCACTAAAACTGACGCTGTGCCTTTAAGGCACCTCTGCCCCTAGCTTCCCATCATGCCTCAGGGGTTACAGTTAGGTCAGTTGTTCTTTCCGGCTCCTTCAGGAAGGACCCTGGATACTCGGCTCCACATTTTTCTGCCTTTTTCAGTCAGAAAATCTTCAAAACAACAATTTTTTGATTTACTTTGACTTTTCACATCAGAGTCAAGTAAATAACTGCTTAGCAGTCAATTTTTTGTGAGGTTTTCCTGTCAGGATGCCCTCATTATTTGATGATTGCCCTTCTTGTGGCCACAAGAAGGCAAAAACGGACTCTCATGAGGTCTGTATTTTATGCTTGCCAGAGGATCATGATCCTAAAGACTGTTCCCATTGTAAAAATCTGTCTGACAGAACTCTTAAAGACAGAGAGAGGAACAGGCTCTATGGTCTGGCCCAGAGATCCATGAGAGGAAGATCTACAGAGAGGAAGAGTTCAAAGAGACCCAGAACTCCCTCCAAAGGCAAGTCAGAGCGTCCATCAACCTCAGCACCGGGCTCGGCGCTGAAAAAACGACATCTGATGGACAGTTCGAGAGAAAAAGCTCCGTCGACGTCGAGATCGGCGTCGATGAGGAAATCGTCGTCGAAAAGAAGTTCGCCGACGTCGAAGAAAGCTCCGCCGTCGTCAACTAGGCGACGATCGGCGTCGAGAGAAGCCACGAGATCGCTGTCGACGAGGAGATCGACGTCAAGACATAAGTCAACTCCGCCGCTGTCAACCAGGCGACGGTCGGCTTCGAGAGACAGATCACACTCGCCGTCGTCTCGACGTCGACAGGCTTCGAAGAGTGTAACACCTCCGCCGACATCTCCACGGAGGCGCTCGGTGTCGAGGAGCAAGAGCCCCCTCGGACGAGCGTCGTCGAGGAAGGGATCATCGAAGGCACGTCGGCGCTCGACGTCGAGGATGTCCGATCCTCCGCCGTCGCCACATGCCAGGTCGACATCAAGGGCATCGTCGGCGACAGGACATTGTCGATTGCCATCTCCGTCGCCGACAGACCAACGTCGGTCGACGTCGAGAGCTCCGTCGACGGCAGGGCAACGCCGTTCGACGTCGAGACCTTCGTCGACGGCAGGGCAACGCCGTTCGACGTCGAGACCTTTGTCGGCGGCAGGGCAACGCCGTTCGACGTCGAGGGAGAAGACTCCGCCGTCGGCTCATCATCGCCGATCGACGTCGAGGGACCACAGGTCAACGTCGAAGCATTCAACGCCGAAGGTTATCACTCCGTCGACGCCGCAGAGGCGTTCGACGTCGAGGGAAAGGCTTTTGAGACGTCCTCCAAAACCGGTGAGACGGAGATCTCCTTCAGTGCCTTCGACAGTCCTAGTGACGCAATCTGCTTCGCTCCATTCCTCCTCAAGTGCCTCGGGGTCAACGGGGTCATCTTCTAGGAGTAGGAGTCCGGTACAAAAGAGTCCCCAGCGGGGGTACACTTCACATATAAGACTCTCGCCAAGATGGTATGCTCCTTTGAGTAATTGGAAGGATTCTAAGGCACCAGAGAGACTTCAAAGGTACTTGAGTCCAGTCCACAGGTCCCCTCTTCAGCAAGCAGAAGAGGCAGATGGACAGAGTCCTGCCATTCACCGATCACGCTCACGAGAGAGAGGAGCGGACAGGTCGCATGACCCTAGGGTCTCCCGATCGCCAAGGAGGGAGCAACCCAAATCTCGAACACCGAGAAAGGAGGTACGGACTGAGAGATCGAGATCTCCAGTACATCAGAGTGTATCACGTTCTCCTCGAAGGGAGGAACGACCTAGGAGATCACCGGTGAGGAAGGAGCATTTTCACCACAGGAGAAGAAGAACTCCATCATCCTCCTCTCCATCTTCACCTAGATCTTCTAAAGGGGATTACTCTCCAACGCTGGCAGACAGCCCTCGCTCAAGAGCTTCCCCTCTTGACGACGTCAACACGTATCTGGACGTCTTACAAAGGGGTGCTCACAAGCTGAATATAGAGATGACAACTCCAGAGGTGTCCACTACTGTGATTTTTGAGACCCTTCATCACAAATCATATACACGGCCGTTGCTCCCATTAGTTCCAGGAATAATGGACCCAATCAAAGAGGTTTTCCTCACGCCAGCAACGATAAGGGCAGTACCGGCACGTATCCAGAAAAAATATAGGCCGGCCGACTCAGATCCTATCTTTGTTAAAGGTGAGCCTGCGGCGGACTCAGTTATTGTAGCCTCAGCTAAGAAGAATCATCACACAGTCGCTCCTTCTTCGTCAGTTCCTCCTGACAAAGACAGCAAGACGCAAGATTCTTGGGGACGCAAGGTATGCAGCACAGCAGCTTCATCCCTGAAAGTCTCTAGTGCATCAGCCCTTCTGGGAAGGTACGATAGAGCCCTATGGGACTCCATGGAACGATTCAAAGGGAAATTGCCCAAGGAGGACCAGAAGGACTTTGAGGAGACAGTGACGGAGGGCTGTTTGGTGGCAAACCAAATGATTAGTTCATCAGCAGATAACGCCCTTCTAGCTGGACATAACTACTCACATGGGATATGTGCGAGGAGATCCTCTTGGCTGCGTTTAACTGGGCTCAAACCAGATGCCCAGCAGCGCATCCTCAATCTACCTTTTTCCGGATCTTCACTCTTCGGGGAGCATGCCGATCAGGAAATGGCCCGTATGAAGACTGAGTTAGACACAGTAAAGGCAGTAGGTCTGGAAAAACAGAAAGCACCATTCAAACGACGCTTCAAGACCAACAAGAACCGGGGAGGCCAACAGAGGGTTCAAACCCCTCAATAGTCTCAAAACAAGCCACAAGGAAAGCCACAATACAGAGGAGGAAGGTCGAGCAGAGGCAGAGGCGGACATCATCAGTCCCCTACCACACCTAGAGGAGGCAAGGCCTGAGCAGTGGCTTCCTCTGACACCGTTACCCACTCCAGTGGGAGGAAGTGCTGCACAACATCTGGCAGAGTGGGTCAGCATCACGAAAGATCGGTGGGTGCTGAATATACTGCGCAATGGATATGCGCTACGTTTCAGGAGGAAACCACAACCGACTCCTCCAAAAAAGTCTCGCTCGTACCAACTAGAGCTCCTCAAAAGGGAAGTGAGCGTCCTCTTAAAGAAAAACGCAATCGAAGAGGTACCCCTATCCCAAAGGGGGAAAGGAGTGTACTCAAGATATTTCCTTGTCCCCAAAAAAGACCAAGAAGGCAAATTCAGACCGATTTTGGATCTTCGACTCCTCAACAAAGTGGTGGTCAAAGAGAAGTTTCGCATGTTGGCACTCCACCAAATATGTCCTCATCTACAAATCGGAGATTGGATGTGTTCGGTGGATTTACAAGACGCGTACTTCCACATTCCTATTACACCAGGTCATCGACAGTACTTGAGGTTCCTGGTAGGGTCCAAGCATTACCAGTTCAAAGTGCTTCCTTTCGGACTCAAATCCGCACCAAGGGTCTTCACCAAGTGCATGGCAGTGGTAGCGGCGTGTCTACACAAAAAAGGTCTCTTTGTGTACCCATATCTAGACGACTGGCTCCTCAAGAGTCCGTCGCCTCGTCAAGCCACCAAAGACTGTCACCTGTGTCTCCAACAGCTACACAGGCTCGGCCTCCATGTGAACTCAGAAAAATCGATCCTGCAGCCCACGCAAACTATCCACTATCTGGGAGCAGTTCTAGACACAAAGTTAGGAAGAGCGTTTCCTTCGCAAGAGAGACTATCTTCCATGGGACAAAAATGCAAAAAGTTACTTCAGGTTCCTCGTCCAAAGGTGCGAGACGTAGCGTCTCTATTGGGCTCCATGGCGTCCTGCATCTTCCTAATACCGAACGCCAGGTTGAGGATGCGGCCTCTACAAGAGTCTGTGGAGGATCAGTGGGACCAAGCGACTGGAGATTGGGAGGATCGAATCATCCTGTCTCAAGCAGCACGGACCTCAATACAGTGGTGGACTCGCCCTCGGAATGTCCTGCAGGGAGTCCCTTTTCAGCAACCTCTTCCTTCGCTGTCTGTGGTAACGGACGCATCTCTAGAAGGCTGGGGTGCTCACATGGGTCATCTTCAGATTCAGGGTCGCTGGTCGACCAACCTTCAGACATACCACATCAACATGCTGGAGCTTCGAGCAGTTCATCTGGCGCTCAAAGCGTTCTTTCCAGCAATAACAACGGACAAAGTCCTGGTTCAGACGGACAACACTACAACTATGTTCTATCTGAACAAGCAGGGAGGAACTCGATCTCGCCCTCTGTCTCTGGAGGCCCAGACAATCTGGCACTGGCTTCTGCCTCGGGGACTGTCGGTGGTGGCAGTGCACCTTCCAGGCGAGCTAAACACAAAAGCAGACGCACTCAGCAGGCACTTCGAAGATCAGCCAGACTGGGTGCTAAACGACGAAGTGGTCGAAGAACTCTTCCGTTGCTGGGGTCGTCCAGACATAGACTTATTTGCGGACGACGAAAACGCCAAATGCCACGCCTTCGCGTCCAGGTTCCACCGGCCAGGGACGCAAGGGAACGCTCTCCTGCTGGAGTGGACAGGAATGTTCGCTTATGCTTTTCCCCCTCTGGCACTGATTCCGAAGGTGGTGGCCAAGCTCATCAGATCGAGCATGGACATGATCCTAATTGCTCCGGATTGGCCGCGACAATGGTGGTATCCAGATCTGTTACATCTGTCGCTGTGTCCACACAGACGTCGGCCGTGCAGGCCAGACCTGCTGAGCAAGATGGACGGGAGGATCCTGCATCCCAACCTCCCGTCGCTGAACCTGACTGCATGGCTCCTGAGGTCTTGCAATATGGACACTTAAATCTGCCTCCGGAATGTATGAATATTTTAAGAGAGGCAAAGAGACCATCCACAAGGACGTCTTATGCGTTCAAGTGGAAAAGATTTTTCATTTGGTGTAAGGACCATGGCTTTGATCCCACCAAAGGGCAAGAAGAGGTAGTCCTGCCATACCTCCTATACTTAGCGACATCAGGGTTGAAATACGCTTCTATTAGGGTTCATTTATCCGCCATAGTAGCGTACAGAAAATCACCTACACAAACATCGTTTTTTCAGGTCCCGGTGGTGAAGGATTTCCTTCAGATATTAAAGGTCTATCCCCCTGTGAGAAATCCTTCTCCTCCCTGGGAGTTGAACCTGGTTCTCTCCAGACTGATGTCTACACCGTTTGAGCCTATACACATGGCCTCCTTGCAGCATCTCACTTGGAAGGCGGCCTTCTTGGTGGCAATAACCTCTGCGCGCAGGGTTAGCGAGATTCAAGCACTCTGCACCAAGGAACCTTACACTGTGTTTCACCACAACAGAGTGGTAATGAGGGCTCACCCATCTTTCCTTCCAAAGGTGGTATCGGATTTTCATATAAATCAAACGATTACCCTTCCTTCGTTCTTTCCTAACCCATCGACCCCAGCTGAGAGGTCGTTGCACTCGTTAGATCTTAAACGGGTGCTAAAGTTTTACCTAGAAAGAACGAAGGACACCAGAAAGACAGACCAACTCTTTGTCAATTATGGGGCAATGAGGACCGGGTTTGCAGCAGCCAAAAGATCCATCTCCAGATGGATTGTCTCTTGTATCAAACTAGCATACCAGCTAGCTGGCAAACCTTTGTTGCAATCACCCAAAGCTCATTCCACTAGAGGGAAAGCAGCCACAATAGCTTTTTTGCATGACATTCCTATGTCAGAAATATGCAAGGCTGCGACATGGAAATCAGTCCATACCTTTACAAGGCATTATTGCCTAGAGTCTGATTCCAGAGCGGATTCTCAAGTAGGGCAAGCCTCCTTGAGAAACCTTTTTGGGTAGAATAAGGCCTATTCTTGGGCCTACGGATTTGAATGTTATCTGTTGATTCCTTTGCCCGCAGGGATGAGGTGAGGCTCGCTACTCTATTCTAATGCTTATGACTATTGATGAGGAGCCCCTGGAAGAGAAGGATTAGTTACTTACCTGTAATCCTAGTTCTCTTCCAGGGGTATCCTCATCAAAGTCATAAGCAACCCTCCCGCCTCCCCGGGCAAAGGACTTTGTTTATTACATAGGAGATGTTTTTTAACCTGTTATTACCATGGTTTGGTTTTCAGTCTCCGAAAAGAACAACTGACCTAACTGTAACCCCTGAGGCATGATGGGAAGCTAGGGGCAGAGGTGCCTTAAAGGCACAGCGTCAGTTTTAGTGCATTCAGCTACAGGTTAGCTTTTCAGTCTTTTTAGACTGGGGATTTGCAATGCAGCCTGGGAGCTGTATATGTTTACAGTGTGTTATGAGAATTTCTACTGTTTTTTAAGCATTAAAACAGTTTCTAAACAAGCATTGGTGTTGTTTCTCATGTTTCTAATGCAAAATACACTGTATGGTGGAAATTCTTCACAGCATATTACAGCTCTGTTGTTTTATTTGGCTGCAATTGCTTATTTTTATATATATATATTTATATATATATATGTCTATATATATGTGGGGCACATATAATATATTGTTTCCTGGGTCACGCGCATGGGCGGGAATATTCTAATGCTTATGACTTTGATGAGGATACCCCTGGAAGAGAACTAGGATTACAGGTAAGTAACTAATCCTTCCAGAACAACACGACGTCAGCAATTCCGAGGCCGAAGACTCCGATGTCGAGGACATCACTCCTGCACAGTGGGTCGTAAGTAAGACCGTCGACCCCGACCCTTCCTCGACCCACCCAAAGAAGGCCCCGTTCACACCCTTACCCTCGGGCTCGGGTGCACACCGACACACTGCTTCTACTGCCCCACCTTCGGGCCCGATTAAGAAGCTAACTAAGCCTTCAGGCGACTCGGGCTCAAGTCAGCCTTCGCACGGTGCTGGCGCACATTTACCGGCACCGAAAAAGACAACTTCACCGGCTATGCCAACATCCAAACCATCGGCGCCGAAATGGACTACCACCCCTTCGGCACCGAAACCCAGGTCTGACCAAGCAAACCCGCTTCGGGTTCGAAAAAAACACCGGAACCGATAAAACCTTCGGATCGAAAAAGTATACCAGAGCCGAAAAAATCCTCGGAACCGAAAAAAGCTTCGTAGCCGAAAAAGACTCCTGCTTCTCCGGTTAAAGACATTGCCCAAAAACCAAAGCAAACCATTTCGATGCCGAAACCTTCCTCTGCACCAAAAGATCGGCCTCCTGAAAAGGACTTACTTTATCCTGACCCTGCTCAAAATACTCTAGCTAAAGATCCAATTACTGGACAACTAATTTTGGCTTCAAAAAAGCGACCACTGGACACACCAGCTCCACCTCCGCATTCAAAGGAGGACGTGGCTACCTCTCCCTTAAGACTGCCTTCCCCTTCCACCTGTACCATCACCACATCCTCCCATACTACAACATTGCCCAGCATCCTCTATTATACCAGACGATGACAACAGGGATGATAGCTCTGATGATAATGGGGGGGGTAACATACCTGATCCAGCTACTCCTACAGGATCACCTGACCCATGGGATGATTATACCACCCCAGATATCCCAAATGTCCTTCAGGATGACATATACCCCTCAAGGCCTTCCCCACCCGAAGACACTATAGGTTTCAATCAATTAATTCACAACACAAGGAGGGAGGTACCCTTAAGACCGTTTCGGGGACAGGGTAAATAGTACACAACAACAAGAAGTCCCTAATTGGAGGAAATATATCCTAAGGCGTAAGGTAACCTAGGCCCAGTGGCTAGCAGCTTATCTACGCGAACAGAGACTACAAATATGTCAAGACACCCTATTACAAATAATCAGTCAGTGTAAGCACCCTATCTGTACGTCACACAACACTTGAGAGACATAAATTTCTGCTAGTATAAAAACAACAATTTATTAAAAACATTATACAAAATCAATTTGCACCAGAAAATACATTATACAATGAAATACATATTAAAAAAAAAAAAAAAAAAAAAAAAAAAGTCGACGCGTCGTTTCGGTGTCTTTTGTTGATGCCAACACCTTCTTCAGGACAGGGGTTTTTAGTTAAAAAAATCTCTGGAAAGTAAAATTACAAAAAACATACAATCAATAGGGGCCTATTGTACACTGACTGTTTAGGATTACATTAATAGTTACATTAACATAGCTCACATTATAATACTTCTGTGAGAAAGTTTACATTATAGAACAAACATTCAGCCTATACGTGGTTTTGCATTACTATATCTATGATTAAAATACAGACAATTTAATCAAATTCTCCTTCTCTCCCGAATTGATAACTCCATTCCTCAGATTTAAGGTTCTAACTCGGAACAACAGGACTACTTTTGTTTGCGTTAATACTTCCATGCTTGATGGATTTGCATGCATTACAACTAGGCATCCCATAATGGTTAACTACCCAATATACAACCTTTCCCAATGTCTCTATCCCACTGGGGGAGGAGCCATTCACTGTTAGACACATTTGTATTATTATCATTTGATCATATTGGGACTCTTTCATTCCGGTGTATTCCGTATCTTTAGACTAATGGTCTATTTGTATATACTAGCCCATTTACAAACACATCTGGTATATCACTGTAATATGTGCAACCTACCTCAAACTATATGAGGGATTTGAAGCAGTTGATATCATTTAAACAGGCTGCAGATTTTTTTAAACTTTCATCTGTCTCCTGTAAACTTTATCTTCAGTGGCGGAAGGTTATCATTAATTATTCCACCTGAGGGATAAGTTTGAAAATTCAAAAAATGCCCTGGTATTATGGAAATCCAATTTTTCTTTGTCGGTAAAGGTTCGTTACCTGGAAGAATATTTTCGAATGTGTGGTCTTTGCTGTATCTGGGGCGACCACCGTATATCTTTAGGCTTTACTCAGCTATAACTATATAGGACAGAAATACACAGGAGTTTTGATGAAGGTAGTATGGGAACAATACAATCCTGAGTTCCTTGTTAACAGCACAAAAAATTCAATCTTTAGTGAATGTACCTTTAATAATGTTATATCAGAACCGATTCAACTTTCCATCTTGGATAGAGGCATGTGTTTCTTTAATGCCTTCTGCCGGCTTATCTTTCCTTCCCTTCTTTGAGGTTTTCCTTGGGGCCAATTGGGATATCTGCACCAAAGAAAGAAAAGGGGGGCAGGTCGGCAGTGTATTCATGATTCCCCTTGTCTGCCACGCTCAATTAGCAGTGATGGTGATTCTTATAACCTTATTTTCAAACAAGCGAACGCCTTAAGGGCCGCTCGGGTTATATTTAGCATTTTTCTCCCTTTCTTCGTATTCGGGAATATTATATTGCGCTTATTCTTTATACATTTTAGCGGATGCCTGGGCGGGAGTCACTCTATGGCGATAGTTAGATGAGCACCCTTCCCGTTAACACTGTTACGTGCAGCGAAAGGCCGCTCCATCTTTTTCCTACTTCATACCTCGAATTTTCAGTATGGGCCAAGTAAGCACTATTTTACAACCAGGGGCAGGCATTTATTTCCCAGCCCCCGACCAGAATCTCTATTTTTAACCGGAGGACTCTCTATCTTTCTAATTTCTTAGCGCATTGATAAATTGCGGACAGATCTTACCTTCCCTGTTGGTATCGGCCTCCCTGTCGCCTTGTTCCAGATACAGCTTCCTCATGGGCTGTTTACCAATGGTGTCTAGGATCTTATATAGGGCTTTTACGCGCGAAATTGGTACTAATTGAACACCGGTGCGTATACCTCGCGCTTATTTTTTGACAAAGCAAGCCGCCATGTTGGGGTGGGCAAAGCATTCTTTTCAACACTTTATCATATATGGCGCTCCTTATAGTGATACTTATTAAAAGTCATCGTTATTTAAATCATTGTTTCCTCATTTTTATATTTAGGACGTTGTCTAGTGTATTATTAGATGTCGAGCGATAATAAGATATGATCGGCTCGGCAGTGCCAAAGTGAAAAATCGCGTCGGCCATCTTTGCCTAGTCATATTTACTGTCAATGTGCTGTTATTTACTAAAACACAAGTGTAACCGATCTCTAATGTTTACTAATTATTATTGGCTACCTCGAGAGACAGTTAAGTCAGGTTACGCGATTAGTATTTTCATTCATGAAATCTACCTCTACCGGTTTACACGTAACCTGCTGAATCTATAGTTTCCATCACTAATGTTTATTCTGAGATGTATAAAAATTGCCAGACTTACTGTATTTCTCAATGTGCAGAACAATTGTTACTGCGCTTAACTACAAATGAGGGTCTGTAGGTCATGTAATAATATATCCTATTACTGTTTTATGCACTATGACCCTTCTCTTACCCAGTCTGTTTCTACTGAAATCTTCTACAAGGAGGAATACCGCGAATTCCACCTGTACCCATGCACTAGGCGGTGATTATAAGGACAGTTTTAAAAGATCCTCTCCCAGTCTTCCTTAGTATTCAGTCCTTGGCTGACAGTGTTGAATTTAGACATGTAGAATTGTTCACGTTTCTTACGTTTAGTATTTACATCTCCTCCTCTCATGTTCATTTTAATGGATTCTACAACACACCATTTAAGATCTTGGTTGGTGTGTTTGGCTGTGAGCCAATGGCCTACCAGAGGTGCGGTGCTCTTTTTAGTCCTTAAGGCAGACCTATGTTCATTAAGTCTGATCCTTATTTCCCTAGAGGTTTCTCCTATGTATGTCAGCCTGCAGGGGCACTGAATAAGGTAAATGAGATTTTTAGATCGACAATTCTGAAAATCAGAGAATCTGTGATTCTTACCATTAACAGATATTTCTGTGCCACTTATGATGTCTTTGCAATTCCCACATCCACTGCATGGGAAAGTTCCTGTGGGAAGGGGATTCCTATCTATTGTCGCTTGTTGATCATTCCTGGCTTCTCTATAGGTTTTCACTAAACTATTTCTGATTGTTTTGTTCCTCCTATATGCAAACATTGGTTTGGGGAGGATGGTGCCATTTTGGTTACTAACCAGCTTCCAATTCCTATGTATTATATTCTTGATTTTATTGTTGATACTACTGTGGTTAGTTACAAAAATCAGTGGTCTGTTCTGCTCTACCTTCTCTATTTTGTTGAAGAATTCATCTCTGTTAAAATATTTGGCCCTTTTGTACGAATGGCGTATCATTTTTTTAGGGTATCCCCTTTCTAAAAATTTCTCTGTCAGTATTTGGGCATGTTTATCGTAGTCTATATTTTTGGTGCAGTTTCTTCTCAATCTCAGAAACTGTCCATAGGGTATATTATTTTTTTGACAGGCCGGGTGGTGACTTTTGAAGTGTAGCATTGTATTCCTGTCTGTAGGTTTTGTATATAACTCTACCATAAGATTACCTTCACTATGTTTAATCACTACATCCAGGAACTCGCACTTTTGGTTGATGATATTATGCGTGAAATTTAAATTGGTATCGCCTAAGTTTAGCCAGTCTATGAAATCAATCAAGATTGACTCTGGGCCGGTCCAAATAAAGAAAATGTCATCAATGTATCGTGTCCATTGTGACACGTTCTCAAAAAATGGGGCTACTGGGTTAAAAATGTGCGTATCTTCAAACCTTGATACGTAGAGACATGCCAGGCTCGGCGCACAGGTGGCCCCCATGCTTGTCCCTTTAATCTGTTTAAAAAGATTTTTCTCAAATAAAAAAATATTATTCTTCAATATTAATGTTGCACATTCAACTATGAATGTTGAGTGGGAATTAAGATCTTGATCACCGATTTGTAACATCTCAGCCACCATTTGTATCGTGTCATCTTGTGGTATATTCGTATATAAGGCCTCTATGTCTAGAGAGACCAAGAACTGGATGTCAGAATTAAAAGGGAGACCTTCGATTTTTGCGATCATGGAAGTGGTGTCTTTTATGTACGCACTTTGCTTTTTAACTAATGGTTGTAAAAAAATGTCTATATACTTGCTTAGGGGTTCAGTTATTGAATTGATACTTGACACGATAGGTCTCATTGGGGGATCTAATATATTCTTGTGTACTTTAGGGAGACCGTAAAGTGCAGGAGTAGTCGGATATTCGTTTTTTAGGAAGAGGTATTCGTCTTGGCAGATAATACCGTCTTCTTTGGCCCATCGTAATAGTCTCGAGATTTTATCTGTGAGTAACTTAAGATCTTCGCTTGTGGAAGGGCAGTAATGTTGTTTGTTAAGCATGGTATACATACGGGTGTTGTAATCTTTCGTATCCATTATAACAATACTGCCCCCCTTGTCTGCTGGTTTTATTGTGATTGAGATGTCCTCTTCTAGTGATTTGAGTGCATCTCTTTCTAGCTTCGTAAAATTTTGTTCTACCCAATGTTTTTTCTCCAGAAGCTCCGATATACTTTTCTCTACACTATGTTCAAAAACCTCTACATCTTTTTTAACCATGTTGATCTGTGGGGTCCATTTTGATTTGGGCCTAAGTCCTGATTTATTCTCGTTTGGGATTTTGGGTTTGCCTTCAAAGAAGGCATTTAACCTGACTTTTCTAAAAAAGCTTTGCAGGTCCCGTTCTAAACTGTATTTATCTATAGGGTTGGCGATAGCGAACCCTAAACCTTTCTCTAAGACCTTTTTATGGTCATCCAAGATTGGTCTGGATGACAAATTGATAATGGGAGCTTTTTTGTCTAGTCCCAGTTTTTCTTGCTCCTTGTATTGTAAGGACGTGGTTGGTATTGTTTCTGAGGGATATATGTTCCCCTCCCTCTTCCTCTGCCCCTCTGGGCTCCAAAATTCTTTTGTCGGTCTTCTAAAAAAGGAAGGCTTTGTCTTATGTTATTGGTTGCTGAATCTGCTTCTTTATTACTAATATCTTGTGGAACCTCATTTTCCGATTCTGAGCTCGTATATGAGGTGTCAAAGAACCGTACTTTTCTATTCTGAAAGTTCCTATTAGGTTGATTCCACTGCCTCCTATTATTATGATCTTCCTGTGGTTTATCATAAAAGTCCTTCTGCAAATAGGGATAGACTTTTTCTATGTCATATTGGGCAACATCCTTTCTGAATTTGTTAGATTTTTTATTAGTCATAAATTCCTGATATCCGGCTATGTCTGCTTGAATGTCTTCTAATTTACGTTTAGCATCGTCTAACACATCGCATTCCTGCAGTTTAGTTTCTAATTCTTCAATTTCAGCCCTTTCTATTATCAGGACCTCTTGTGCGGTCTCAATTATGAGTAGCATCCAGTCCCTACTGCATCTGTTTGCTATTAGTGTCCAATTTTCAATGAATTTTTTGACCTTAACAAAGACTCCAGGTTCATTTGTTATCTGAAGCCCTTTGGGGATGATACCTTTTTTGCAGTATTCAATTAAAAAATCCGCATGTAATTCAGTCCTTATAATTTTCTTTTTTAGGTTCCATAATTCTCTCCATTTCTCATCTTTACTGTTGTCTATAATTACAGTAGGAGTTTTCTTTGAGGAACCATGGATCAGTTTGTTAAACTGATCCTCAGAAAATCCATATGTTTTTATACCTTCCATTAATATATCACAAAAAACTCCCCAGCTAAAAAGCTGTATATATACTCACAACACAAGGAGGGAGGTACCCTTAAGACCGTTTCGGGGACAGGGTAAATAGTACACAACAACAAGAAGTCCCTAATTGGAGGAAATATATCCTAAGGCGTAAGGTAACCTAGGCCCAGTGGCTAGCAGGTTATCTACGCGAACAGAGACTACAAATATGTCAAGACACCCTATTACAAATAATCAGTCAGTGTAAGCACCCTATCTGTACGTCACACAACACTTGAGAGACATAAATTTCTGCTAGTATAAAAACAACAATTTATCAAAAACATTATACAAAATTAATTTGCACCAGAAAATACATTATACAATGAAATACATATTTAAAAAAAAAAAAAAAAAAAAAAAGTCGACGCGGCGTTTCGGTGTCTTTTGTTGATGCCAACACCTTCTTCAGGACAGGGGTTTTTAGTTAAAAAAATCTCTGGAAAGTAAAATTACAAAAAACATACAATCAATAGGGGCCTATTGTACACTGACTGTTTAGGATTACATTAATAGTTACATTAACATAGCTCACATTATAATACTTCTGTGAGAAAGTTTACATTATAGAACAAACATTCAGCCTATACGTGGTTTTGCATTACTATATCTATGATTAAAATACAGACAATTTAATCAAATTCTCCTTCTCTCCCGAATTGATAACTCCATTCCTCAGATTTAAGGTTCTAACTCGGAACAACAGGACTACTTTTGTTTGCGTTAATTCTTTCATGCTTGATGGATTTGCATGCATTACAACTAGGCATCCCATAATGGTTAACTACCCAATATACAACCTTTCCCAATGTCTCTATCCCACTGGGGGAGGAGCCATTCACTGTTAGACACATTTGTATTATTATCATTTGATCATATTGGGACTCTTTCATTCCGGTGTATTCCGTATCTTTAGACTAATGGTCTATTTGTATATACTAGCCCATTTACAAACACATCTGGTATATCACTGTAATATGTGCAACCTACCTCAAACTATATGAGGGATTTGAAGCAGTTGATATCATTTAAACAGGCTGCAGATTTTTTTAAACTTTCATCTGTCTCCTGTAAACTTTATCTTCAGTGGCGGAAGGTTATCATTAATTATTCCACCTGAGGGATAAGTTTGAAAATTCAAAAAATGCCCTGGTATTATGGAAATCCAATTTTTCTTTATCGGTAAAGGTTCGTTACCTGGAAGAATATTTTCGAATGTGTGGTCTTTGCTGTATCTGGGGCGACCACCGTATATCTTTAGGCTTTACTCAGCTGTAACTATATAGGACAGAAATACACAGGAGTTTTGATGAAGGTAATATGGGAACAATACAATCCTGAGTTCCTTGTTAACAGCACAAAAAATTCAATCTTTAGTGAATGTACCTTTAATAATGTTATATCAGAACCGATTCAACTTTCCATCTTGGATAGAGGCATGTGTTTCTTTAATGCCTTCTGCCGGCTTATCTTTCCTTCCCTTCTTTGAGGTTTTCCTTGGGGCCAATTGGGATATCTGCACCAAAGAAAGAAAAGGGGGGCAGGTCGGCAGTGTATTCATGATTCCCCTTGTCTGCCACGCTCAATTAGCAGTGATGGTGAAAATCAAGAATATAATACATAGGAATTGGAAGCTGGTTAGTAACCAAAATGGCACCATCCTCCCCAAACCAATGTTTGCATATAGGAGGAACAAAACAATCAGAAATAGTTTAATGAAAACCTATAGAGAAGCCAGGAATGATCAACAAGCGACAATAGATAGGAATCCCCTTCCCACAGGAACTTTCCCATGCAGTGGATGTGGGAATTGCAAAGACATCATAAGTGGCACAGAAATATCTGTTAATGGTAAGAATCACAGATTCTCTGATTTTCAGAATTGTCGATCTAAAAATCTCATTTACCTTATTCAGTGCCCCTGCAGGCTGACATACATAGGAGAAACCTCTAGGGAAATAAGGATCAGACTTAATGAACATAGGTCTGCCTTAAGGACTAAAAAGAGCACCGCACCTCTGGTAGGCCATTGGCTCACAGCCAAACACACCAACCAAGATCTTAAATGGTGTGTTGTAGAATCCATTAAAATGAACATGAGAGGAGGAGATGTAAATACTAAACGTAAGAAACGTGAACAATTCTACATGTCTAAATTCAACACTGTCAGCCAAGGACTGAATACTAAGGAAGACTGGGAGAGGATCTTATAAAACTGTCCTTATAATCACCGCCTAGTGCATGGGTACAGGTGGAATTCGCGGTATTCCTCCTTGTA
The DNA here is from genome assembly GCF_964261635.1 of Lissotriton helveticus. NCBI lineage: Eukaryota > Metazoa > Chordata > Amphibia > Caudata > Salamandridae > Lissotriton > Lissotriton helveticus. The sequence goes on from NC_136061.1 coordinate 339,010,154, forward strand.
GAAGATTTCAGTAGAAACAGACTGGGTAAGAGAAGGGTCATAGTGCATAAAACAGTAATAGGATATATTATTACATGACCTACAGACCCTCATTTGTAGTTAAGCGCAGTAACAATTGTTCTGCACATTGAGAAATACAGTAAGTCTGGCAATTTTTATACATCTCAGAATAAACATTAGTGATGGAAACTATAGATTCAGCAGGTTACGTGTAAACCGGTAGAGGTAGATTTCATGAATGAAAATACTAATCGCGTAACCTGACTTAACTGTCTCTCGAGGTAGCCAATAATAATTAGTAAACATTAGAGATCGGTTACGCTTGTGTTTTAGTAAATAACAGCACATTGACAGTAAATATGACTAGGCAAAGATGGCCGACGCGATTTTTCACTTTGGCACTGCCGAGCCGATCATATCTTATTATCGCTCGACATCTAATAATACACTAGACAACGTCCTAAATATAAAAATGAGGAAACAATGATTTAAATAACGATGACTTTTAATAAGTATCACTATAAGGAGCGCCATATATGATAAAGTGTTGAAAAGAATGTTTTGCCCACCCCAACATGGCGGCTTGCTTTGTCAAAAAATAAGCGCGAGGTATACGCACCGGTGTTCAATTAGTACCAATTTCGCGCGTAAAAGCCCTATATAAGATCCTAGACACCATTGGTAAACAGCCCATGAGGAAGCTGTATCTGGAACAAGGCGACAGGGAGGCCGATACCAACAGGGAAGGTAAGATCTGTCCGCAATTTATCAATGCGCTAAGAAATTAGAAAGATAGAGAGTCCTCCGGTTAAAAATAGAGATTCTGGTCGGGGGCTGGGAAATAAATGCCTGCCCCTGGTTGTAAAATAGTGCTTACTTGGCCCATACTGAAAATTCGAGGTATGAAGTAGGAAAAAGATGGAGCGGCCTTTCGCTGCACGTAACAGTGTTAACGGGAAGGGTGCTCATCTAACTATCGCCATAGAGTGACTCCCGCCCAGGCATCCGCTAAAATGTATAAAGAATAAGCGCAATATAATATTCCCGAATACGAAGAAAGGGAGAAAAATGCTAAATATAACCCGAGCGGCCCTTAAGGCGTTCGCTTGTTTGAAAATAAGGTTATAAGAATCACCATCACTGCTAATTGAGCGTGGCAGACAAGGGGAATCATGAATACACTGCCGACCTGCCCCCCTTTTCTTTCTTTGGTGCAGATATCCCAATTGGCCCCAAGGAAAACCTCAAAGAAGGGAAGGAAAGATAAGCCGGCAGAAGGCATTAAAGAAACACATGCCTCTATCCAAGATGGAAAGTTGAATCGGTTCTGATATAACATTATTAAAGGTACATTCACTAAAGATTGAATTTTTTGTGCTGTTAACAAGGAACTCAGGATTGTATTGTTCCCATACTACCTTCATCAAAACTCCTGTGTATTTCTGTCCTATATAGTTATAGCTGAGTAAAGCCTAAAGATATACGGTGGTCGCCCCAGATACAGCAAAGACCACACATTCGAAAATATTCTTCCAGGTAACGAACCTTTACCGATAAAGAAAAATTGGATTTCCATAATACCAGGGCATTTTTTGAATTTTCAAACTTATCCCTCAGGTGGAATAATTAATGATAACCTTCCGCCACTGAAGATAAAGTTTACAGGAGACAGATGAAAGTTTAAAAAAATCTGCAGCCTGTTTAAATGATATCAACTGCTTCAAATCCCTCATATAGTTTGAGGTAGGTTGCACATATTACAGTGATATACCAGATGTGTTTGTAAATGGGCTAGTATATACAAATAGACCATTAGTCTAAAGATACGGAATACACCGGAATGAAAGAGTCCCAATATGATCAAATGATAATAATACAAATGTGTCTAACAGTGAATGGCTCCTCCCCCAGTGGGATAGAGACATTGGGAAAGGTTGTATATTGGGTAGTTAACCATTATGGGATGCCTAGTTGTAATGCATGCAAATCCATCAAGCATGGAAGTATTAACGCAAACAAAAGTAGTCCTGTTGTTCCGAGTTAGAACCTTAAATCTGAGGAATGGAGTTATCAATTCGGGAGAGAAGGAGAATTTGATTAAATTGTCTGTATTTTAATCATAGATATAGTAATGCAAAACCACGTATAGGCTGAATGTTTGTTCTATAATGTAAACTTTCTCACAGAAGTATTATAATGTGAGCTATGTTAATGTAACTATTAATGTAATCCTAAACAGTCAGTGTACAATAGGCCCCTATTGATTGTATGTTTTTTGTAATTTTACTTTCCAGAGATTTTTTTAACTAAAAACCCCTGTCCTGAAGAAGGTGTTGGCATCAACAAAAGACACCGAAACGCCGCGTCGACTTTTGGTTTTTTTTTTTTTTTTTAATATGTATTTCATTGTATAATGTATTTTCTGGTGCAAATTGATTTTGTATAATGTTTTTAATAAATTGTTGTTTTTATACTAGCAGAAATTTATGTCTCTCAAGTGTTGTGTGACGTACAGATAGGGTGCTTACACTGACTGATTATTTGTAATAGGGTGTCTTGACATATTTGTAGTCTCTGTTCGCGTAGATAACCTGCTAGCCACTGGGCCTAGGTTACCTTACGCCTTAGGATATATTTCCTCCAATTAGGGACTTCTTGTTGTTGTGTCAATCAATTAATTGACAGAGCTGCGCAATACCATGTGGTAGACATGCACACAGACCCTATAGATGAAGACTTCCTAATGGATACCTTTGATAATGCGCAAAAGTACTCATCCATTTTACCAATGCTTAAAGGAGTGATTAAGCATGCTCCCGAAGTCTTCAAGGACCCAGTCATAACTCTGGTCATTAACCCTCGTATAGAGAAAAAATATATAGCTGCCCCCTCAGACCCAGCATATATTAAAGGTCCAGTACCGCTAGACTCACTTGTAGTTTCCAATGCACGCAAGAGAGCAAACTCACAAATACCAGGGGAAGCTCCACCACCAGACAAAGAGTCTAAGCTACTTGACGCATCGGGGAAAAGAACGGCGTCTCAAGCAGCAAACATGTGGCGTATTGCCAATACACAGGCATTATTAGCCAGATACGACAGGGCACATTGTGACTAATTAGAATCGCTAATGAGGCACCTCCCTGATAAATACAAGGATAGAGCAAATGAGATCATCCAAGAGGGAAAAAAATATTACAAACACCTCTATTCGGTGTGCACTTGAAGCAGCAGATACTGCCTCTAGGGCAGTTAACACCAGCATTTTATTACGTAGACACGCCTGGCTACGCATATCAGGGTTTAAGCCTGAAGTACAAAGTGCCATTCTTAATCAACCCTTTGAGTGTGAGAAGTTGGCCTGATATGCAGTGCTCACTGTTATAGTGATCACTATGTATCATTCCAAACGACCCTTATTGATAATTGGTTGTAAGTCAACCTGATAGACCAGCTATCCTAGTAGCATGGACAAGAGCAGTCTTTAGGCTAAACTCTAGAGGGCGTGTTAAGCCAGCTGTGTACCACCACATTTACCCTTTGAACACCAAGTGAAAGGACACCACACAAGTTGTTATGAAAATAAAAGTATATTTATTTATAACAGTACTACCCTGAACTCTTTGAGTCAGGGAGCTAAGCACAACACAAAACTCTTAAGAAAATACTTAGTCGCACAATTTACACAAATGCCCGAGGGGCACGAAAAACCATATACTACAAAAGTGGAATGCGAATTACTAGCAGGTAAGTAACTATTCTCAGAGGCTTTGGGATCGCTAGGACTAGACTACTGAAACTTTAGATTACGAGCAGGAGGCCTAGGGAGATCGGGTGCAGAGTATGCACTCTCACGCGGGATGCGGGACAAAGTCTATGGAGGCTAGTAAAGGCAAAGTTAGTGTTATCGGACGAATCCGACTAGGTAGAGCTGAAACGAAAAAGGATCTGGACACTTAGATAGTTAAGCTATGCTGGAGCACCGAAATGCTTAGGTTACCTAGCCCAGGGGCTGCGGCTGCATAGGGTTCAAAAGACGTCGGGAATCCTCGTTGCAGTCTATGGAACCTGAAAGAAGAAGTTGCTGGCAGGCGACCAGTGAAGATGTTCGATGTGATCCAAGCCTGGATCGATGAAGATGAAGACCTGTAAGCAGAGGGGACCAAGTTCTGAATCACTAGCCAGTGATTAGATGGGCACCAGGATGGCACCGGGCGAAGTCACCTCGACCAGGTGAGTGGGCGACGCTGGGCTCTGCAGTCTCTCGGACCAGGAGGCGTTGTCGGCGACCAGGATGGAGGTGCGAGCTGTCCCACGGTGGTATCTACTGTCGACGTCGCTGGACCCAGGATTGGGGCAACAAGTCTTGGCAAATGCAAGCCCACGCGGTGGACTCAAAATGGCGTCTGGTGTGGACCAGGAGAGTCCGGGGTGCTCCTCTGTTGGAGGGGAGCAAGGGCCAGTCTGGAGCAACCAGACCAGCGGTGTTGTCGTCGTAGTTCGTCGTCAGAAGGGCCACTAGCCAACGGGCAAGTGTCCTGGACAACGCGGTGAGCAGCAAAGAGCAGAAGGGCCCCACGCAGATCTCGTGGATGCTGGAGGGCTGGACTTCGGTGCTGGAGCTGCTCAGGGTTGGGGCTTCTCAAACCCCAAAGCACTCACTCAAGGGTCCCTCGGTGGTCGTGCTGGGCAAGCGTTGTGCAGTCCTGAAGATGGCCGGTCCCTCGAGGTCTCGTCACACCCACGAATCTCAGCTGGGCTGATGATGCAGGTAGAGGTCAGAGGTGCCAGGGAAGCCGGTTCTCGTCGAGCTGGGCAGTCTTGATCCGGAGGAGAGACTTACAGCAAACCGCGATGCTTGGTTGGTGCCTGCTGCTGCAGGGTGACTACTCCTTAGTCACAAGGGAGAAATCTTAGGAAGAAGTCTTGAGTTCCTTTCGTAGAAAGTAGTTTCAGGATTCAAAGATGATCTAATTTGGAAGGGGGCCTGCTCCTACCTTTATCCTGAGAAAAGGGGCTGGCACGCGACTAAGTCCTGCCCTATGGGTGGGACTAGGAGGGGGGTGGTTACACCCCTCTCCTTTGTCCGGTCTCTCCCCAGCTCAGGGGCTGGTGTGCCCCAGGAACTGGTTTGAGCCGGCATATGCACAGTGAGCACCGGGGTGCCACTTGCAGTCACCTTCCTCTATAGCCCTGCCTACCTGGGATACACAAAACCCTGTCTGGGATGGTGCTGGCACCGCCCCTGACAGGAAACCCTTTGTCCAAGCACTCCTCGCTGGAAGGACTCCCAGCAGCAGGAGGTCAGACTTGTGTCTCGGTGGCAGCATCCATTTTGTGGAGCTGAGGCTATGTCCAACTTTAACCGGGGTTACAGGCTACCAACATGTCTTCTCCCTCTAAAGGGGTGGAATGCTACCCCCGTCGCCAGAACTGGCGAGGGGGTAGTATTCCAAAGCGTATGACACCTTACACGACATGTTTAGATATTGTCAGACCAAAGTTACCATAACTGCGAGGATTATAAGGCACTTAAAAGTATATGGTCTGACGCTATCATGGAAACGGCTAAGGGATAGATCCCGATAGCCGCAGACAGGCTCAGCTCATGCCAGAGCACCATCTCACACGATTCCAAGCACTCTGCCTTCAGGATTGTTAAGGCCTGCCATAGGAGTGACTGATAGGAGATCTGTGTGCCCATTTTAGGTTTAGATATAGGTATACTATATCTAAAGCAAAGGGTGATTACACCACCTTGCCCCAGCTGTCAAGCAGCCAGTTGTGTCTGTTTAGTTAGTCAGCCCAGGGGTGGCATAATACATGCTGCAGCCCCTGGGAGACTTCTGGGTGCACCTCTGCCCTGTGTACAGGGACTTGGAGAGGGCCCAGTGCCAATTCAGTACCTGGGTACAATTTGGAATAGAGAGAACAGCTAGGCTGTGGGTCTGATTAGCAGGCCCACAGCCAGGGAAAGTCGTAAACCAGTGAAGCAAAAAGCAAAAATCTGGGTGATCATAGGATTGCAGACCCTACTCTCCTACAATGAGCAACACCTATTCGGACCTAACGTGGCTGTATCACTTGAAAAAATAAAAAAGGATACAGATACTGCCAAATCTATGGGAGCCCTGCAGTTGCAGGCTCCCAGGAGTACATTTCGACGCTCATCCTATCGATGTGCCACCAGGGGATACTCTTCAGACACACCTTCTACCTCCTACAAAGCCCCTACACAGTCCACTTACAGCAAGGGCTACCAAAGGGGTGGGTACAGGGGTAACAATAACAAAGGCAGAGGTACAAATAACAACTCCCGCTCTGCCTCTACCCCTGACCAATGACTCCCTTCCCCTTCCCCCATCCCATTCCACTCCTGTTGGGGGAAGACTTCAACAATACCTGCCAGCCTGGGAAAACATCACATCAGACGGGTGGGTGCTCCAAATAATTCAATCAGGTTACTGTCTAGAACTAACATCCACCCCGCCAAACATACCACCCAAGCAGCGTCCATTGTCATAAGAACATTTAACACTGCTCAGACAGGAGGTAATATCCCTCCTGCAGAAAAATGCAAAAGAAATAGTTCCAGAACATCAGAAAAACAAAGGAGTATACTTCCTATATTTTTTAAAACCAAAGAAGGATGGTTCTCTTAAGACCCATCCTAGACCACAGACCTCTAAACATTTACATACAGTCGGATCATTTTCATATGGCCACACTCCAACAAGTCCTTCCACTTCTGGTACTAAACGACTTCCTTGTCACCCTAGATCTCAAGGCCCCCTACTTCCATATTCCCATCCACACAGCGCACAGAAAATCTCAGATTTGTGCTAGACGGGCAGCACTACCAGTTCAAAGTGCTCCCATTCGGAGTCACAACAGCACCAAGGGTGTTTACAAAATAACTAGCAGTAGTAGCAGCACACTTAAGAAGACAACATATTCATGTCTTCCCATATCTAGACGACTGGCTCATAAAAGCAAGCTCATACAGCCAGTGTGTACAACACACTCATGCTACTATTCAACTGCTTCACGACTTGGGATTCACAGTAAATCACACCAAATCGCATCTGCAACCTTCGCACATAAAGCAGTATCTCGGCGCTACAATAAACACCCAACTATCACAAGCTTATCCCTCTCCAGCCAGGATAACAAGTGTACAAACTCTGGTAACAAAATTCAGACCGCAACACTCGCTACCAGCTCTAGTGTTCATGCAACTCATAGGATGGCATCTTGCATATTTATTGTACCTCATGCAAGACTGCAAATGGGTCCACTGCAAGAGTGCCTAGCACACCAATGGAACCAGGCTCATGGTCAACTAACAGACCTAGTGTTGGTAGACGGTCGGACTCATCGTTCTCTGCAATGGTGGAACACCAAAAACCTTTCCAAAGGGCGACTGTTTCTAGAGCCAGTTCCTCAAATAGTCATGACAGTGGACGCATCGCTCTCCGGCTGTGGAGCTCACCTACTGCATCACACCATGCAAGGCAGGTGGACACCGCAACAAAGGTTACTCCACATCAACCACTTGGAGTTACTAGCTGTATTTCTAGCCCTAAAAGCATTCCAAATGCAAGTGTCCAGCAAAGCTGTCTTAGTCCGCACAGACAATATGACAGCTATGTACTACATAAACAAACATGGGGAGACACACTCTCTGCAAGTCTCTCAGTTAGCACAGCAGATATGGAGATGGGCTATACCACTAAAGATCTTCCTCTTAGCCCAACACGTCCCAGGAGTACAAAACACTATGGCAGATCTGCTAAGTCGACAAACACGGCAGATCCACGAATAGGAACTTCATCCGCAAGTTCTTCATCCGTTCTTTCATATGTGGGGACAACCTCAGATAGACCTCTTCGCCACCCACGAAAACGCGAAATGCCCAAACTTTGCCGCCAGATACCCACACCCATTGTCCTAAGGCAATGCGATATGGATGAACTGGTCAAAACTATTTGTGTACGCTTTTCCTCCTCTCACACTACTTCCGTTAGTGGTACGCAAACTACAGCAATATTCCCTGACGCTCATTCTAGTCGCTCCATCTTGGTCCAGACAACCGTGGTACACCATGCTATTGAAGATGTCTGTAGTAACACACCAAAAACTAAACCTATCTCCATGCCTATTAACACAGAACCATGGAGAGATCAGACACCCGGACCCACGTCAGCTCAACCTAGCGTTCTGGCTCCTGAAGTCAGAATTTGGTTACCTCAAACTTCCTCCAGAATGTATAAACGTTAACAAAGAAGCTAGACGTCCCACTACTAGAGCATGTTATGCTGCTAAGTGGAAACGGTTTGTCATATACTGCTAAAACAACCAAATAAACCCTTTAGACGTGTCTAGTCAACACATCATAGGATATCTATTACACCGTCAAAAGTGTAACTTAGCCTATACATCTATCAGACTAAACCTCGCTGCCATTGCAGCAATTTACAAAATAGACAACATCTATCTCTTTTTAGAGTACCAGCTATAAAAGCTTTCATGGAAGGACTTAAAAGGATAATTCCTCCCAGAACGCCACCTGCACCAGTGTGGAACTTAAACATTGTTCTCACAAGATTAATGGGACCCCCCCTTTGAACCATTACATAAATGTGAATTGCAATTCCTAACCTGAAAAGTAGCTTTCCTAGTAGCTATTACTTCGCTCAGAAGGATTAGTGAACTACAAGCATTTACCATTCAAGAACCCTTTCTGCAAATGCATCATAACAGTGGTTCTTCCTACTATTCCTAAAGTCATTTCACCATTCCATCTAAATCAATCAGTTGAGCTGCCCGTATTCTTCTCGCAGCCACAAACAGTCGCAGAAAGATCTCTACGCACCTTAGACATCAAGAGTTACTGTACTATATCGAAAGGACACATACTTTTCGTAAAACAAAACAACTTTTGTGTCTTTTTCACCGTCACATAAAGGCAACCCCATATCAAAATCAGGGATTGCTAGATGGATTGTTAAATGCATACAAATATGCTACCACAAAGCCAAACGTACATTAACAATTCCTCCAAAAGCCCATTCTACAAGGAAAATGGGGGCTTCAATGGCGTTCTTAAGGGAACATTCTCCTAGAAAATACATGCAAAGCAGCTACATGGCTTACACCGCACACATTCACAAAGCATTACTGTGTAGATGTGCAAATTAAACAACAAGCCACTGTGGGCCAGGCTGTACTAAAACACTGTTTCAAACAACTGCAGCAGATACTGGTGGTAGCCGCTAGGTGTGGGTACTGCTATACAATCTATGCATAGTGTGTAATCTGCAGCTCATATGCCTCGAACGGAAAATGCTACTTACCAGTACGCATCTGTTCTTGGCATGTAGAGCTGCAGAGTTACGCACGCCCACCCACCTACCCGGCTACCTTGATCTGTTCCAGTATTATCTTAATTAGATACAAATAACATGGACATCACTACCTCTTGTACAGCTCCATCACTTCCCTTGTCGCAGGGATCCTGCTCTCACACTGAACTGTGCATAGAGACTTGGAACCTCAGTGAATTAGGGTGTGCCAAAACTCACCTTAGTACCCAAAATCCCCTACCAGACTAGCAATCAGTGTCTCATTGGTTCTTACAAACTCCCAATGTTTAGACAACCCAGAACATGGACTTAGAACACCTCAGGTAACGTGGAACACATGAACACTCTTTCGTTATACCAACTTATCAATCCAGAACGAGGAGTAGATGAAGACACGTGCAAGTTTGAAATGTTTATTTCTAATGCAGTGTTCTCAAGCGCAGTAGCTTAGCTAATACAAGCAAACATATTATAAGAAACAACGTTATAAGCATAGTTACTAGTCCATAAAATACAAAGGGATAAAGCATATTAAAATGCTAGAGGGAAAAAGGCTAAATAGCACCGAAGTCTTACCCTCCCTTGCTAGTTTATTATATTATATCTAAAGAAGGTCTGTTTGGGTTTTAGAAGGGCGGCCCCATACCTCTGATCCTAGTGCAAAGGGATCACATCATCTTCCACCAGCTCTCTGCATGAAAAGCATCATCAAGTGTGTGTGTATGCTCTGTGTAATGCAATATTAAACGCGCCTAAAGCCAGAGTTGGCCACAGCTGCATATATGTTATGTCTAGAACGTGCGAAGATCATACCTCATAACAACTGTGTTGAAATAACCTTGAAGGCCTCTGCACTCACTGTACAGACATAGCTTACCAAGCAAAGCTGATACAATAGCAAAACATATTATTCTCGTGTGAAGCAAAATATTCTACTAGGCTCAAAGCTCTAATATCAATATGTGCCGTGTGCAGAAGCAGCAGAGAGGTAAAATGGCGTTTAAACTCCTAATAAGCTCATGCTAACTTAACACAGTGTGAAGGCAAAGCATATCTATATGACAATCTGAGGATGGAGCCGATGCCCATGCGCAGTATCATCCAAAGGAGGAGTCACCTATCCAAAGACTTTTCTACAACAAAACAAACTGCAAACATCAGGGCCCAACACTAGGTGGCCATCTATGCATAGTCTGTAACTCTGCAGCTCTACATGCCAAGAACAGATGCATACTGGTAAGTAGCATTTTCCTTTGGTTATCCGTATGATTTTTTAAAGAATATGCTCCACACTTATTCGTTTTTTGAAAGAAAAACGGTGCAATGAAATGAATAGACTTTTTCAGTAAATTACAGGTAAGTTACTTTGTACGTTACTTTTCTTACTCAGAGCTGGATACCTAGATTCAGCACTGGGACATTTCTTGTAAACAGGTAAGTAAATGCGTTTTGGTTATTTGTGCGGTTTTTAAAGAATATTTTTGGATTTAAAAACTCCACACTTAGAAACTTTTTGGAAGACAATTTTCAATGTTATTCTGTAGAGGAAAACAGGTTAACGATTCACAGGTAAGTAATCAGCTGTGGGAGTTAAGGTTCTGAGGTTAGACCCAGGTGTCCCCCAGGGTCAGTGATGCACTGTTGCACCCTCAGCGGCACTAGGGCGTCCGGGTGCAGTGTGTTGAGGCCCAATGTTATCCAATGGGGGATAGGGGGCCAACGGTTTGTGCCAGCTGGCAAACAGGCCACTGGGTTGTGGGAGCAAAGCTCCTAGGGTTAAGGTCAGGGCAAATAAGGAAGCCATTTTGCACAAAAGGTGCACCCTCAACGGCACTGGGGCACCGGGTGCCCCGACGTCGGGCGCCCTGTTTACTATGGAGAACCTCCGGTTTGCAAAAGCACTGCAGGTAGGGAGACAAATGACTTTGGCGTGCGACCACCACTTCAAGAGGTAAGTTGGGAAGTTAGGGATTGGTTAGGCACCAATGGTTTGGGCACACAAGGCCGTGGGGCGTCTGGTGCAGGGGTGCCTTTTGGGGTCGGATCTTCTTGCCAGCTACTGGTCGTGGTTAGGGGGACCATCTGGATTTAGACTGCAGGCGTTGGCTGCAGGCTTGAGGCAGGTCAGGGGTCGCCGGATCTCGCGTCAGGATCACTGGGGTGACCTCCTTGTGGTGTTTTTCCACTCGGCCGGGATTGGCGGGTGCAGAGTGGGCTGGATTCGTGGTCTCTGGCTAGAGCCAGAAGCTGCAGTTTGCATTTCCCGTGAACACTGGATTTGTTCAATCTTTAGAAGTGAAGGCAGGCAGGTCCTCCGGGTTTCTTGAGGTTGCTGGTTGCAGGACACACCGGGATTTCGCAGGAGCAGGTTCGATGGGGAAGACAGGCCAGTAGGGCTGAGGCCAAGTCAGTGGGCGTCGTCCTCTTGTTATCTATGCACGGCTCTTCAGTCCTTCTTATCTTCTTCATTGTTACTTGTCTGGATCTGAGGAAGCAAGGTACAGGGTGCCCCCTAAATACTAGATTTAGGAGCGTTGCAGGTTGGTAAGGGCAGGGACCAATGGGTCCATTCCCTGGGGTGGGTACAACCCCTATCGTGCGACCCTCCTCTGGGAGGTGGGCAGGAGCCTGTCCCTCATTGGCTAGGTCACCCCATCCTCAAGATGGCGGGGACTCGGAGTTGTGCCTCACCTCGCCTCCCCCACCTGATGGGTGGAGTTGGCAGAGGTGGGCACACCTCTTTCCCCCTCTGGTTTTCCCGCCGGCTCTCCCGCCCAAAGGGGGGGAGGGGGTAGAACCAGTGGGGACCAGTTGCAGAAAGCAGCAAATGGTCTGGGGAAGCTCACAAAGGCGGCATGCCTTTGAAGCTTCCCCACTCATGAACCCTGCCCATCCTGGGGGAGGAGGCTTGGCCCCTCGTCCCAGGATGTGCATTGTTTCAGGCCCCCGAGAGCAGCAGGCTCTCGACCCAGGGGTCCAGAAACCTGTCTGGTGGTGGCTGCCTAAGCAGCCACTCAGTCAGGTCACTAGGAGTTGGTCGAGTTTCAGGGGGCATCTCTAGGATGCCCTCTTCTGTGCATTTTACATTGAATCCCACACTGGCATCAGTGTGGGTTTAATGTGCTGAGAAGTTTGATACCAAGCTTCCCAGTTTGCAGTATAGCAATTATGGTGTTGTGGAGTTCGTAATGAAAACCTCGCAGCACCATATACTCTTAATGGCAGTGCTGCATTTAGTGCCCAGCAATGGACTTGTCATTGTAGGGATACAGGGCTCATGCACCCTTACCCTCACCACTGGCATAGGGCCCCCAGCTAGAGGGGTGACTGATGTATGCCAGGGCAGTGGTTTGTGGGCATGGCACACAGGGATGTGTGCCATGCTGACTCTTCACTTTGTTCTTCCCCAAGAGACGCAGCCTGCAAAGGCAGTGTGTGTATGTCAGGGTACAGGGTCTCTAAGGGTGGCACAATAAGTGCTGCATCCTTAAGAGGCCTTCTCTGGTCACAGTGACCTGGGTACCTGTGGTACCATTTTCCAGGGGCTGACATGTGGCCAGAGATGCCAATTGGGTTTAGGCTTCATTGTAAATTTAGGAAAGGATCATAGGCCCGGGGTACCTGATTAGCAGGAGCCCAGGGCACACTCAGTCAAAGAACATCAACAATTCAGTATAAAGTGGGGGCATACCATGCAAGAAAGAGGGCACTTTCTCACACACACGTCTACTCTGGGCGTGGGTGATCCATGAGGCAGCGCCTTGCCTACAATTTTCCTGCAAAGGCACTACCACTTTGTGGGCCAGCAGCGCTGTCACGCTCTTCGCAGATTGGCCCCAGGTAGACAGAATGGTGGACAGCACCTTTGGTTTTCTTTGTAGTGTCTTCCATCATCAGATAGGTGGTGTGCTTTCTGTGCCGTCTGACCCCTTACAGTGTTGTGGAGAGTATCATGGTGCAGGATGTTGAATTGCAGCCTGCTGGGTCCATGCCCTCCAGTCTTCCCACATCTTGCCACAAATTGTTGTAAAAAGAAAAAATCGGCTTTGCAGCTCTTGCCCTCCGATCACCTGTTTTCCAGAACAGGGGCACAGTGTCCATTCTTTTTATTCCAGGTCTTTATCTGGCGGCACTTCACACAAGTGTTTAAATACGAACTTGACCATCCCAGGCTGTCAACAACCCCAGTCGAGGCTTGTGCCATCACCCATCCCTTCTACATTGTACCTGGGAGACATCCCAGCCCAGAGTGAGGATGTGGCAGATAAGCAAGTTCTTCAGAGATGGGAAAACTGAGGTTATTAAGTTAAGTAATCCGTATCAGTTGCAACACTGTAAATTATTTTTACTGCACAATTCATTTCTAACTTGCATATCAAAGGTATAGACAGGCCGACACCAAGATAAGTCAGTTGTTATTTGGCATAGATTTCCAACTGCATTTTATTTAATGCTACTAAAAAATATTAGAGGAAGGTATGGTACGGTGGGAAAGGGTGCAGGGCAACTTCACAAATTACAAAATACCCCATTTCAGGTGTGAGTTGTTAATTTAATCCAAGTACTAACCTGCATTTACTAAAACAAGATATTCGAGGCATGTGAGCAGTAGATCACTTGCTTTACATACTCCTGCCATCTAGTGGTGGGTCCGGATGTTTGCAAGTTGTTTTTCTTCAAAGAAGTGTTTCCAGTCACGAGATAGGTGACTCCTTCTTGTGGTGATATTGCACATGGACATAGACTTCATTGTTGGATTGTTGTTTTCCACCATCGGGTTCGGATGTGTATTGCTGCGCTCCTCTTCGAAACGGTTTATTCAGGTACATCGCGGTGCGCAAACCTCTACCCGTGTCAGTAGTGTTTCTTACCCGTATCTCACTTCTCCGCTTATGGTATTTGTTGAGGAAAACCTCTGTTTCGACCGAAAATCTTGGAAAGGCTGTCCGCCTAACTGCCTTGGTCCAATTCGCAGTCAATGGAGCAGATTCCATTTAAATTCTGACCTCTGTGTCATGCCAAGTATACACGCTTCGATTTGCACGAAGTGTGCAACTTGTGCTTAGCCTTGGAGCACAACGAAGAAGACTGCAACGCTTGCAAATCATTCCGATCGTAGAAAACACTCCGTGATCATCTGGCTCGACGTCACGAGATGCAGAGTCAAAACGTCGAATACACGCTGAACATCTTTGGTGAAGGATCCGTGCAAGAATTTAACGCGCAAGGACGCCGAATCGGAAGAAGACTTGCCATAAGGTCATCAGTACCGTGAGTACCAAACTCTCCTTAACCCAAAATCCAACTCGACCGAAACAAAAGGCTTCAATCCCACCCCAGCCTTCGGGCCATGGTAGGCACAGACAAGATGTTTCTTTATGACCTGCCCTCTGGCTCAGCACCGAAATCCGTCTCTAAACCTTCGGTCTTGGGAACGAGTGGGCCAAAGTCAGGCACCGAGCCAAAACCTTCAGGCTTGAAACCAAAAACTGCTTCAGAGCCGAAATCCTTGATGCAGAAGACAAAGCCTCCTTTGCCACTGAAACCTTTGGCGCCCAAAAGTGTTTCCACCCCAGTGCCAAAACTTAAAACTGCACCTCCGAAGCGGCAGGTTCCGATTTTCGACTCAACACCGAAATTGAACCCAAAACATACGGAACTCTACATAAATCCTGATACAGGACGTGTTCTGACTAAGTCACCTCAGAAACGCAAGCCTGAGTCATAAGAAGAACCTTTCTTTATTCTTTTCAAGAGGAAGAATGTGGGTACTTACCTTCCCCCTCTCCTCTTTTTCCAGGTTCCTCCACACCAACCTCTCCGCCTTAGCGTCGTTTACTAATTACACCAACGAACTCTCCACCACCACTACCTGTTGATGATGATGAGGATGATGATGATGGTGGGGACAATATTGTACCTATAGATCCCTGGAAGGATTTCCCCATAGATTCACCTATAGATAATGACCCAGATCTTTACCCTGCTGAGCCTTCCTCTCCTGACGACAATGTAGGACATCTAGAATTACTTGCTAGAGCTGCAGAATATCTTGGGGTGCAGTTATACAACAAATCTTTAGATGAGGCATTTATTTTAAATGATGTTATTCCTGACAATTGCTCTCTTTCATGTTGTTGTTTTTTGTTGTATTGTTATTTTGTGTTTTACAATAAAAAGAAACAAACTGCGGGGAAATAATCCTAACAATGGTGTTGATGCCCATGTCCAATATCACCGAAGGGGGCAATCTGAAAGAAACAGGTTAGTATTAGATTCCTTACCTTAGAATATCCCCAGGCGTCAGACTGGATCTGGAAATTTTTGCGTAGCTTTACCCATGCGCGTCGGTAGGCGTCGTCCGCAGCTCCGCTTCCGTCGTCTGCATCGGGGGCGCCGTGATGACGTCGTTGGAGTACTTAGACGCCGCCTCGCGCGCTGACGTCAGTTCTTCTTTTTTCCACGCCAGCAAGCGCAGATTCGGAAAAAGTTGTACCCTAGTCCATTTTTTACTAAATTTTTACGATCCTTTTTGATCTACTTTCGAAGTCTCTCGACTCCGGTGCCGGTAGGGATGCCCGGGTTCAAGCCCTGCACCGACTGCAACCGACTGATGTCGGTTGCCGACCCCCATCGCCGGTGCCTGCACTGTCCAGGCCCGGACCACGACGACAAATCCTGCTCCGACTGCCGGTCCCTGACGTCTAAAGCTAGACGGGAGCGGTCCCGTAAGCGACTCTAGCTTCGGCAGTCCGCCCGCGCCGCTCGAGGTCACGGTCCGAAAGGAGATCGAGGGACCGGTTGCGGGGCCGGAGTCACCACAGTTCTGGGAGTCGTCTTCGGGCTCGAAGTCCTCAGGTAAGAGGCACAAGAAGTCGAAGAGGCACCATCGCTCCCCCCCCGTCCCTCACGCGATGCGGCCGGGGGTTCGGGCAACACCGCCCATGCGGCTCCGCCGGAGCCGCAGGTGTGGCGGCCTGCTCCATACCCGCCGGTCCTTGGGCAGAACGTGACGCCGGGGAAGATTCATGACTTCCTCATGGCCATGAGGACGCTCGCTCCTCCGTCGGGTTCTGCGGTGCCTTCGGGCCAAGCGGTCCCGACTGGATCTCCACGCGGGCCGGGTTCTTCGGCCCCGGCGCCGTCGGTGACTTCGTTCCCGAAGCCGCAGGGCCCCATTGGATCCTGCTCCGGGTCGCCACCGGACGACCTCGCCAGCCCCAAGGGTGTCGCCCCGTCGCCGTCCCAGGACCGCGCCGTCCCTGGTCCTGCCCTCGATTCGGGTCTGGCGTCGGAGCGGCGCCGCTCTCGACGCCGATGGGAGATTTTTACTTATATGACCCGGCCCCATCCTTTGAGCCTGAGTACCAGGCGATGGGTGACGAGGGGGATTGGGAGGGGTCTGAGGACTTTCCGGCACGTGAGTGTCAGTCTTCTGTGGACTGGACAGGAGAACTTGGGGATGCCAGTGGTCTGGACACTTCGCCCGACACTGGTTTTGTCTCCCCCTCCTAGCGTGGCTACGGAGGAGGGGGCTGCCTATAGCGTGGTGCTGATGAGGGTGGCCAAGACCTTGGGCCTTGAGCTCCCCATCGCGGCTGTGAGGACTAACCTCCTCACTGAGGTCCTTAAACCGCAGGCAAGCTCGGCTGAGCCTCAAAGGTCTGCAACGACGACTCCCCGTACCCTGTTTGAGGTCTTTTGAGTCTAGTCCCTGGAATGCACCATGCACTTAATCATTGTACAAACTCTATTCCACTTTTGTCCAAAGTACAGTGTGCAGTCTCTGCCTCTCCTTGAAGCAGGGAGAAATATCTCCGAGGTATGCCACTCAGACCTTTTCTTCTCGAGGACAGCTTGACATCAAGGAAGACGAAGGGCATAGACCCACACTCATGCCTTGTCATCTTGGCCATCTGGTAGCTTCCAAAGCACAGAGAGCCCTCACTAAGCACCAGAACCACATCGTTCCTAGGCATTGAAACCTCAGTCACATCCTGCTTTGAAGATACTGACACCTCGACTGCACACTGCTTCCAAGCTCTTTTCAGAACTGAAGTTGACACCAAAGACCAAGCACATCCGGATTTGATGCCTATGCCACCCCCAACACCCAGGTCGTAGACCTCAAAGGGGTTTATATTCCAAAAACTTGCTGACTTTCAGACGAGAAACAGAAAAAGTTGTTCATCCACACAGACACTGGCAAAATAAACTTCGGGCTGCTGGATTTTGTAATACTGGATCCATATCCGTCTGATAAGTCTGTAATGATGATCAAGTCCAAAGAAAGAAAGATAATGTTCGAGGCATGTGAGCTGTAGATCACATGATTTGCATACTCCTGACATCTAGTTTTGGGTCCGGTGGTTTGCTCGTTGTTTTTCTTCAAAAAGGTCTTTCCAGTAAGGAGGTAAGGTGACTCTTCCTTTTGGTGGTAGTGCGCATGGGCATCGACTCCATTGTTAGATAGTTTTTTTCCGCCATCGGATTCGGACGTGAATTGCTGCTCTGCGGTTCGACACAGTTTCTCGGGTACCACTTACCCTTGACGGTATTGTTATTCGATCGTATTTCCCATTCTCGACGTTGCGTATTGGTTCAGAAAAAACTCTTGATCGGAAACTTTGTGGAAGGCCGTCGGGCCTAGCCGCGTCGAGCCACCTCTCAGTCGCTGGAACGGACTCCCTTTAAATTCTGTCCCCGGTGACAACGCCAGGTACCCGCACACCGACTCGCATGAAGTCTTCAACTTGTGCCTCTCCCTGGAGCACAACGAACAGGACTGCGATGTGTACAAATCGTTCCGATCCAAGAAAATGCTCCATGTCCGTTGGGCTCGATGCCACAAAATGCAACAACACCACAGCGGCTCCATTCAGGATCTCTTCGGAAAGGACTCTGCACAAAACGTCTATGATGCGTAAGGAGCCGAAGAAGAGGAGGTGATTTCCTTGTCGGAAGCGGAATCCGACATGGACAAAGAGATTCCGCAGGGCCAGTGTACCGTTGTGAGAAAGTGTCCTCTTTCTTGCATGGTATGTGTTGGACGGGGACCGGGAGGGTCGGCCGAGCACAGGGGGAGAGGCCTCCGGTGAGGGCCGTCTCCAGTGATCGTACAGACAAGTAACTTCCCCCCCACAGATGGACACCACACGAAGATAAGATTCAACACTCTTTATAGGCCGTTCTTGGAATAAGGTAATACGGTACAGTGAGGGTAGGACACGAGGATCCTCTCGATTCTAGTCTCTAGTAAGGGAAGGGGGTAGCGGGACAGTCTTGGTACCCACGGGTACTGAGGTGAGCCGGTTGTAGCTCACAATCCTCGAGCTCGGTATTCGGACAGGTCGGACCGCGGCAGCGCCGGCAGGTCCCGAAGAGGTCGTAGGTGGTGACGGGCCGCGGCAGCGCCTGCAGGTCCCAGCAAAGATGGCAGTTACAACGGGCCGCGGCAGCGCCAGCAGGTCCCCACGAAGATGATGGTCACAACGGGCCGCGGCAGCGCCAGCAGGTCCCACGAGGATGAAGGTTACAACGGGCCGCGGCAGCGCCAGCAGGTCCCCACGAAGATGATGGTCACAACAGGCCGCGGCAGCGCCAGCAGGCAGGACAATAGTTCGCAAGGCAGGGCTGCGGCAGCGCCAGCAGTCCGTCAAGGATGAGTTTGTCGCGGTGTCTCTCTACTCCAGGATACAACTGCCTTCCTGTCCTGGGGCTGCCTCAGTTATAGGTCTGGCCCCCTTTGATGTCCGGACCCTCGCTCTTGGAGGTCGGGAGGTCTGGGATGAGGGAGTCCAGACACCCAGCAGGGGGGTGGAGCCAGCGCCCGAGGAGGTTGGGGGTGCTCGGCCCCTGGCGGGGGAGAGCCATCGACACTTCTTACTCCCATTGACCTGCCAAGTGGTCCGTTCACCTCCTGGGTGGATGGTGGTGCCGGGATGTCGGGGCCTGGCCAGGCCCAGGGTCGGGGTCGGGCGGAGGCCGCGCGGCCGCGTGGTGCCGTGTCCAAGATGGCGGCTGGGCCGGGCAATGGTGCTGACGGTGGCCCGGGCCCATGACACAGGGACATCCGGGAGCAGGCGCCCCATGGGGGACGGGGTGCGGGTTTGTTCTGTGGGTAGTACCTGGAAGGCCGGGACCCGGGCCCTGTCCTGCGGGGAGGGAGCGAGCCCTTCATGGGGCCTGTCCAACATGCGTCCCCCCCAGCTGAAGGCGGGGAGAGTCACCCATCTTCTTGGGGACTTTCCTCGTCGAGGCGGAAAAAACGGGACAGGCCGTCCGCGTTGGCGTGGTCTTGGCCAGGGCGATGCTCCACAGTGAAGTCCATCCCCTGCAGGGAGATGGACCACCGCAATAGTTTGGGGTTCTCCCCCCGCATCTGCATGAGCCATTGCAGGGGCCGATGATCTGTCTGTACCCGGAAATGGGTTCCGAAGAGGTACGGCCGGAGCTTCTTGAGTGCCCATACCACTGCGAAGGCCTCTCGCTCAATGGTGCTCCAGCGCTGTTCTCGGGGCAGTAGGCGTCTGCTGATGAAGGCCACTGGTTGGTCCACCCCTTCGGGGTTCAGTTGGGAGAGGACGGCCCCAATACCATGGTCGGAGGCATCGGTCTGCACGATGAACTCGCGGCTGTAGTCGGGGGGCCTGGAGCACAGGAGCGGTGCACATGGCGGCCTTCAGCGTCTCGAAGGCTGCTTGACAGTCGGGCATCCAGTTGACTCTTTTTGGGTGGTTTTTAGACGTGAGTTCCGTGAGGGGCCCCACAATGCTGCCATAGTCCCTTACAAACCGCCGGTAGTATCCGGTGAGCCCCAGGAAGGCTCGGACCTCGGTTTGTGTTTCGGGGGGCTGCCAGGACTGAATGGCAGCTACCTTGAGTTGGAGGGGGGCCACCAGACCGCTCCCCACTTGGTGTCCGAGGTAGGTCACGGACCCCTGGCCGATTTGGCACTTGCTGGCCTTTATGGTGAGGCCGGCCTGTTGGAGGGCCTGCAGGACCTCTCTGAGGTGGTGGAGGTGGTCTGTCCAGTGGCGGCTGTATACCGCGATGTCGTCCAGGTATGCGGCGCTGAACTCTTCGAGGCCCGCTAATACCTGGTTCACCAGTCTTTGAAAAGTGGCTGGAGCGTTCTTCATGCCGAAGGGCATCACTCTGAAATGGTAGTGCCCATCCGGGGTGGAAAAAGCGGAACGTTCTCGGGCTCTGGGGGTGAGGCCGATCTGCCAGTAGCCCGCTGTCAGGTCGAAGATGCTTAGGTAGCGGGCTGCCCCCATGCGGTCGACTAGTTCATCTGCTCGGGGGATAGGGTGAGCGTCGGTTCGGGTGACCGCGTTCAGACCCCGATAGTCAATGCAGAACCGGAGTTCAGGGGTGGTACCCGGGGCCGCGGCCTTGGGGACCAGGACGACCGGGCTGGCCCAGGGACTGTCCGAAGGTTCGATGACTCCGAGGGCGAGCATCTTGGAGACCTCTTCTTGGATGCATGTACGTACCCGATCCGGTACTCGGTACGCCCGGTGTCGAACAGGAGGACTGTCCCCCGTGTCCACGTCGTGCAGGCACCAGGAGGTGACTCCGGGTGCGAGGGAGAACAGGTTTGCGAACGGCAGCAGGAGGGCCCGGCAATCTTGACGCTGCTCTGGGGTCAGGGCCTCGGAGAGTCGGACCCCGTCCATCGAACCATCTTTTTCCCGGGTCCTCAGTAGGTCAGGGAGGGGCTCGGAGTCTCCTTCTGCGCCACTGTCGGTAGCCATCAGCAGGCTGAGCTCGGAGCGCACGAAGTGGGGTTTGAGTCTGTTGGCGTGGAGGACCCGGAGGGGGTTCCGGGGGGACTCCAGGTCGATGAGATAAGTGACGGGACTCTTGCGCTCAATCACCTTGAAGGGCCCCGTCCATTTGTCCTGCAAGTCACACGGTTCGGTGGGGGACATCACCCATACCTGCTGACCCGGTTCAAACTCGATGGAGGAGGCATGTTGGTCGTACCACTTCTTCATGTCCTCTTGACTGGCCTCCAGATTGGCTTTAGCGATCTCTCGGAATTTCCGGGTCTGATTGCGGAGGGTCAGGAGGTATTTGTAGACGTCTGGAGGGGTTTTTAGGGGGGCCATTTCCCATTTTTCCTTCACTAGGCTGAGAGGCCCGCGAACGGGGTGTCCGTACAGGAGTTCGAAGGGGCTGAAGCCGAGGGACTTCTGGGGGACTTCTCGGTAGGCGAAGAGGAGGCACGGTAGTAGCACGTCCCACTGGCGGCGTAGGGGTTCTTCCAGCCCCATAATCATCCCCTTGAGAGTGCGGTTGAACCGCTCGATCAGTCCGTTCCCCTGGGGGTGATAGGGTGTTGTGAATCGGTAAGTGACCCCGCACTGCTGCCAGAGGGATTTCATATACTTTGAAATAAAGTTCGTACCCCTGTCGCTGACGACTTCCCGGGGGAAGCCCACTCGAGAGACGATCCCCATTAAGGCTCGACCCACTACTGGGGCTGTTATAGTGCGAAGGGGGACCGCCTCAGGGTAGCGGGTAGCGTGGTCCACCAGGACCAGGATGAAGCGATGCCCTTGTGCTGTTCGGGGGTCCAGGGGCCCCACAATGTCTATTCCCACCCTTTCGAACGGGGTGGTCACCACGGGGAAGGGTTGCAGGGGTGCCTTGAGTTTGCGGCCGCTCTTCCCGCTGGCCTGGCAGGTCGGGCAGGACCGGCAGTGGTTGGAGACGTCATTTCTCATTTTGGGCCAAAAAAAGTGAGTCACTAGGCGGTGGTAGGTCTTGTCTTGCCCCAGGTGCCCAGCCAGGGGGACATCATGGGCCAGGTTCAACAGGAAGTCTCTGTAGTGGAGGGGCACCACCAGCACTCGACCGGCCCCCAGTTGTGCGATTCTCTGCTCGCTGTACAAGAGATCATTGTCCCAATAAACCCAGTGGGCCCCGGTGGTGTCTCCTTGGCCCAGGGCGAGCGCTTGCTGTTGCAATCCCTCGAGGGAGGGGCAGGTCTTTTGCTCCCGCCGGAATTGTTCCTGGGTGGGCCCCCCCTCTTGACGCCACTGAGCCAGGTCGGGAAGCTCGGGGGGCTGTGTGGACCCCTCTGTGGTGGGGTCCGGGTTGTCGGTCTGGAGGAGGTCCTCTTCGGGATCGATCGAGGGCGGAGGTGCTGCCCATTCGGGTTCTTCTGGTCCGGGGATGGTGCGGGTGGCCATGGACCGGGTGGTCACGCACGCCCAGTCCGGGAGACCCAACATCCCCAGATGCTCTCTTCTTTCAACAGCTGCCCACGGGGAGCTCTCAAGATCGTTCCCCAGGAGGCAGTCCACGGGGGCATCGTCGCGGACAGTTACTTTCAGCATGCCGGACACTCCTCCCCATTCGAAGGGGATGCAGGCCATCCGACACAGGCTCTCCGAGTTATCTGCCGATCGGACGGGGCAAAGCGCGTTTGGCAGGATTTGTTCTGGGGTCACTAGGTGACAACGGACGGCCGTCACACTGACCCCGGTGTCACGCAGGGCCTCGGCCTTGCGCCCATTTATGCTCACCCATTGGCTGTACTTCCGAGTGTTGGCGGGCAGGGGAGTCCGCGGGACCATGTCTCTCCCTCCTAGGCATGCCAGGGTCATGGCGGCGGGTTCCCACTCGCTCTGCTCCGACTCGTAGGCCTCCGAGTCTTCGGAGACTTGTTCTTCTCCTAGGGCGGCAGCCGCCATCTGGCGGGGTCCGGGAACCTGGTTCTTCGGGCAGGTCGGGTCACTGGCATAGTGGCCGACTCGCTGGCATCGATGACACGTCACGTTGGCTCGGAACCCCGGGCGCATCGGGGGGGTTTCCCCGGCCCGCTGGGGGCGGGGTGGCGTTGGCGGGAGCGGCTGGGACCGCGTCTCTGCCCCGGCCCGGTCCTCCACCTCCTCCCCGGGGGCGATGATGACCTTGGTTGGTTCTGTTCTGCTCGTTCGGCCCACTCCGGGCCACTCGGGTGCTTTCCCACCGGTCAGCCTCGGTGGCGAGCTGCCGTGGGTCGGTCAATTTACTGTCGAGGAGGTGCTGCCTGAGCTCGACGAAGCAGTTGTTGGAGAGGTGCTCCCACACAATGAGGTCGAAGAGTTGTTCGTACGTGGTTACGTTGTTGCCCTTGATCCATCCCTCGAAGGCCCGGCTGAAATAGTTCACGTATTCCAACCATGTTGTACCTGGGATCCGGGTGCAGTTGCGGAACCTCTGGCGGTACATTTCGGGCGTAAGCCCATATCGACTGAGGAGGGCGGCCTTCATGTGGTCATAGGACGTCATTTGATGGTCCGGAAGCTGCAGCAGGGCATCACGGCCCTCATTGACGAATCTCCCCCATAGACCGGCCCCCCAGTCACTTCGAGCGATCCGGTGGGCAGTCATGGCGATCTCATAGGCCTTGAACCACTGCTGTATGTCGTCGTTTCGGTGATATTCTCGGACCACATCCTTGGGGATGTGGACCTTCTGCTCGGTAGTACCCGGGGAGCGCAGTGTCTCGGGCACCCCTAGGGTTTTGTTCAGTTTGCGTATTTCTATCTCCGCTAGTTTGCACTCGTGCTCGTATGCCAGTCTTTTCTCTTCGAGATCCCTCTGTCTCTGTTTTTCCTCTCGCTCTTCTCTGAGCCGTAAGTGTTCTAAGTTTATTTTTTGTTCCACCAGCTTCAATTCTCCGTCTAATTTGAGTCGTGCCAAGTCTAACTCGTGTAATCTATTTTTTTCCCGTTCCTGGATCTCTTCTCGGGAGGGGCCGGTTCTCCGTTCTTCCGTCAGGGAGGTGTTGACTTCCGGGGCTACGGGGTCCCGGGGGGTTGCGGTATTCGTCTCTGTCCAGGCCTCTAGGGCGCTTTTGAAGTCTTCTTTTGTGCTTAGCCCGGTGGTAGCAATGCCTAAGTCCATGCAAAACTGTTTTAGCTCTCGGTGGTTGTATTCCTCCAGTTTTTCCATCTGGAACTTCTCTGCAGATCCGCTCTCTTTGGTCGTCATTGTGGTTTAGTCGTAGGGTGAGTTACTATCTGTACGGTACGCGTTGGTTCGGATCACGCCGCTGGCCACCAATGTTGGACGGGGACTGGGAGGGTCGGCCGAGCACAGGGGGAGAGGCCTCCGGTGAGGGCCGTCTCCAGTGATCGTACAGACAAGTAACTTCCCCCCCACAGATGGACACCACACGAAGATAAGATTCAACACTCTTTATAGGCCGTTCTTGGAATAAGGTAATACGGTACAGTGAGGTTAGGACACGAGGATCCTCTCGATTCTAGTCTCTAGTAAGGGAAGGGGGTAGCGGGACAGTCTTGGTACCCACGGGTACTGAGGTGAGCCGGTTGTAGCTCACAATCCTCGAGCTCGGTATTCGGACAGGTCGGACCGCGGCAGCGCCGGCAGGTCCCGAAGAGGTCGTAGGTGGTGACGGGCCGCGGCAGCGCCTGCAGGTCCCAGCAAAGATGGCAGTTACAACGGGCCGCGGCAGCGCCAGCAGGTCCCCACGAAGATGATGGTCACAACGGGCCGCGGCAGCGCCAGCAGGTCCCACGAGGATGAAGGTTACAATGGGCCGCGGCAGCGCCAGCAGGTCCCCACGATGATGGTCACAACAGGCCGCGGCAGCGCCAGCAGGCAGGACAATAGTTCGCAAGGCAGGGCTGCGGCAGCGCCAGCAGTCCGTCAAGGATGAGTTTGTCGCGGTGTCTCTCTACTCCAGGATACAACTGCCTTCCTGTCCTGGGGCTGCCTCAGTTATAGGTCTGGCCCCCTTTGATGTCCGGACCCTCGCTCTTGGAGGTCGGGAGGTCTGGGATGAGGGAGTCCAGACACCCAGCAGGGGGGTGGAGCCAGCGCCCGAGGAGGTTGGGGGTGCTCGGCCCCTGGCGGGGGAGAGCCATCGACACTTCTTACTCCCATTGACCTGCCAAGTGGTCCGTTCACCTCCTGGGTGGATGGTGGTGCCGGGATGTCGGGGCCTGGCCAGGCCCAGGGTCGGGGTCGGGCGGAGGCCGCGCGGCCGCGTGGTGCCGTGTCCAAGATGGCGGCTGGGCCGGGCAATGGTGCTGACGGTGGCCCGGGCCCGTGACACAGGGACATCCAGGAGCAGGCGCCCCATGGGGGACGGGGTGCGGGTTTGTTCTGTGGGTAGTACCTGGAAGGCCGGGACCCGGGCCCTGTCCTGCGGGGAGGGAGCGAGCCCTTCATGGGGCCTGTCCAACAGTATGTCCCCACTTTTTGCTAAATTGCTGATGTTCTTTGACTGAGTGTGCCATGGGCTCCTGCTAATCAGGTACCCAGGGCCTATGTTCCTTCCCTAAAACTGCATTGAAGCCTAAACCCAATTGGCATCTTTATCCACATGTCAGCCCCTGGTAGATGAGAGAGAGATTGAGAGAGAGAGATTGAGAGAGAGAGATTGAGAGAGAGAGATTGAGAGAGAGAGAGAGATTGAGAGAGAGAGATTGAGAGAGAGAGATTGAGAGAGAGAGATTGAGAGAGAGAGATTGAGAGAGAGAGAGAGATTGAGAGAGAGAGATTGAGAGAGAGAGATTGAGAGAGAGAGAGATTGAGAGAGAGAGATTGAGAGAGAGAGATTGAGAGAGAGAGAGAGAGAGATTGTGAGAGATTGAGAGAGATTGTGAGAGATTGAGAGAGAGATTGTGAGAGATTGAGAGAGAGATTGTGAGAGATTGAGAGAGAGATTGTGAGAGATTGAGAGAGAGATTGTGAGATTGAGAGAGATTGAGAGAGATTGAGAGATTGAGAGAGATTGAGAGAGAGATTGTGAGATTGAGAGAGATTGAGAGAGATTGAGAGAGATTGAGAGAGAGATTGAGAGAGAGATTGAGAGAGAGAGATTGAGAGAGAGAGATTGAGAGAGAGAGATTGAGAGAGAGAGATTGAGAGAGAGAGATTGAGAGAGAGAGAGAGATTTTTTTTGCAGGCTGCGTGTCTTGGTGCAGAACAAAGTAAATAGTCGGCATGGCACACATCCCTGTGTACCTTGCCCACAAACCACTGCCCTGGCAACATCAGTCACGCCTCTAGCTGGGTGTCATATGCCAGTGGTGAGGGTACAGGTGAATGAGCCCTGTACCCCTACAGTGCCCAGGTCCATTCCTGGGCACTGTAAGTGCAGTGCTGCCATTAAGAGTATATGGTGCTGGGAGATTGTAATTATGAACTCCTTGGCACCATAATGGCTACACTGAAGACTGGGAAGTTTGGTATAGAACTTCTCAGTACATTAAACCCACACTGATGCCAGTGTGGGAATGTATGTAAAATGCATAACAGAGGGCATCTTAGAAATGCCCCCTGAAACTCGACCAACTCCTAGTGACCTGACTGAGTGGCTGCTTAGGCCACCACCAGACATGTTTCTGCACCCCTGGGTCGAGAGCTTGCTGCTCTCTGGGGCTTGAAACAATG
Organism: Lissotriton helveticus; assembly: GCF_964261635.1. Taxonomy (NCBI): domain Eukaryota; kingdom Metazoa; phylum Chordata; class Amphibia; order Caudata; family Salamandridae; genus Lissotriton; species Lissotriton helveticus. The sequence continues at coordinate 339,036,943 of NC_136061.1, forward strand.
CACATCCTCCTCCAGGATGGGCAGGGTTCACGAAGGAGAAGCTTCAAAGGCATGGCACCTTTGTGAGCCTCTCCAGACCATTTGCTGCTTTCAGCAACTGGTCCCCACTGGTTCTACCCCCCACTTTGTGCGGGAGAACCGGCGGAAAAACAACTGACGAAGAGGTGTGCCCACCTCTGCCAACTCCACCCCGAAGTTGGGGGAGGCGAGGTGAAGCACAACCTCGAATCCCCGCCATCTTGAGGATGGGGGGACCCAGCCAACCAGGGACAGCCTCCTGCCCCCTCCCACTGGAGTGGCAGAATAGGGGGTGTACCCACCCCAGGGAAGGGACCCATTGGTCCCTGCCCTTTACCTACCTGTAACGCCCCTAAATTTAGTATTTAGGGGCACCCGGAACCTTCATCCTCAGATCTTGCAACCACAAGAAAAGAAAAGGACGAGAAGCCGCACAGACCTAACAAGAGGGCGACACCCACTGTCTTGTCCCCAGCCCTACAGGCCTGTCTCCCCTCGAACCTGCTCCTGCGAAACCCTGGCGTGTCCAGCAGCCAGCAACCTCACAAACCCCAGAGGACCTGCCTGCCTTCACTTTCAAGACTGTTTGTCCCGTGAACACTGGACTTGTTTGAACTGCAGCTTCTGGTGCCAGCCAGGAACCGTGAATCCAGCCCACTGTGCACCCGATGAACCTGGCCCGAGCTAGAGTGGAAAAATACCATGAGGAGCGCCCCCGCGATCCTGACCCGAGATCTGGCAATCCCTGACCTGCCTCAAGTCTTCAGACGACTCCTGCAGCCTCAATCCAGAGGACCCCTCCTACCGCTTCCAGAGCGGGTAAAAAAATCTGATGTCCAAAGGCACCCCTGCACCCTACACCCCACGGCCTTGTGTGCCCAACCCAGTGGCGCCTAACCAACCCTCAACATCCCAACTCACCCCTTGAAGTGGTGGTTGCTCCTGGAAGATCCTCGTCCCCGAGCCTGCAGGGTTTTTGACCCGGAGAATCTCCATTGAAATCAACATGGCACCCGACCTCAAAACAGCACCCTGCACCCGGCTGCCCTAGTGCCGTTGAGGGTGCACCTTTTGGTGCTACTTTGGTCCCCAACTTGCCCTGAGCTAAACCCTAGGAGCTATGCTCCCACTGCCCCGTGGCCTGCTTGGCAAAAGCCACCAACTGGAGCCCCCCTATCCTTCATAGGATAACATTGGGCCTCAACACTCTGCACCCGGCCAACCAAGTGCTACTGAGGATGCAATCACTCTGCATCACTGACTCTGTGGGACCCCTGAATCTAACCCCAGAACCTTAACTTCCTCAGCAGTTTACTTACCTGCAAGCCGATAACCTGTTTTTCTCCATAGGATAACATTGACAATTCTCTTTCGAAAAAAACGACTAAGTGTGGAGTTTTGAAAACTTGAAATATTCTTTAAAAATCGTACTAATAACCTAAACACATTTATTTCCTCAACTGTTTTCAGGAAATGTCCCAGTGCTGAATCTAGGCATCCAACACTGACTTAGAAAAAGTAACGTAACAGTAACTTACCTGCAATTTATTGAAAAAGCCTATTCATTCCAATGTATTGTATTCCTATTGCATTTTCAAACACTTCTACATCCAGTAACGTATTACTAAAAAGTATTTAATGCTTGTTCCATGCTTGCTTTGTTCTAAAAATAGCAGTATATTTCTTATATACAAAAACAATTGTTGTCCTAGAGTTCAGTTTTGCAGCGTGAATCTTTCTGGATTCACTATGTTGTGCATTATTCCGCGATCTAGTGGTGAGGGCTGGAATCGTAGTATTTCTTCTATTTTTTTTTTTCGTGGGCAAGGTCGGCGTTGACGTCCCACCATTTGGTGTCCTCCCGTGACGTTGGGTGCCATTTTCAGGTTCTTTTTACCACCGTTGTGTCTGGATCGTCACCGAGGAGTTTCAGAGTTTTTGGAGAAGAGAATAAGAACATCAAGCAGAAAACACCAAAAGTTGGAGTTTTTCCACACACTGATCAGCAGCACAGAGCCGGGACGACGAAGAGGGTGAGGAAGATAAAGAACTTCGACGTCCAACGGAGAATGCGCACACCGGAGGCCCCCTGAGCGCAGGAATGGACAAAACTCCATTCAAATTCTGCCATATTTGCCACGACAAGTACGTGCAGAAGTTCCAACACTTAATCTGTAACCTCTGCCTGCCACTTGACCACCAAAGCAAGGATTGCAACGCCTGCTCGGCATTTACCCCCAAGAATCTCAGAGTGAGGGAGAGACGGAGGATAGCAAACTACCCCTTGCAGGGGCAAGGACAACCCCCGTCGCTCCGGGACTTGGGCCTCTCCAGCGGTGAAGACGACATCATCGCCGAGGGACCAGAAGACTACACAGTCGCAGAGACCGATAAGAAGTCGACAAAGGTGGTAAGAGAGAAGACAGTCTCTTGAAAAACGGAGCCAAAGTCCTCGCAAGGAGCACTGGCATCGAAACACTCGACTGCCACAGCTGCGTCCACGGACAAACGGCCAAGCGGATCCTTCAAAAAGGACTCTCAGCCGGCGAAAGCTCTAGAAAAGCCTAGGTCGTCGAAGCCCGGCCCCGAAAAGGCACGCTTGTCGCCAAAGGAAAAACAGCTGAAGGCGACTGCGACGTCAACATCTACGACCTCGAAAAGAAACGCCGAAACGCTCAACGCCGAACATGCAGCCGAAATGGAGAGGCAGAAGAGAAGGTTCGAGGCCGAAATGGACAGCATCCTCCAGGAAAAAAAAGGACTTCGACAAATGGATGAGCAGATACACCATCCCTTTGAATCCCACAACTGTAGTTGAATCAAAAGTCGAGGAGGAGTTTGACGCCGGCGAGCCACCGAAAACTCTTGAGTCAGCAGAGCAACAGGACGAAGAGGTCCTGTATTATTACGAAGGAGAAGGCGAAGACTCTCAGCGGACACACTTGGGCTCGACCTCCTCGTAGGAGCAGGACCTGGAATCGCAGGACCTTGACGCCGAAAGCCCGGAGGAGGGCTTAGTCATATCCGTCGAGGCCTTCACCGCCAGATGACATTGGCATCTACAACATGGTCATCAAGAACGCTGCAGCAACATATTGGGTTAAATTAGAGGAAGTGAAACCAAAAGCTTGTTTTCTCTTGGAGACTCTGCTCCCCACTCAAACTAGGAGCCGATTCCTACCCATGCTCCCAAGTGTGCTGGACCGGGCCAGAGAAGCTTTCAAGGAGCCAGCAGCGTGCAGATCTGTCACCCCTAGAACGGGGAAAAAATACAAGCATTCCTCGAAGGACCAAACATATATCCAGGGATCCGTACCAGCTGACTCCATTATAACGTGAACAGCCAGGAAGTGGGCCAACGTTCCCACAAACTCAGGGCCACCTCCAGACAAAGAGACTAAGAGAATAGACCTCATGGGGAGGAAAGTAGAGAGGAATGTGGCCATTCACTGGCGCGTTACGAACTCCAATGCCCTAATAAACAGGCATGCGTACCCACATTCGGAAGAGGTCGGGCAGCTGCTCAAACATCTGTCTGAACAATACTAGAAGAGCGCAACACCCTTTATGGGGCGGAACTCTGGGGCCACTGTTCAGCGAACGAGATTAGCATAACTGAGAATAAATTTATTAGACAGCTGCTCTCCCTACCAACTAATACTCCCCTAGTTCCACTAAGGTTGGATACAAATTTGAGGCCTATTGCAGAAGTAATTGCCTCACGACCGCTTCTCTACTGGCGTAGATTGTGGAGTGTCCCGGAGCTTGAGTGCTATAGAGAAGAATTAAAGATAGTGATGGCACGCCCGGGTGTAGGGAGGATAAAGTGGCTTTCCTTTATAAGGGGGCAGGCGTCTAGGATCGGCATGGAAAGTCTCTGGTTTAATCCGGAGGTCACATGTAAATCCATCTCGAAGAGAACCCTGGCGGACTCTATAAAACATTTTAATTTAGGAGAGGTTCTTCGATCAGCCAGACCCTCTAGTCTCACTAACAGCTTTTTGGATTCTAAGAATGTCTATAGTTTCGAGGAAGAATTAGACACTATAGAACCTGTCTTAGCAAAAAAACTGTTTTTACAGTTTAGATATGGTACATTACCCCTTCATTCTTATACTGACAAATGGAAGTTGGGTTTAGCTCGTCCTTGCCCAGGTTGCAATGATCCAAATGAATCTTTAATCCATGTGATTTTGTTTTGTCCTGTCTATTCTGTTATCAGGAAAAAATGGATCATACAGCTATGTTTGAACCTAGGAGTCAGGAATTATAGAGATTATTTTAGAATTTTAAAAACTGACACCAATGCACTGATAGTTACTGCTATTTCTAAATTTTTGTTCTCGATGTGGTTAATTAGACGAAGGCTGATACGTTTGTAGTATCCTACTATTGTAAGTAGACTGCTCTGTCTCAGCAACAATTACTTTTTTAATGTGTTTTAAACCTTGTTATTTCATGGATTTTATTGCTCTAGTGCTTTTATCGTCACATTATAAACTGCGCGATAACTGATTTATTGTAAATATCCTAATTGAGATGTATCTCTGCATTGGTTGATTTGACAACGTTTTCTTTTTGTATTTTCAATGTACTTTTATGGTTCATTAACAAACCGAAATAAAGTTAAATGATGATGATGATGAAGAGCGCAACACACCTGGTGGAGGAAGGCAAAAACATGGCCAACACCTGCCTAAACTCGGCCCTGGATGCAGCAGACACATCCAGCAGGCTTATGATGATTGGAGTGGGTATACAACCTTTACAACGCAACTTTTACAACGACCTACCATTACCACGCATTTTTTACAACGCAGGATCCATTACAACGCATACCATTACCACGCATGTATTTACAACGCAGGTACTTTTACAACGCATACCATTACAACGTAAGTATTGGTAAGTATATTATTTTATTAAAAATATTATTTGGGTTTTTGGGTAAAGGGGTATTTTTAGGGTTCAGGGTCAGTTTTGGGTTTTTTGGTAAAGGGGTATTTTTAGGGTTCAGGGTCAGTTTTCAGTTTTTGGGTAAAGGGGTATTTTTAGGGTTTAGGGTCAGTTTTCAGTTTTTGGGTAAAGGGGTATTTTTAGGGTTTAGGGTCAGTTTTCAGTTTTTGGGTAAAGGGGTATTTTTAGGGTTCAGGGTCAGTTTTCAGTTTTTGGGTAAAGGGGTATTTTTAGGGTTCAGGGTCAGTTTTCAGTTTTTGGGTAAAGGGGTATTTTTAGGGTTCAGGGTCAGTTTTCAGTTTTTGGGTAAAGGGGTATTTTTAGGGTTCAGGGTCAGTTTTGGGTTTTTGGGTAAAGGGGTATTTTTAGGGTTCAGGGTCAGTTTTGGGTTTTTGGGTAAAGGGATATTTTTAGGGTTCAGGGTCAGTTTTGGGTTTTTTGGTAACGGGGTATTTTTAGGGTTCAGGGTCAGTTTTGGGTTTTTTGGTAACGGGGTATTTTTAGGGTTCAGGGTCAGTTTTGGGTTTTTTGGGTAAAAGGGTATTTTTGGGGTTAAGGGTCAGTTTTGAGTTTTTGGGTAAAGAGGTATTTTTAGGGTTCAGGGTCAGTTTTGGGTTTTTGGGTAAAGGGGTATTTTTAGGGTTCAGGGTCAGTTTTGGGTTTTTGGGTAAAAGGGATCAGGGTAAAAATTAAATATAATTAAATTTAAATTAAATTAAATTAAATTGATTAAATTAAATTAAATTAAATTGATTAAATTAATTAAATTAAATTACATTAAAAATTAAATATAATTAAAATTAAATTAAATTAAATTGATCAAATTAAATTACATTATATTAATTTTAATTAAATTAAATAAAAAAAAATATTATATACTTACCAATACTTACGTTGTAATTGTATGCGTTGTAAAGGTATATGCGTTGTAAATACATGCCTGGTAATGGTACTTCGTTGTAATGGATCCTGCGTTGTAAAAATTGCGTGGTAATGGTAGGCGTGGTAAAAGTATGCGTTGTAACGTCATACATCCATTGGAGTGACGGAGAGAAGGCATGCCCGGCTGAGGATCTCATGTTTCAAATGGGAAGTCCAGAACAATATTCTGTACACACCCTTCAACGGGGAACAACTGTTTTGGACCCCAGTTGACAAGAAGCTGGTACAGCTCAAAAAAGATAATGAAACTGCAAGGTCCATGGGAGCACTGCATTTCAGAGGGATGAGAAGGGGCACACCCTCAAGGAGCCCGGGCGGCAGAGGAGGAAGCCAACCGGGAGCATCGCACCAGGCCTTGCAGCAGACTTATCAAGGAAACAAACAGGCGCAACACACAGGGTCAACAACAGCAAAGCTGGCAGTACCAACCGAGTGGCCAGTCCTTTCGGGGGCAACCCGCCTCCAAGTGACTCCGCTGTACCAAACGTGCCCACCCAGACAACGTCCCTAAAGACTCAAAAGACAATAGGGGACACAAAAACTACCGGTAGGAGGCAGACTAAAACACTTCTTCCAGGAGTGGAAGAAGATAACGTACAAACGGTTACTCAACACCATAAAGTTCGGCTACTGTATAAAACTGGAAAAACTGCCACCAAACAGGATTCCAACCAACAAAACGTGCTCGCCAAAAGAGCTCTCGCTCCTTCTGCAGGAGGCACAAGAACTCCACGAGGAGGCAATAGAAACAGTGCTGTACAAGGAAAGAAACAGTGAAGAGTACTCCAACTACTTCCTCGTACCAAAAGTGGACAAAACGTTAAGATCCATTCTAGACCTTCGGTTCCTAAACAAATTCATAAAATCTCAAAAATTCAAGATGACGTCCCTACAGGAAGTTATACCACAAGTAAGGGACGGGTATTTCATGTCCACTATAGACCTCAAAGATGCCTACCTACACATTCCCATGAACCAAAGACACAAAACATCTACTAAGATTTTCCATCAACAAAGCGCACTACCAGTTCACAGCCCTAGCATTTGGACTAAAATCCGCACCAAGGGTCTTCACAAAATGCCTAACAGCGGTAGCGGCGCACTTAGGAGGCAGGGAATACATGTATATCCCTACCTCGACGATTGTCTGGTAAAGGCGAACTCCTACAACCAATGCAAACTACATACTTGGCGGGTCACGCACACGCTGACAGAACTAGGGTTTTCGGTACATTGGGGAAAATCCTCCATAGAACCAGAACAGGTGAAAATCTTTCTGGGCGCCCAGATAAAAACAATTCAAGGCAGGGTGTTCCCCAGCGAGAGGAGAACCTTCGCCCTACTGAAGGAGACACGTCAATTCCGAAGGTGCAAGCTCCAACAGTGAGGACAGTGAGCAAGCTCATGGGGAAGATGGCGTCCTGCATACACCTAGTGCTCAATATTCAACTCCACATGAGACCATTCCAGGAATGGCTCCAAAAGCAATGGTTACAGGCAACAGGGAGTTGGGAAGGTCTAATGGTTGTTAAACACGCAGTGCAAGAGGAGATAGTGTGGTGGAGCAAAGAACATAAAGAAGGGGAAGCCATTTACACCACCAACTCGACACTGACCATCCCAACAGACTCATCCCAAATTGGGATGGGAGCGAACATTAACTAGCTCAAAGTAAGGGGTTTGTGGACACAAACAGATGTGGTCAAACACATCAACTACCTAGAACTAAAGACCGTGTTCCTAGCCTTAAAAGCCTTCTAGAAGCAGCTGTACGGGCAGAGGGTGTTTATACAAACAGACAACATCACAACAATGTTCTACATCAACAAACAGGGCGGAACATAATCAGTGGCACTATCAGGGCTAGCGCAGGAGATATGGAGATGGACCATCCCACTACAAATAGACCTCCTGGCGATACATCTACCAGGGAAGGACAATGTGGAAGCAGACAGACTCAACAGACATCAGCATCCCACGAGTGTGAGTGTGAGCACAAGAAACGCAAAAGCTGTTCAAGAAGTGGGGGACCCCAAAAATAGACCTGTTTGCAACATACCAGAATGTAAAATGTAAAATGGCAATACTTCGCATCCAGACATCTAGGTCTGCAATCCCAAGGGAATGCCCTTTGGACAAGGTGGTTGAAGACATTTACCTACACTTTTCTCCTGATACCGCTGATGCACAGGGTGCTCAGCAACTGCAGAACAAACATGATGCTGGTATTGATAGCACCACTGTGGGCCAGGCAGTCCTGGTTCTCACAAATAGTGGAAATGGCACAGGGGCCACCACACAAGTTCCCAAATGAAAAACGGAAGGGTGCTCCACCCAGCACCAGAGCGCCTTAGCCTAATAGTTTGGCTCCGAAGACTTGGAGTTTGCGCACCTAAAACTCCCGGAGAGCACACTGTCGTTGCTGTGGCAGGCAAGGAGGCCCACCACACGGAAGTGTTATGTAGCAAAATGGAAAAGGTTCACACAATGGTGCATCAGGGAGAATCTCCAAAAAGAATCATGAGGAAATCTACAGTGCTAAGGTACTTAACACACTTGCTAAGGAGTAACCTAAGCTACACGTCGCTAAGCGTACACCTAGCAGCAATAGTAGCCTATACAAGAGGAGAAACAGGGAAAAGTTTCTTTACATCCCAGGTGGTAAAAAGATTCCTAGAAAGGGCCAAACTAATCGCCCCCCAAAAAGAATGCCACCCCCGGCATGGACCCTCAATGTAGTTCCTATGCAACTCATCAGCGTTTCTGGTGGTAATCACCTCGCTACGCAGGGTGAGCAAATTGCAAGCCCTAACACTACAAGAACCCTATTTCAAGCCAAAGGTGGTGTCACAAGTTCCACATAAGCCAGACAAAACAGATACCAGGTTTCTTCCAGAAACCATCCACAAGGGCAGAGAGGGTACTGCACACTCTGAACGCTAGAAGAGCAGTGATGCTTTACATTGAAAGGACTAAAGATTGTAGGAAAACAAAGCAATTCTTTGTGTCTTTCACCAGCAGTTTTTTGGGAAGACTGGTTACTAAAAACACCATTGCACAATGGATCGCACAGGCAATCCAAGTGTGCCACAAGCAGGAAGGCCAAGAACTACAAGGAGCAGCACAAGCTCAATCTATCAGAAAAAAGGGAGCAACAATAGCTTTCCTGGCAAAACACACCCATCCAAGACATTTGCCTGGCGGCAACATGGGCTTCAGTGCCCACGTTCACTAAGCACTACTGCGTGGATATACAGATGAAGAAGGAAACACAAGTAGGACAAAAAGTGCTCCAACATATATTCAAAAAACAACGCTCATCTTTTACCCAGCCACCACAGACATAGCATACCGCTACAAAGTCTATGCACAGCATAGTGAATCCAGAAAGATTCACGCTGCAAAACGAATAGTTTCTTACCTGTTGGTGTAGTTTTGCAGCTTGAAGACTTTCTGGATTCACTAGCGAATCCACCCACCTCTGCCAGGAAGATGAGGCAGGAGAAAGGGAAAAAAAGGAAAAATGAGAAAATGACAATACAAACCAAGGAGAGAGAAAAGAAAAAAAGAATCCGAAGATGGCGCCCAAAGGTGGGAGCCTCCGGAGGAAGCGCGCAGACGTCACGGGAGGACACCAAATGGTGGGACGTCGATGCCCATCTGGGCCACGAAAAAAAAGGAGAAAAAACATTATTATTCCGAACCCAACCAATAGACCGCGGAATAATGCACAGCATAGTGAATCCAGAAAGTCTTCAAGCTGCAAAACTACACCGACTGGTAAACTATTTGTTCTAGAGTGTGTGAATTAATTTGCTGACTGAGTGTGTACATCAAATGCTTAACACTGTCTTCTGACACTGCCTTACTGCTCGACCAAGCTACTAATTCATAGAGTAAGGTTCTATCTAACTTAAACCTCTGCCTACCTCTGGAGACCTTTGGACTCTATACCCACTGTACCTCACTTTGGTGCAATATATATAGAGCCAGTTTTTTACAACCGTGAGTACAGATCTCCCCTGCCCCAAACTCCACCTCTGCCCAAGAAAAAGGCTTTGGTCCCTCCTCTACCTTCGGGCTAAGGTTGCTACCGAGAACACCCCGCCCCGCCCCGCCTTCGGGCCCTGCACCAAAACAAATATTGAAGTCTTCTGGCTCAGGATCGAGTGAGCCGCATTCGGGAACCGAGCCGAAACAATCGGCACCGAAACACGTTTCTAACCCAACTCCTTCGGTACCGAAGCAATCTTCGGATCCGAAGACTAGGGTGCCAAAAACCTTGGCTCCAAAAATATTCACACCGAAAGATAAAACCGTTCCTGCTCCATCAAAGAAGCCTTGTTTCGACGTCGCGCTTTCCAACCAGGACCCGAAAAAGAAAGAACTTGTGATCAATTCCAAAACTGGACATATCCACACCAAATTGCCATCAAAATGCAAACTGGAAACAGAGGACATTTACCACATTCCTTTTAAGAGGAAAAATGTTGGCACTAACACATCTCCTCCTCTATCATCTCCTTCCCCACCTAACACGAATTTGCTAATAACACCGACACAAATTCACCACCACCACAAACTTCTGACAACCAGGATGATGGGGACGGAGTAGATGATGATAGTCCTGATCCATGGACTGCTTATAACACAGATCCAAACACTGATGATGATCCAGACCTATACCCTACAAATCCCTCTCCACCTGATGATAATGTAGGGTAAATATAACTAATAAATAGGGCTGTTGAATATCATGTAGTTCAGCTTCATTAAGAGTCCATGAAGGAGGATTTTCTCTTTGAAACACTGAGCTCTTCCCAAAGATCCACTCACACATTGACTATGCTTAAAGGTATGCTTAGACAAGCGAGCGACATCTTTAAAGATCCGGTATGTGCACAAATCCTTTCACCAAGGGTAGATAAAAAGTATAAGTGTGCACCATCAGATCCAGTTTACTTCAAGGGTCAATTACCTTTAGATTCACTAATGATTTCTAATGCCCGTAAATGATCCAACTCACAAACATCTGGGGATCCCCCTCCTCCAGACAATGAATCTAAAAAAAGAGATGCCTCAGGGAAAAGAGTAGCTGTGTAGGCAGCTAATCACTGGCGTATTGCCAGTACCCAGGCTCTCTTTGCCAGGTATGACAAATTGGAACAATTTATTCAATTGCTACCTGATGAACATAAGTCTAAGGCACACAACCTAGTTCAGGAAGAAATGTTAAATTCCAACACATCTATTAGATGCGCTTTAGATGCAGCTGATACTGCGGCACATGCAGTCAACACCAGTGTCTTGTCAAGAAGACATGCCTGGCTTGGAATTTCAGGGTTTGAACTCGAAGTACAGGTTTCTATTTTAAACACACCTTTTGATAAGGAGCATCTCTTTGGTCCTATTGTTGACACTTCCTTGGAGAAGATGAAAAAAGGACACAGATGGGCTAAATCTATGGGAGCCCTGCAGTCCCCATCTAATATGGGTTCTTTTCATTGCTCCTTCTACAGGAGGGGCTCCAAAAACATTGTCATCCTCTTCAAGAGGTTGATTTCGAGGCAGATTTAGAGGCAGTAATGGCAAGGGAAGAAGTAAAGATTCCACACCTTCCCCTCAACAAACAAACAGTGACTTGCCTCCCCTTCCCCGATCATTCCACGCCTGTCGGGGGATGCCTCTCTCAATTCCTCCCCGTCTGGCATAGAATAACTTCAGACAGATGGGTTCCAGGAATTATCCAATCTGGTTATTGCCTGGAGCTTACAGACAATCCCTCAAACATCCCTCCACGATCACACAAATTGTCACCAGAGTCTCTACACCTCCTGAAACAAGAGGTTCAGTATCTTCTGCTAAAGGGAGCTATAGAGCACGTACAATTACAAAGTCAAGGCTCGGGCGTGTACTCCCTAGACTTTCCCATACCCAAAAAGGACAGCTCTTTCAGGCCTATATTAGACCTCAGAGAAGTAAATCAATATATTCACTCAGATAGTTTTCATATGGTCACTCTTCAACAAGTGCTCCTACTCTCACAGCAAGGCGACTTTGTCTACTCTATACTTAAAGGATGCATACTTCCATATTCCAATACATCCTGCTCATCGCAAATATCTCTGGTTTGTGGTAGCGGGACAACACTACCAGTTCAAAGTGCTTCCATTCAGAGCCACCACTGCTCCCAGAGTATTCACACACTTTAGATAATAGAAGAACGTTATTATATTACATCGAAAGAACAAAACCATTTTGTAAAACCAAACAACTCTTTATGGCTTTTGCTCCACCTCACAAAGACAATCCCATATCTAGTTTAATGGGGCAGTAGCCACCTTCGACTGTGGATAGGGATACAGCGTCTGTGCTTTATTGTAGAACTCCTTGCCGTCTTCGTCCACAACAAAAACTCCTGGAATCCTCACCCAAGCCAAAATCATCGTTGTCCTACACAGACACCTCATGGTTTGGGTTTAGGCCTTGATGGCCAGCCTAGACGTCACACATAACCATTGCCTTCCTCTTTCCATCATTGACCGATATGATGACCGCTCCAATACTCACCAAATGAGCACAAATAAAACTGTCCTCTTGCTCCAATCCATAGAATTAAAACTGCTCTCCTGGCCATTCCTTTCACAAACTATATTCAACTATGCCAACTGTGTCCCCCCCCTCCTCATCCTCCCCCCCCCCTCTTCCGCTGCATCTTTGAACTGTTCTGTCACAGAGTGCATCCATTTCCTTCCTCTAAAGATCACATGTAGTGCAGAAGGTATGCAAGTGCCATGTGATGGTGTAGCAGCTACAGAAGATGCTTGTGGGCTATTTACCATGACTTCTGGCGGCCCCTTAGTCACCCACCTACCTTCCAAACAGTATTATCAGGAAGAAGAGACCGAATCACTGCACAACTGAATAACAGCATTGACTCTTGTCATAGGGCAGAATTGTCCTGGTGGCTTAATCTCCGAATAAACATGGTGGATGTATCTTCCTTCACCTGTTAAGACCAGTTATTAATGCCTGTTTAGCTTTTATTTTGTTAACTGTACCAGGTCTCCTCACCAGAAATAATCCCCTTGCATCCATTTTATAGTCCTATCTGCAGCCTCCCAGCCATTAGAAAACAAACAACATTTGCTCTGTCAGGTGTAATATGTTAGTATTTGGTAGTTTTTAAAAACGATGTAGTCTTTAGCCAGTGACTTGAGAGCTGTAGGTGTGCGAGCTCATCGACATACCCCTGCTGTGAAATCTGTTTTTTTTTATGATCCCAAACCTGCTCCATGAAGCTACACTTCCGAGCACTGCTTATACATTAAAAATAAACCAAATTGTTTTTTTTTGCTATAAAACTGAACAATGGTCCTTTTTAGGTTTCGCCTCGCCGAAAGCTGCGAAAACTTTTGTTTACAAGTATGGGGCTTCGTCCCGCCTCTCTGTCCCATTGGCTAGCTCCATAAATGGAGGCTAGCCATTGGGACAGAAATGCGTCACTCGTTCCCCGAGCAGATTCGTGGGCGTTCCGACCTTTTTTACTCATCCCGCCCCTTTTTTGCCGTCATGAACATGTGGGTGTTTACTTTTTTTTTTTTCCCCCCCCGGATGTTTTCGGCCGCCATTTTTTCAGGGAGCTGGGACGGGCAGGTCGCAAGTGCCTGCCGTTGCTTGTTTTTCTTCTGTTCAAATAGGAAAAAACGCATTATAGCAACTGATATTGCAATAAAATCCACCTCATTTACTGACTTCGCTGTATGGTGGCAAATGGTGTCTCACCCTCCCTGGCTCAGGCTCTCCTTCCTGTTTGGGTCGTCTTTTGTTAGCTTTACTATCTCACCGCTGTTTGCATTCCTGTCTACCATGCTGGTGATCGCTGAGCCGTTGTGGGACCTCAGCTGTTTATCCTAGACTGTAAGAGATCTTCCTCAACAGATGTGTTTACATCCCGCACGGGCTGCTATTGACTATTCCTCGTCACGTGCCAGACTGTCCAATCAGGAAGGAGCAGAGCCGGGCGGGCGGCAGCTACTTCCTGGTGCTGGCTCTACCGGTCCTTGCCAGGTGAGTAGGACCTCCCTATCCCTTCCAGTGCAGCGCGAGTGGTCGGTGCCCCTCTGGACTTGCTGAAACCCCGCCTGCTTAAAAGGTTGTTTATAACGCCGCTTTCACTATCGTCTTTCTGCTTTCCCAACGTATTATGTGGGGTCTACAATGCGTGGCAGAGTGGCGGCTTTAGCAATGGCCGCTTTATTATTTGTTTCCAGAGAGTGAATGGCTTCGGCGTTGCTTTATGTCGTGGCAGTTGTAAGTGTAGTGATTGACTGATTTCGGGAGTGCGTCGTTGCTTTGCGTCGGAGGAGGTGCTGCTTGACCGGTGTGTGTGCGCTGTGTGACAGGTCAGACATGGCGGCTCAGTGTATGCAGACGGCGTTACGGCAGATTTTGATTTTGAGAAGCACATCATTGCGGTAAGAGTGCGGGTGTGAATGTTGTCGGTGGTCACTTCAGTGTCTCTAGCAGGGGTCACTCCTGTGGGAGAGTCAGGGGAATTAGAGGAATCAATGCCTTTTTTTCACTCTGCGGAGTCAATATGAAAGGTCTTTTGGGAAGGTGATCTGGAGCCTGTAATGAGCTGCTCCTGTTAATTTATGGCAAGTTTTTTTTTTCCAGAGAAGAGAAGGCACGGTGATCATTTTGAAACTTAAGGGAAACACCTGTCTTGGCAGTGTGTAAATTCCTGCTGATGAAACTCCCTGGTAATCGCCAAGATTGACTGCCGCATTATTCCCACAGTGCCCTATCTTGCATCGAAGGCACAGTTATTAGCTTAGTTCAGTTCTTCCCATCTTTATTGTATGTTAGATAAAAACCTACTCGCAAATATAACATTGATTTTCACACAAAAGTAAGCATATACAATATTAGCATTAAATCACAAATCTTAACGGGCCTGAACACATAATTTAATACCACATACATAGCATTAGACACTGTATGGGATAAACCCTACTAACAACAGTTTTAACAAGCAGAGCATGTATATTTTTTCTAGCTAAAAATTCACGTTGCTGGTTGCTGTTAGTCGAGTCGTAAAACCTCACAACTGAGTGAATTTTGTTTTTCTCGAGATGATTCCCAAGTCACTCCCAAACTATTAACGTGGTCATCTGCACACTTCCCCAGCCATGGGCCTGCTTTCCCATGCCTCCATCTAGACTGTTAGTCTAGTAGTCACTCTGCTTAATTGCCTCATGTTTACCTTTTAAGATGATGCGTAGTACACCTCCTGCAGTGACCAGCTAAGACGAGCACCGTGCTTGCCAAACCACGACAACCTTTCTGTCTTCCGATTATAAAGTTACCAAATAAATCCATGTTAACAAGAGTGAACTGATCCAATCCCAGGTTATGAATCTACAGCCTATTATAGTTGTAGTCCAGATTTAGTTGCTTCGGTTGAACATACCTGAAATTAATGTTTTGAAGAAGAAAAAAATAAGCCCAGGACTTGAGCCACGGGCCCTTGGGACCATGAAGCAGTTCGATAAACTTACTAAATCACCCTACATCTCATCCTGTACCCTGCTACTGCCACCGATACCATCATACTAAGAGCAGAATGTTGCTTTATGTAGTTAACCCTAATTAGTTAATTTCATGCTATTTCACTGTATGGGCGAGAAACATGTAGCTACGCTTTCAAAACTGTGGTCAGCGACATTTCGTGTGAATGGCTTCTCAGCACCGCTGCCCACTCCTGTTGTCGGGCTGAATGCCTGCAGGTGCATATAGGTCCATCCATACTAGACGCCCCCCTCCTTTTGACATCTATTCACCTTTTCCCCAGTGATTGCATCTTCTGTCTGTCGCTTTCGTTAGTGACAGTTCTGCTTGGAGAAGCACTACAGTGTTCTGTATTGAAGAGTGAATCTGATGTGTGTATTATCTTCTCCTGGGCTGGGATCTTTATTCTATTGTTATTTGAGGTGGTACGTTGATGGCTGTACATGCAACCGTGAAGGTACAAGTTGTTTAGGTTACTTTTTTAGAGCTTCATTTTATTAATTGACATCACGGTTTTAACGTAAGCGTTACGAGCATATGTAGATAATCACTTTATTTTGTAGAGCTATTGCTTGATGCCACTCGTGGTTCCATTCTCTGCACTGATGCTTAGTTGGTAAGTTGGTAATTTTTTGCCCATCCGTCTTTCCCCATGTCTTTAAGTGTCTTTCCCCTGCAGTAAATAAGGCTGGCACATAATCGGTGGTTGCCACACTTGATGTGTACCGGTATTGGGTCCATACTGCCGGGTTGTCACAACGTGAGATCAAGTTGAAGCGCTTGAATTATCTATCTGGGGTATTGTTTTCTGAAAATGTAATACATTTCTAATTTTTATCGCTATTAAAAGCTTACGTCTAGAATGCAATGTTTATGTCTTGATGTATTAGCAGTGTTAGGTTGGCGCTATTTAGCTGCCTCACCTTTCTGTGTTTCCAATGTGTGGGTGTTGGCCGTCTTTAAGGTGCTTTTTGAATAGCCTGCCTCTCACTAAAACATCGTTTAACGTAGCAGGTTCACTACTACCCTGAATTACACTCTGTATGATCGCTGTTCTTTCTTGGGGCTTCCATTGGCTGGGCCTTCACTGTCATCACTTCCTGCACTGAAGGATTGTGGTTTTTAGGTTTCGCCTGGCGCTCGCCACACACACCACACCACACGCAGCTCACCACACACAGCTCACTACCATACATGCCAACATTTCAGAAGAGCAAAGTGTATGTGTGTGGCTCTGTGTGTGTGTGTGTGTGTGTGTGTGGCTCTGTGTGTGTGTGTGTGTGTGTGTGTGTGTGTGTGTGTGTGTGTGTGTGTGTGGCTCTGGGTGGGTGGGTGTGTGTGGCTGGCTCTGGGTGTGTGTGTGGCTCTGGGTGTGTGTGGCTGGCTCTGGGGGGGTGTGTGTGTGTGTGTGTGGCTGGGTGTGTGTGGCTCTGGGTGTGTGTGTGTGGTTTGGGTGTGTGTGTGTGGTAGTAATTGCTGTCTGGTGAGCTCGTCCGTAGGGTACAATAGGTCTCACATTTGCAAGAGATTAAGCTAATGGCAATGTAAATGACAATGCCATTTATTTATCTGTTTTCAAAACCAACACATAAATACAAAAGTTGTCATTTACAATGCCAATAGCTCTAACTTTTCCAAAGGCGAAACCATTGCATTGTAAATGCTTGTTTGTTTTTAGTTCTTGCAGTTAGGAAAGTTATTCCTATAAATACTTCTAACTGCTGATTCCTCTCCTTTTATAATATCACCAGGCGCTGGACTAGATCCGTACAATTTTTCAACATGGCCCTTACCTGCTGGTATGTGGTGTCATGTGGATCAGCATCGACCCCTCTGGCCTGTGACGGCTAGAGCTGCATATAAACGCCAACTAAGAACACAGGTCTCTGTTCCTTTATTTCTGTGTCTTCGTATGCAGGTCCAGAGCTAGCTCTTTTTCTTGTCAGTTAACTGTTTTTTTTCTTCTAACAAAACGTTATTCTTTTATGCAAGGGAACATAACCCATCCCCCACCCCGCAACTACAGGGTTTACACTTTATAGTGACTGTTGCAAGCACAAGTCTGTGACCGATCCCACAAGGGGTGTCTCAGGTGTTTGGGTTTGTTCCACTACTCCAAGTCTTTCAAGAAGTGTGCCTTTATGCCCCTGAAAGTATTTTGGAATTGCCAAGCTTTACATAAGTACTGCTCTACGACAAGTATTCACTACAGTACAAGTCTTCAAGTCACTCAAAGTTTAAAAAGTAACATGAGGTGGCCCTGCAGGACTTTTGAGTCTCTCCGTTTTACCTCTGAGAGGTCTCAGCGACATAAAGGTGCCCCCTGATCTCGCTCTCACCCCTCCACCAAGGAGCTAATGTGACAGCTGATCCCGATTCACCTCAAATTTCCGGGGCAGTTGGTGACGTTGCGTCGGATTGAGGCTTTCAAGGAAGCCATTTTGTGCATCTTTGGCACCTTGTCGGCTCCCAGTAGTGCACCTTTGGTCCCCATAAATCTGCAGAGACCTCCAGTGTGGTTACCCCAAGTGGATCCATCCTCTGAGACATCTGTGCTTGCTGAACCTGCTGGAAGTTATTTTGAGTTAGGCAGATTTGTAGAGCGAGCGCACTATCACCTCGGAGGGTATCCTGGCGCTGAGTTCTGGCTCAGTTTGGCGAAAGGAGCCATAAAGTGATTCCCGACCTCGAAAACGGACACTGGATGTTATTCCTTTTATTTCCTTGTGCCGAAAAAGTGCAGATTTTTTCCTATTTTAAATCATCGACCTTTCAAATTCTTCCTGCAGAAGGACAAATTGAAGATGCTCATGCTGACCCAGGTTCTCTCTGTCCTGGATCCAGGAGTCTGGACCTAGTGCAGGACCTACAGGATGCCTATTTCCATGTCTTGCCCACCCACAGGTGCTACTTGCGGTTCAAGCTGGGCCACAAACATTTTCAAATTTCCTTGCTCCCCTTTGGCATTACTTTTTTTTATTTCAAAGTATTTTATTGATTTTATAAGCAAGTACATTAGCATTTCTGTTAGCCAAACGTAGTTTGTAGGGCAGTGTTTACAATCACCTTGAAATATGTTTTGCTACCCCCTCTGACTTGTCTTGCTGGAAATTAGGCAAAAGATTATAGAAAGAAGCAGAAGAGAAAGGGGTGAAAGGAGGATTCAAGATAGGTTCTGTAGTAATGAGACTTGTAATTGCGTGATGATACCGTCACCAAGCTGGGTTGCTTGTGGCGAGGTTGGTAGTTGTCGGGCCGCCGTCCCCCGTAGTGTCTTGGTAGTAGCCGCCCATCTACACACCCCACCGCCCATTGAGCGAGGGGTGTCGCCGAGGGGAAATTATTTCAAGGGGGTTCGTAAGAGTCTTTTCTACTGGGGTGTTCACAAAGCTGACGGCTGTGGTTGTAGCAATCCTTTGGAGGTTACATGTACCAGGCTTCCCCCTAGTGGTTCCCAATCTGTGCGCTGCAGCGCCCTGGTGCGCCCTCCAAAGTTGCAAGGGGTGCCGCGCTTCAAAGGTTTCAGATTTTCGAATTAGTCATACATTTCCGTTAACAACATTGAAATGTGCAGTTATTTTGAAAAGCATAAAACCTCTGTCCACCAGATGGCAGCAAAGCATTCGTTATTGAGAGTGCAGAACCTATTGCTACTGATTGAAATGGATTACTTGTATTTCCTGCTTAAGAAGCCAGCAACCAAATGCCTCTGCATGGTAAGAGGTCGCTGATGGCCAACCCACAACCTCAGTAACAGTGGCCATGGTAGCAGGCTGCTATAAAACACAGGAAGAAAAAGCGATTTGTAATGCAGCTAGCTACCCTAGAACATACAGGGGACATTGTTAGGTCTCGCCTGCTCTGCGAGACATTTAGTAACCGGGTTTTGAAAGTGCTACCACAGGCTTTTGCTGACCTCAAGCTTGTGGTTACGCGCGCAGCCGCCATCTTTCTTTCCTCAGTCACGGGTCATTAAGTGCATCGCGATCACTTTCACGGCCATGTCACTCTCAAGGCCGCGAGGCCAATGCTTGTTCTGATGGTTCTCATGCCAATGCTTTTTCAAGGATCTGCTGCGCGTGTTCTGCTTAACCCTTTACAAAAAACGGCAGGCCAGACCGGTAAGATGTAATGTTCACACTCTTTCTTTTTGGTGTATCCATGGTGAGACTCCTGGCCGGCTACACTCCCCACCACCTGGGACATGGTCGGGATGGGATGCCGTAAGTGCGCTGATACCACTCTGTGGCCAGTCTTCGCCATTCCCTTGGTGCAGTATATGTGTCTCCGTCCCTGTGAGGTACTTCGTTCCTCTAACGCTTGGATGGGAGGGGGTCGCTTTCTCAGGCAGAAGGAGCGCGGCACCGCATCATTGTCTGTAAGGGTAGGCTTGTAATTATCACTGGAAACTGTTGATTACATCTGCCCGCCATCTGATAATTGATTCTTTCCCTTCCTCCATCCCCCCCCACCTCCGGAGCTGGCGCTTGGCTGTCACTTAATTGATTTCTGTAACTTCAAAGGCTTCGATGGTGCAGTAAAAAAGTAGAATGGAGGCGTCTCTTGCGTGCAGTGCGCGCACTACATGACGGCAGCCCTTCTGTTCTCACTCTGTACCTCCTTGAAGACACCCACGTATGCCCATCCCCGCGGACAGCCGGAAGGCGGTGTACTGCTCGGCGGTGTACTGCTCAGCAGTGTCCCACAAGTCCTCTGCCCTTAGTACTTGAAACTCTGGCCTCTTGGGGGACATGGCCTTGTCTCTTTCCTCCTCCTTCTTCTGCACGTCTCTTCTCTGCTTGCCATTCCCACCCCCGCTGTTAATGTATAATGCGCCCACTGTACGTTCCCTCCCTCTTCAGTCTACACCCTGTATAGTGTTTTGTGTCAGGATTTAATCCTCGTCACGAGTCTGCAGTCTCCTTTTTCTCCCACCCATCTTTCTCAGTCTACTCATGTACCCCCCTCTTTGGGCATCTTATTTTGTTTCCCCTTTCTTCTCCAGCTCCTCCTTTCCTCTCTCTCTCTCTCCCTCAAGACACTTCTTATAAACATGTTTCCCCCTCAGGCCCTTCTCTTTTCTCCCACTTTTCTCCTTATCGCAAGCCTGCTTTCCTCTATCCGTTTCTCCTTTTATTCTTCTCCTATTTGTTCCTTTCTCATTCCCACCCTCCCCTTTTTCTCACAATCTCTCCCTTTCCCGCCTCTCTCTCCCGCTACCATGATTCTATGCCCCTCCCTGGCCCATTCTCCATGAATCCTATTTTTCCTTCTCCTCCTCTTCTCCCTGCCTCCAATTTCTCTTCTCCCTAGACCTCCTCTACTCCTTAATTTCTCTCCAGTTTCTTCTTCCCCTCCTTCCTCTACTACGGATTGCCCTCCCCCTTCAGCCCCTTCTCATTCTCTCACTTCTCTACCTTTCTTCTCTCCCCCCCTTTCCCTCTCTCCTCAATGTTTCCTGTTAATCTACCTCTCGCCTTCTCCCAGGTCCCTAACCCACCCCCCTTCCTGGTTTCGCAGAAGTAAAACAGTGCTCTGTGTGGAGAAGTTCTAGATTTTTGCTCTTATGTAAGCAGAACTTTGCATCGGGCCGAGGGGTTGTTTGTTGCCGCCCACACTACGGGTACAGTGGGTGTGAGTACAGGTTTTAATGTGCTAGTGTGGCTGCCGTACACTTGTCGTCCATCCTTGTAATCCTACTCGCGGAGATACAAATCGCCGCGAGATGACTTCTTTCGAAGTTTTGCTCCAAACAAAATTAATTCTCGTACGATGAATGCTCAAAATAATTTTTGGGTAGAGCATGCTGCTCCAGTCATTCTCATTATCTTTTGATCGCAGAGATCTCCTTCCCTCGCCACTCCACAAAAAGCACCACAAAAGTGCTCCTGTCTTAATGCTCTCAAGCATTGATTTTGTGTGAGTTAGTGGTGTGGTGACAGGCAAAAAGAGGTTGTATTTTTCGACCTTTTCTCTCAGCATTACATATTTATGATAGATTACCTTGGAAAACAAATGTTCTGACTGCGGACAAATAGCATACTACCTTGTGAAATACAAGCTCGCCAATTTTTGTCAATTTAATAATCACTTTTTATTTATATGTGCTTGTACAGAACAAAGGAGATGCGATAGACAACGAAAGTACTGATGAGAAGTTCTTTCAGCTACACAAGGCAGCTGTAATAACTTAACCAAGGCTGACACAAAACAACTGAAATGGCTAAAAAATCCTTCAGAACTGCAAGCACAAGTTTAGTCCCTTCCTTTCCCTTTTCCCTTTTCTGTACTTTACTTCCTCTCTCCCTCCCTGTTTCTTATTTTCAATTTATTTATTTTTTAGTATTCCTTCTTTCATAATTTTTTTATTCCCTTACCTCCTTGCCCTATTAATCTTTATCTTTACCTCTTTTGTTTTGATATTTTTCTATCATTTCTTTTCTTTGTGTTCTCTTTTTGTCTGTTTTTTTTCCCTAACACTTCTTTCTTCATTCAACAGCTTTTTAGACTTTTTGTCCTTTTCGTTATTTCCTTTTTCTTGCCCTTATTTTCTTCTTTCCTTCTATTTTCTTTCCTCCTTCTTTAAGTCAATATTAAGAAACTTGGCCCACTTCCGGTTAGTAAATGAGAGAAAAGAAACTTAAAAGTGCATCACTGTTCCAGTGTGTTGGCATAGTCATTGGTCTCGCCTTTGGGACCTTATAAGTGTTTAGCCATGCAACGGTTGATGTTGCACCAAGGACATTGTTCTGCATAACTAAATACTTTTAAGGTCCCAAAAGTGCAAGCAGATTATTGTTAGTAAAAGCACATTGGCAAGCTTTCCCGAGATGCCTAAAATGTCGTGTAATGCAATATTAATGAGACAAAACATGTTAGTTAGTACATTAATATTATTTCGAGAGGGTTGAGTACGAGCAAAACACTTTACGTGTGAAACCTTGCTCCATCAATCCCCTATTTGATGATATTTTATATCATCACTAATTAATGAAACAGATGCCAACTTTTACACTTCACCCATTTCAATTTCTTCAAATTTTCTGTTGATATTCTTTTCATTTTTCATATGGAGATCTTTCACCCTCTTATATAAATGTCTATTATATTCTAATTTGATTTCATTGATATTTCTTTTCTTTCCTTTTTTTATTTAATGCATATATCTTTTAATGCTTTCGACATCTGCAACAAATTATTAGCTAAAATCATTAGGGCTATTCCCACCATTGACATCAGTATTTTACCTACAAAACTTTTCCCTACGTTAGAAAACCAACTACCTATAGAAAAGAGACCATCTGTTAGTTTCTTCCATGCACTGTCAACCTCCAGTGGTTTGTTCTTTTTCTAAATATGTAATATTCCTTACATACCCTTTCAGTTCTACACTTTTGTCAGGTATGTAAGTTCAACAATGTTGCGCTTTCAACATTCTGCAGACTCCGCCCTCTTTTGCCAACAATGTATCAAGAGCAAGTCCATTTTGTAAAACCATTGACCTTACTGCAACTAGTTCAGTATTGATCATTAAGAATCCTCCAGCAGTGTCTGTCGATAAGCGGTCCACCACTGTTGATAATTTGCAAATTCTTTGAGTATTTAAAACCACTCCCACGAAGGTATCTATGCACTAAATAGGTCACCTACAATTTCTGCTATACTAGCTCTTTTACTACGTATTAGTCCATTAGTGTCTTCATTGCTTCCAGTGATTCTATTTATATGATATACCTTTGGGAATACTCTTCCAAAATAGCAACTCCCATACCAATGATCAGGCAATTTATAATATGCTTTGTTTCCACAAATATAATAAATTCCAGGAAACACCGGTTCAGTTCCATCTTTGAAACTCCAACCCCAATTACTTTATAATTGTGTTCACATTCACTAGAACCAATGAATATATTATTATAATAACTCGTTCTCTCCCTGTGGAGACAGAGTTTCTCTTTCTTTTCAAAGTCCAGTAACATAGCAGCATTAGCTTTGCCATTCTAGGTGTATTCTTTATTTTCTACCCATTTATGTATTTTTCGTTGCTTTTCTGTAGCTTTTCTTTGGAAATCCTCTCTCCTTTTCTCAACTAAATTCAAACATATCTTCTCTTCTTCATGTAACATTCATGTTAAATTATTCTTATGTGCTTCAGCTATATCTATTGTACCTATTGCTAGAAAATATTCTCCCATATAACGAGCTATGTTACCTTTACTATGTACAGGATTCAGGTTACTATGAATAGGAAGTTCAGAGAAAATCACATCTAAATTAGAATAATAATATTGTAACGGTCCTTTTTGTAAAATAAACTAGCTAAAATACTACATGAAATACCATATGTCAAGGTCAAATGGAGATAAGTGATGCCTTCTGCTACAGATAATGGTAGCTTCATACAAACATAGCAATCACTTATTTCCCTTGCTTACATTCAAGTGATTTCTATTTCTAACTTTATCATAATGTAATCCTTCCTCTTCTGATGCTTCTAACTCTACTCTTTGCTGCCTAACATTATCTATTCTCCCATGTGTATCTAATTTTTCAGGTGCATCTACCTTCTCATGAATGTTAGTGTCATTCTTCTCACTTCTATCCATTAGATAAGCAATAGCTACTGTCAGTCCTAACCATACTATGAGTACTATTACTACACTGCATGTGCATATGCTACAGCATGTTTTTAAGCAGTTTCTTTTCGGTCTACCATTAACAGTATGATCAGCCATTTTTCGATTTAAGGAGACTTAGCCCCTCTTTGATACTCTTTCACAGAATTTCAACCTGTGAATCTTCAAGTTGGTCTTACTTCGTCTGCTGGTTCATCAATTAATTCATCATCATCATCTTCATCGCGGAGTTCCAATTTTTCAAGATCTTCAAGAATGACAGAAGTCCATTCAGGGCCTCTGAACTTATTACTCCGTCTTTTCAAACGCGGACTCTTTCTTTTTGGTTTTTCTGTTTAACCACTTGGATGCTAAGGCTATTTTATGACTGCAATGTAATTTCCATTGAAATCAATGGAAACTCCATGACGAGTTACCCTTGTCATTAGCACCGAAGGGGTTAAAGTCCAGTTTGACTCGATATCTCATTTACTTGCTCTGGTTCTTCATTTATTGATTTAAGACAAAATTTCAGTTTCTTAACAAAACAAGGTCAATTATCTCCCCTTTTCAGTCTTTTAGCTGTCACTATGCTTTGTTTTTCTTTGATTGTTCTTTTGTTCTCGCTCAGTTGTGGCACAATTTGTGTATCTTCGTCATCTATATCCCTCTCTATCTTACTTGGTCCAGGTCTTGCTTTTGTTTCTTCTGCCTGAATGCTAATCTGGCCTTGTTCAGGTATGTGCTGCAATTGACTTTGATTTGCTTTGTTTTCTTCTTCCTGAACACATTTATCTAAATCTATCTTGTCCTGCTCCGATATCTCGATCTCTTGCTCCTCTTCTTCCTGAGCCTTCACCATTTTACCTATCTGTCCCTTCTCAGACTCTTGAACTGTGACCGGGTATCTGGAATGTCTGAGTATATTGATCTTTCTTTATTTGTTCCTCCTCAGAATTACTTTTGGCTTTGATTGTTGTAATCTGATTACGTTCTTCTATTCCTGACTCATCCTCACTATCACTCTATCTAAGTAGGTTTGACTTCTAGTTCTTACAACATCTGCAGGAATGTCAATCGCTGGAATCCATTCATCCAGACTGGTGCTCGGTTGTTCATCACCAACTACTTCGGAATCACTTTCTCGAGATCCCTCAGCTGCACAACCATCAGCTTCAGTTTTATCAGGTTCAGGCACTCTTTTAGTATGGCTTGCATGGATCCAATTTGGAATTTCTTTGCATTTTACTGCTGTAGTGGTGACTAATATCACTTGTTTTCGCCTTCCCCACCTCAGAGCTAGGCAAGATTCTCATGTGTGTTCTTTTATTACAACCCATTCACCTGGAATCAGATCATGTGCTGGAGTTATTTGCCTGGTGACGGCGTCTTCTCCAACCTGGTGAGAGATAGAACGCACTTGGTCAGCCAGTTCTTTGCAGTACTCTAGTACTAAGTCATCAGATATAGTTATCAACTTATGTCCTGGCACCCATGCCTGCCTCATTGCTCTTCCCATGAGTATTTCATGAGGACTCAAGCCTGTATTTCTGTCTGGAATCCTTTGAGTCCCATCAGAACAAGGGGTAAAGCATCTGGCCACTCCAATCGAGTTGATTCATAAATCTTTCCCAATATTGACTTGATTGTGCCATTCAGTTGTTCTACCACTCCAGAAGCCTCTGGGCGGTATGCACAGTTCAGCTTTTGCTCAATTTTAAAAGCTTCACAGATTAGACCAATTATTTCATTATTAAATGTCTCCCTCGGTCTGACTCAATTGTTACTGGAAAACCGAAACGTGGTATGAGCTCTCTAAGTAGTAGTTTGGCTACTGTGATGCTATCATTCCTACGTGTAGGGTAAGCTTCCACCCATTTTGAAAATAGGCAGACAATGACAAGAACATACTTCATTCCTCTGCAAGGGGGTAACTGAATGAAATCAATCTGAAGTCGAATAAAAGGACCTTCTGCCTTTCCAATCTTTCCTGACAATACCACAGTTCTTTTCCCAGGATTCATTTGTTGGCACACCAAACACCTATGGCAAAGACTCTCTTCAACGCTCCTGAACTTCGCATTGAACCAAGTTTGTCTAAATAACCTTATCATAGCGTCTCGTCCAATATAAGAATCACCATGATACATCCTAGCCATAGGCGCAAGCATACAGTTTGGCAACACAGGCCTCCCATCAAGGTAAACAATGATACCAAATCTCCAGCCCTTCTCTGACATCTTATTTTTGCCCACTCTTCCTTTTCTTCCTGTTCTGCATCATTTTGCAAATCTTTCACTACTTCCCACGTTTTCACTCTCTCAAGCAACATGAGTTGGCAGCTGTTTCTTTTTGGTTCGATTTTCGTGTTTATTGCCATCTTATTTTTTGCACAATATTGAGCTAGTTGGTCAGCTTATTGGTTACCTCCTGTCACTTTGTCATTGCCAGATTGGTGAGCAGCACACTTGACCACAGCTACTGTTTCTGGTAATTGGATTGCTTTTAGCAAATCTTTCACAAAATTTCAATTTTTATTTGGAGTACCTGATGAAGTCAGATACTCTCTTTGCATCCAGAGTTGGCCAAAATCATGCACAACTCCAAAGCAATATTGGCTATCAGTAAAACTAGTCACTTTCATATTTTCCCCAAATTTACAGGCTTTTGTCAATGCTATTAGTTCAGCTACCTGTGCTGATTTTACTCCAGGTAAATATGATGCTTCAATTGGACCCCATAGAGTGCAAACTGCATAAGCAGCACTCATACCTCCTTCCTCATGTCGCATACATGAACTATCTACAAATAGCTCATGTTCTTAATTTATTAGTGGCTCTTCCCTTATGTCTGGGCCTGGTTTACTACAGTATTCTGTAAGATCAATACAATTATGTTCGATTTCATTTTTTACTTCTGCAAAGTGCGATTCAGGCAACAATGTTGCTGGGTTCAGAATATTACATCTAGCAATTGTCACATTCTCTGCACCTACAAGAATTTGTTCATACTTAGTCAGCTCACTAGGTGTTCGGTACTGAGTCTTAGTCCTGGTCAGTAAAATCACAACTGCATGTGGGACATATACTGTTACTGGATTTCCCTTGATAACGGACTCACTTTGCTCAAGACTCGCGCACGTTGCTGCTACTTCTTTCAGACATCCTGGCAATGCTGCTGACACTGGATCCAAAGTAGAGAAAAAATATGCAACAGGTCGTCTCGTCAGACCATGTGTCTGAGTTAGAACTGAAAGGCACAATTGTCTCGTGTCACAAAACAATGCAAAATCTTTTGAATAGTCAGGCATCCCTAATGCTGGAGCTGAACACAAACAATCTCGTAACTTTAGGATAGATGACATGCTTTCATCGTCCCATTCTACTGGGTCTTTTGCTCTTTTCTTTGTCATTTGTATCAATGGTTTGCTAGGACTGCAAATCCCACAATCCATTGCCTGCAATAACCTACAACTCCAAGAAACATTCTGATTTCTTTCTGCGTTTGAGGTAGGTTCATGTTTTGAATTATTCTAATTCTCCTAGAGGTAACCCTTCTGACACCTCTCTATCTGGTGCCCCAGATATTTCACTGATGTGGTACAATACTGCAAATTCTCAGGTGATACTTTGTGTCCACCTTTTCCTAAGTGATTCAACAATGCAATTGTATCACTAACACAATCTTTTCGATTCTTAGATGCCACCAGTAGATAATCTATATTTACTGCACCAGGACTGATTGTGGAGAAGCGTGGCTCAGTGGTTAGAGGCGGCATACCCGGAAGCGGAGATCAGCCGTGGACCAGGGTTCGATTCCCCGCCTTGGCGGGTCTCGGGCTAAAAAAAAAATTCCACGGACTCGACAATTCTCGCTCCGGTGCCTACTCGACTCACGGGGTCACACTCTGCGACTCTGGGCAATAGCTTGCTTAATCTCCACTACGGCCCCTCGCGGCGGGATGCCTGGCTTTCACCTTGTGAATACCCTGCCGGGGTATCTCACAGGGGAATACCAGGACGGGTTCCCTAAGCAAGCGCCTTGAGACCCCTGGGTGATTCGTGCGCTATATAAACGAAATACATTTACATTTACATTTACATTGTCCGGGCAATATCAGAGATTCAAGAATTTTTTTTAAGATCTGATTAAAGATCGATGGACTTTCCGTGTACCCCTGAAGGACGCAATTCCAAACATAGATATGGTCGTCAAATATGAATAAAAAAAGTAATTTACTATCCGGGTACAGTGGTATTGAAAAAAATGCGTGGCAAAAGTGAATCACGGTGATCCAGCCTGCTGCCCATGGTATTTGATACAGAATCACAGCACATATACATCAAATATAACACTGCAAGAACACATACAAACGAGTTAACTGTCTGAACTTGCCTGAAAATATCACTATCCGAGTGACATGAACATCATATAACTACTACATGCTATCACTAATGCAATTATTTTTAACAGCGTAAATGAATAGCATACAGCTTTTCACGCAAATTTACGGCACTGAATGGGTGGGCTATATATGTAGGGCTCCCAGTTTTACGTTTGTCAGCAGGGTTTGGCACAACTGGACAACATGGGAAAAACAATTTTATTGATTTTGCAGAGGTCCTGTACGACACTGTATTTTCCGCTCAGTTTCATGATGCCAATTATTGGTGAATTACATCGGCTGCTCATTATTCCCAGCAAAATTCCTGCTTCAACCAGACGTTTTATTTCTATTGCAACTCCTGCCTTTATTTCTGGGCTCATTTCGTACTGTCGTATGTTTGGATAAACTGCACCTGCTTTTACTGTCACCTTTACTGGGTCAACGTTTGCCATTAATCCTACATCTTTCCCTGTAAAATCCCACACTTTAGGATCTACTGTATGTTGTAATTCTTTTGGTAAGTCTTCTATGGTAAACTTTGTTTTTTCGGTTGTTTGTTTTGCTAACATGATTTTATGAATTCCGTCTTCATCTGGTGTTTGTATTTCAACACCATTTGGTGTACAAAAGATATTACAATTCATTTTGCACAACAGATCCCTACCGAACAGATTTACTGGACTGGAGTCACATACAACAAATGTGTGCATTTCTTTAAAATTGCCTATTTTGACTTCCATTGGTTCTGTAACTGGGGTACTAATTTGTTTATTAGAAACGCCCACTACTTGGATCGCTTCTCCCGAGACGGGTAGGTTTGGAACATTTGCTGTTCTCACAGTAGAACGGGTAGCACCAGTATCCAACAGAACGGTAACATCATTTCCTTCAACCTTTTACCACTTCCTTCCCAATTTGTGGTATCTACACTGTATGCTGGTTGCCTCCCAGGGGTTGGCATAGGCGCCAATGGTATTACCTGTTTTTGCTGCTTTTTCGATACCTCATTCTGCGTCTGTGGATTCAAATCATTATTATTATTTAACACAGCCTTACACTCTTTCTTCCAATGCCCCAACTTGCCGCACCCATGACAAGGAAATTTCTTTTTAGCCTCTTCTCGATTACATTTTTCTCTAGGTTTATTACTATTTCCATCGCCTTGAGTCTGCATATTTTTTAAATGTTGTTCTACTAATTTTACCTGTGCCCACATTACTTTATCTTCCAAATTCTTTCGTTTATTATCCAATTCGTCTTCACAATATTTTGCATATTTCAGTATTTCATCTACAGGTTTGGCCTGCCAACAGATTTTATTATCATTAATCCATTGCGAAATTTCTGGTCTTAGTCCAGACACAAACCGATAGATAAAATGTGTCATATCTTTAGTGTCAATATTTTCTAAACCACTATACTGTTTAAAAACCTGTAAAAGATGCTCATAATATGCATGCACAGATTCAGCTTTATTCTGGGTAGTTTTGTCTATTCTAGTCCAATCTGTTTCTTTTGGAGGTACTTTCCCTTTCAAATACAGTATAACCTGATTATACTTCCTCATCACCTCGTCTGATGGTGCTCCTGTTTCTGGGTGCCTAGGATACTCATCATTTGGCCAGTTTACTGCAATTTTACATTCTGTCCATAAATCGACAGGAACAACAATATCAAATAACCCATCTAGATCTTTTAAAAGTACTTTTGAAACTTTTACAAATCTCTCGACCTGTCTGGACCAATCTACAGGTTTCTCTCTGAGTTTTGGAAAGTCATTTGTAAATGACAATATATCTTGTCGGGACCATGGAAAATGCACATAACCTCCACCTGGTACTTCTCTCATTGGACACAACCTTTCCACTTTTTCTGTTTCTTTCAACATATATTCTGATACAGTGCTTTTTCCTTGCACATCTTCCTTTTTCTTTAACCATCCAGCTTTCCATCTGTCTAGATCACCCCATTTCTGCAACAATGATAACAGTTCCTTAATCTGCAATTTACGACCTGACCCATTCATATTTTCTAAATCTTTATCAGAAAATTCAGCTCAATATGGTTTCTGTAACACCTTTGATTTACCAATGTCAATTCCCATTTCACTTACCAAACTCGTTAATTTTTCATGAAATGTTTCTGTTATTCGGGTGATACTTCGACATATAAACAGTTCATCTTCATTTAATACATTCAATCGATCTAATCCCACATTTCCAGCAATCATTTCTTCCAATTCAACTCTTAATTTAAAAATATCCAATGTCTTTGATTGTGATTTTGGTTTTTCTATTTCTCGGGACTGTCTTTCAATTTCCTCTGGAGTAACTACAGTAGCATTTCTTGTACCTGAAGAACTTTCAATTTGTACCTCTCTAGTATTTACAGGTGTGGTTTTCTTAGCTGAGCTACTTACTGGTTCTCTTATAGGTAATCATGAAGTGAATTGCGGTTGGAGTCGAAGGCTACTTGAGACGGAGATTAGGAATCATCCTTCGATATAAAAACGCACCTCATATTTTAAAAGTTACAAAGAATTATGGTGGTAAACAGGACATATGAATTATAGCGATAACCATTATCAAAAAGTGTGGCGCCCCTCCACATGATATTGGAAGAGTAAGCCTTCGTTAAAGAGTTGGAAAAAGTTGACCTCGGCCCCGATCTGCTTTTTGTGCAATATCTGCAGCAAATAATTGCCTTGCACTTTGATAAGAAGAATTTGAACATAGTTTCTCGCGATATTGAGTACATTCAGGGTGCAGTAATTATTCAGATCATTGCTAATTTGGTTTTAACCAATAGGAATATCCCTATGAGATATTTACCGCTGTGTGATGGATACTACGTTTATTAAAAAGACTCGAATTCCAGGTGTAGAGATCCTATACTGAATTGTGTCTGGCTGGTCCTGATGAAGGTGGTCCCTACTGCTGTTTTTCCACCGAAACGCGTCGACCAATTTTCTTCATATTTAGATCTAATGACTTTGGTCACATATTGGGCAACAGATTCAATGCGATAGGATGTTTGTTTGTTTTTGATGGCATGTATGTTTAGGTAGAATGTATGAGTATGTGTGTGTGGTTCTCCACCTGGTCTAGTAGAATTGTATCTGTTTTTAGAATATATGAACTTGTGTAACTTACAATATATATTGATGGCCACAATGTGTTGATAGAATTTCTTCCTTGAGCTTCTTTGAATAATGTATATCTTATAAACTTTTGTATTAAGATAAAATGATATAAAGAAATGAAAAAGGTTTTCTACAGAAAAATTAAACAAAATAAACAAAATTCAAAAATAAGTGTTAATATGTTTGGTGTATGCCCTGTGGACAAGAGATAACTCCAGTGATAAAAGTACTTTTAGGTTAAGAGGGAGCTTTCAGTTGTTTTGGTGTCTCTTATAGGTAAATCCATCAAAGACATTTCTGGCCCACATTCACTTGCTTGGTCATCCACTATTAATGTTTCTTTCCTTGGCCGCACTCAGGTGTAGTTAAGACAGGGGGTCTAGGACTGGTTTGTTTTTCTCCATATAAAGGAACAACTGGACCTATAGTTACCGGAATTGTCAAGGCTTCAGGACTGATATTTAACTGTGTAATTTTCTGAATTAATTCATTCTTTTGCTTAATAGTTGATTCTCGTTCCTTTTCCTGCAACACTTTTTCTAATGATGCCTCATGTAATACTTGTGGAACTAAAGGTGGCTTTAAAACGAGGCACTAGCATTTGTCTGATTTTGTTCCTCATTAATAAATTTTCCAGGTAATCATCTTCCGGATCAGCACCTGTCATTAAATGTTTAGTTTTCTCAGTACCTTTATTCCCTGTTTGTTCTTCTAATGCTCGGACAGGATGTAATCCTTCCACCAGCATAGACTGTCTCCATTGTTTCATTTGCTTATCTCTTGTCTCTTTAGGAAATTTAGGATAAAATGTACTAATACTTTTATCACTTCTGGATCTGTCTCGCTCAAAAGCCTCTGTTTCCCATTCCTCCAATGCCTCATATTGGGTTAATCTTGGTCTTGGATCTAATCCATTCATGCGTGTTCTTAAATTGTACAAAACTATACCATTAACCCTTTCCGTGCGTCAGACTGCCCCCGGCCGTCCGACGTCACACTGGGCGTGTGCGGAGGACGGCCGGGGGCCGTACTGACCATGCCCAGTCATAAATCACCCGACCGCGGCGGAATTCCAGCCACGGTCAACGGGTTAAAGGTATCATTTTCTTGAAATGCCAAAATTCCATCATCTTTGGTGTATTCTATCCAGTTTTCTAACCATATGCAAGTATGGTAGCCCCTTTCAACCATCCTGTATGATGCGACGTATTCTGTGGTGAAATAATGATCCCTTCTCTGGTTTTTATTGGTTTATCTTTTTTAAATTTTTTTTAACTTTCTTAACAAATTTACATTTTTCGTTTATCTCCGTACATGATATAAGGTGTCCCTCTTATCATCTGTCCTTTAGCAAAACCTAGATATTTTCTATCTGTTCTATTTCCTATGAATCCTGGATCTAAATACCACATCTATTTTATGCCGCTGTACTTCGTAATGACACTGTTTGTTTACGAAAAACCTCCAATACCAAAACGTTTCTTATTTTAAATGACCAATCAATGATTAGAATTCAAAATAAATGCAACTAATGGTTGCGCGACTTTTCTCTTGAGACGAGTTCTCACGCTCCTGTGCTCACCCCTCCTTTACAAAATTACCTCCGCTATACACCCGCTGTATCAACCAATACCAGCGCGGCTGAGTGACGTCAGCGCAGCTCCGCGACTGACTCCCTCCTTTGCAAGGTAATACGAGAGTTTATTTCGATTCACTTTTAATGCTCATTTTTATTAATTAACAACATAAAAACATTCGCCACTGTGTCTGAGTAACTAATTCAAAGGAAAGAATTACTTTTTATTAACTGCGAGTAACTCCCTTCCGTTTACTCTTCATGCACTACAAGTAGATCCCTTCCGTTTACCTTTCACACAAGCATCGGAGAACCTGTTACTCCCTCGGGCTTACCCTTTCTAGGTTACGCAAGGCCAAAGTTTCACCAACGAACCCCTTTGCTATCAATCAAGCTTAGAAGAACCTGCTACTCCTTTAGTGTGACCCTTTCTAGGTGATACTTAAAAAAGGAGAGAGTTTTCCCTCGTAAACCCAGAAAGGACCGGGACATATAACAGCTAAAAAGGAGATTCCTTTCTGTGTATTCAGTTTTTAGATAAACAATACCTTTTGTTCTAATCAATTATAACAGCCCACCACACATAAAAATTTAAATCATAAGAGTAACATTTCAGATGTATCTAATTTATTATTTTTTCATTAAAAACAATTATTCATATACACAGTATACACTGACAAACCTTTGATGAAAACAGTTTTTAAATGTATTATTTTGCTTTTATATGTTGTCAGGAGAAACTATGTCTGATTAATGTAATATGATTTTTTGCAGAAAAACGTATATATTGTAATAAGTTGTATATACTGTGTATATGAATAATTGTTTTTAATTAAAAAATAATAAATTAGATACATCTGAAATGTTACTCTTATGATTTAAATTTTTATGTGTGGTGGGCTGTTATAATTGATTAGAACAAAAGGTATTGTTTATCTAAAAACTGAATACACAGAAAGGAATCTCCTTTTTAGCAGCCTTTCTAGGTGATATCACACCAAAGTTTTACTAGCAAACTCTTTGCTATCAATTATTCACACGTTTATACAGGAAAAAATCCCTAAAACAGTGCTTCCGGTTTTACCTAACCATGCACTTACTTCCACGGACAAGTGACCTCACTACAAAATGGTTTCCATTTAACCTGTTATTCTGCCCTGCCCCCAGGGTTTCCATAGAAAACATAAAAACAGGTACGAACAGTTTTGGTTAATGCATAAAATCAATAAATCAATATCTAATAATCAATATTTACTAACTACCTATCTACTCTAATCCCTAACCACTACTCTGCTACCAAAATAACTGATAGAGCGCGGGCTCACCTGCTCAACATACTCACCTGGGCCCATATATCTATGTATACATTAAATTGGTAAACCTACACTCAAATCAATTGGGGTTTTTACCATTTGGATTTTATACCATTTATCTTACCAATCGTAGTCACCGATACCTATAGTCCTAAAGGATCAAGGGAGTTAGAGAGAAAATAGGTAGCAATAATAACATTTAGCATTTCATGAATAACCACCAACTCGGGAAAGGTTTTAAAGTCTCTAAGTAAAATTATTTGAAAAACTTATAAACATATAATCAGATTTATAACTTCTTATTCTTTTAATATTATGCAGAATTTTGGAAAACAATCATTGTAAATGCATTAAAGAGAAAATGTTGTTATGCATTTGAACTGAGGGTGGGTAAGGGAAAGGAAAACAATACAAAGACAAACCCACACTTTATAGTTACCTATTTCGGTGTGATGACAATCCTGGCCACGGGCTGAATCCAAGAGTAAGAAAAATCCCAAGTACAGGTGCCAGCAGGTATGAACAGGTGCAAGCCAGAAATAAATTAAAAAAACAGGACAGGATACGGACCAAATTGGATCAGGACAGGACCACCACAAGCTAAGACTTGCACCGCAGTTAAAGTTCAAACACCAGCGTTATAAACCCTCTCTGTAGCTAACAGTCGAACCCCGATTGGTTCATCGATCTCCTTCCCAAACCCCAATTGGGTTATCGAATCTTCTAACAGAGTGCTCCACCAGCAACTCTACTTTCGATCACCTATTGAGTCCATTGGGTCAGTGACAGGTCAGCTATTCAGACAATCTAACTAACTAAGCCTACCCTAGATATACAATTTTTCGGGTCAGTGTACCACCCCCAAATGTTGCAAATGTGTGAATCCCACAATCTATTTTATTGGACAAGAACGAGGAGTAGCCATCACACTATATTTTTCTAAAAGCAACTTGTCAATCATGTATTCATTACGTTCCCTCCCATAACTTTATCTACCCATGTTCTTTTATTCCGCCCGGTAGTAAAATGAATCAATTATCATTTTAAAACAATTTAATCAATTCAGCTTCCTCTGGCAAGGCAAGGAGTTCACTCTTCTCCGCCTTCCATGTCCGTCTTGGCCATGATACAAGGCTACAGCTTCTGTAACTTCAAGACTTGTCGCGCAGATGCGGTTTCTCCAATGTTGAGTTCAGCAAAGCATTTAGGCCCGTTTATTCATTATATGTGAAAATAGAAAAGAAACAATTTTAGAGTCACAGAATAAATGAATGCACTGTATACCACTTCTTTCTACTCTACTCTCATTATTTTATTTTATTCTATTGCGTTAGATATTAAGCAAAACAAACCGCTTAGCAAAGCAGCGATGTAAGCTTCTTGCACGTTAGGACACATAACGGCCATCTCAGTTCTATTGCGCAAAGCAGAAGTTTTCCCACCAAGTATATCACGTGGGCATGACAGACGCACACTGTAATGTAACGTGGGGATGTTACAGATGCTGCACGTAGCAACAGAGTAAGGGTTAGCTGATGGAGAGAGAAAACGTATTTCTGAAAGCAAGTGTTCAAAGAAATACAATAGAAATTAAGATTTCGAAAATCCCGCGAAGCAGCAGTCATTTTAGTGCAAGCGGGTTATTGTTAGTAAAAGCACATTGGCAAGCTTCCCCTAGATGCATAAAATGTTATTTAATGCAATATTAATAAGACAAAACATGTTAGTTAGTACATTAATATTATTTCGAGAGGGTTGAGTACGAGCAAGTCACTTTACATGTGAAACCTTGCTCCATCAATCCGAAATAAAATGCATTTTAGAACAGTTTAAACAGTTGTACCAACTGTTTGAGCTGTTGTCCCATGCTGATTATTTCAGATGACTGTATTGAACTATAAATGGCTAAAACCCTGACTATTCAAACATTTGTCGGTTAAATAAACATATAAGTATACCGACTCAAGCTTAATTTTTTACACTAAGCACAAATGAATGTGGATAAAAACCGATACATTGGGCAAAAAATAAATATGGATACGTACAGACCGAAATGACAAACGTAAAACTGGGAGCCCTACATATATAGCCCACCCATTCAGTGCCGTAAATTTGCGTGAAAAGCTGTATGCTATTCATTTACGCTGTTAAAAATAATTGCCTTAGTGATAGCATGTAGTAGTTATATGATGTTCATGTCCCTCAGATAGTGATATTTTCAGGCAAGTTCAGACAGTTAACTCGTTTGTATGTGTTCTTGCAATGTTATATTTGATGTATATGTGCGGCACATAATATATAGAAGGTTTCGAAATCTTAATTTCTATCGTATTTCTTTGAACACTTGCTTTCAGAAATAAGTTTTCTCTCTCCATCAGCTAACCCTTACTCTTTTGCTACGTGCAGCATCTGTAAAATCCCCACGTTACATTACAGTGTCTGCGATGTAATGTGAACAGATGAAGCATTATAGGTTTTTATGTTGGATTGATATGGTCCAGCAAGTCACTGTGGAGAGCAACAGGGTTGGGGAGAAAATTGTGGAGAAAATGTATTCGTCATAATCCTCTGTGGCAAACGCCAAGCTTTTGGCACTATAGTAAGGAATGCTAAATTAAGAGCTGCAGAGCCTTCATTGGAGAAGTATTTTTGTGTAGCGGGTATGTTGTAAGACTACTTAATGGTGCTGAAAATCGTTCTAACAGCTGGAATACGGTAATGTAGTAGCGCAGTGTTGCGTTAGATGGAAGGAGTAATTAATAACAGTGCAAACTTAGCGTAAAACAAAAGTTATTAAAATAAATATACAAAACTTACCTTATTTCTTTTTGGGCGTCTTACACAAACCGTGTTTGTTTCGATTTTGCTTTTTGTTTACTTGTTTTTAGTATTGTTGTTAAATGTGCCCTGCTGTTATGTTTACACATAAACTGCATGGTGGTGTATTCCCGATAACTGTGCCTTGATTACAGATTGGACAGCATTTGTTTTAGGCCACCGGTCATTAACCTACTACTACCACCACCATGTATTAACCACGCTACAAGTGTTAATAACTCCGTGGCGAAGTTTACGAAGGGTTGGCAGTCTTCTGGCAACAATACACAAGTCAGCTGTGCATTTTGCGCGGACACCGCCTTGAAAGCCGTGCCTTTTGGTCAGGGCGTCTTGTTCAGCCAGTTCGCAGTAATGAAAACGTGCCCTGAGGGAAGATTGCCCAGATCTGTGTACACAGCAGCTAACTCTGTCTTTTTGGCATAGGCGAGTTGGGCCCAGGGCAACGGTGCCAATTTTTAGAGGGACTCTTGGCTCCAGTGGCACATTTACAAACTAATTTGTATTCTTTGTTAAGCATAAATGAGGCGAGATATTTAAGACTTCATGCGCGCATTCGTTGCCCTGTCATCTCCCTCACCCATACAGCCACACACCAGCACCCCAAAACAAACCACTTGGCATCAGTGTGCCGGAGTTCAGCAGTGAGTGGTTTCGGTGAAGTTGGGGTGGGGTGGGGTGTCGGGGATGTTTGTGTACAGAGACCAGTCGCTGTTCTGTTGTGATATTCAGGGATTGGCTTGGGGACACAAACGGGGCCTCTTGTTACATAATTGTATTCATCAGTAGCAGCAGCCAAGGCGCCAATTGTATTTCTGCCAAGTGTGCTGTCTAAGCAAGGGCCGGCTCTGATAGCAAGACAGTTTTTTTTAAATGTACGAGTAATATGATACAAAGTTGGCAACAAGGTTAATGTGCAAGGGGATGGCAGTCTCCTTTTTTTCTAACGGAACAAGGCCTCGTGCCCCGTGCGATGGCCCCCGTTGGCTCGGCAGCAGGTGGTACAGTCCGGTGATTTGAAGAGACAGGGGCCGGGTGCGCTTCTGCCACAGCCAATGAAGCGGGGATTTAATGCAGATTACCTCGAGTAACCTTCTGCAGATTAGTCGATCGCATGTGAGATGGGCCACTCTCCTCGGGGCACTTTAAGTGGCAGGATGACACCCTTTCCTGGAATAAACAGGCGGTTGGCGATGCCCCTTTTGCTGGGTACGCGTCGCCCCACTGAGTGCTCCTGGGACTTGAGCCCCGGCCCCCCCCCCCGAGCAGGAAAGCACGGCGTCCGCGCCGCGCGCCATCTGAATCGACAGATGAGCGAACAGGTGTGTCAGGTAGGCGCACAAGATCCAATTTGCTTCGACTCGGACAGTGCCCCAGCTGGTCGCGTGCACGGCACTCGCCTCCACTTCCCCACGGCAGGTCTGCAGCTGCTCACTCAACGCGGTCAACCGGAACCATGGAGGCAGGTTCTTTGTTCACGTGCGGAGAAAACGAGTCTAGGCCCCTTAGGCGCAACCTTCTCCCGCAAGGCGCACTATCAGTTCGGTGCAAAGCAATGGTTTGAGTTTGCATGTCTTGCCAAAGCGTTTGTAGGTTAGCGGGACTTTGCAACAATGATTTTTGTGTGTCTGGAGTTGCAGGTAGTCTGGACTTTTGCTGGTGTTCCCCCAGCAATCGCCGGAATCTGTGGTCACTCGTAAGACTTTCAGACTTCAAAGTACCCGTTCTGTGTCTCCGCAGCATAATGTAATTCTTTTCCCACAACACTCGGTTCCATTGTTGACCGATCTGGCCAGACTCTGCCTTCTGGGTTTGTGTTTGAAGCTCCGGTCTGCCATCTCTCGGCCTCTGCTTGTTACCATTTGCCTGTGTTAGGGGTTCTACTCTGCAAGTCACTATTCTGATGGACTGTAGTTTCTATCTAGTTTGCTATGCTGTTTCGTTTTGCTTAGTCTACATCTGTTTTTCAACGGAATCTTTTATTTGCTCAACCTTTTTTGATTGAGACTGCGATTTTGTATTTAAGTGAGAAGTATGCATCTCAGTCTCAGATATGATGACGCCCTACAGCTACCGGCAGAAGCATTGTTTTATATTGCTAAATTTGTAATATGATTTGGAACAACTTATTTTTTTGCCCTTAGTATATTTTAGTTGAGCTTTTCAGTTTCATTCAGTAAGTTTTCTTTAGAACAATTGCCCCATGTGATTTAGTCTTGCAAGGTCCGTGCTTTTCTACCACACGATAGAAATGGCTTGACAACTCCACCAAAAGTCATATCCAAACGTTTGCCTGGGTGTCACCAGGCATGGTGGGGTGGTGTAAACTGCTGGGAGAAGTGTGAAGGTGGACTCGTATGTTGATTAGCCTGACTGGGTTAGCAATAGTGTCTAACAGAGACCATAGAGGACCAGGAAAGTAAACAATATCCGGTGTCTAACTTGCTCAAAGGAATGTCAACATTCAGGCCAGTGGCATGTGTGACTAGACAAAAGATCCAGTACTTTTCTCTCAAGAACAGGGTACATTTGTCTCTGAAATTGCTCGCTTCCAGGATAGTCCACTGCAAGTTGTCAAGGGTATGGTTATTGACCAAAAAGAGGGTACTCATTTTGGTAGTACTCTTTTTGCACCGTATGTTACTACGGTGTTCCGTGATCCTTATTTTAGCTGGTCTGGTAGTCATACCGTCCTATCGTAAGGCACAGGGGCAGGTGATCAAATATACACCATTTTTAGTGTTACCATTGATATGGTTCCTCTGTGTCTACATATGTGAGGAATCCAATCTGATTTCTTTGGTTGTTTTTGTGAGGTGGCACAA
This sequence comes from Lissotriton helveticus, assembly GCF_964261635.1. Lineage (NCBI taxonomy): Eukaryota > Metazoa > Chordata > Amphibia > Caudata > Salamandridae > Lissotriton > Lissotriton helveticus. The sequence continues at coordinate 339,077,125 of NC_136061.1, forward strand.
CCCACATGAGCCACATGGGTAGTGTCCGGTTACTGGGCAACGGTTCCAGAAGGCGGGGTGTTCTACCCTCTGAGCCTCCTGTGGTCTCATATGTTTCAACATATCTCTGAGGGTATGAGCAAGCTTGAATACAAAACGGGTATGGGATAGCCAATGAACCCAATTGTAGAATGGGCCAGTGTATCCGTAATTTTTAAAAATCCTGTTAGAACTCATAGTGAAAGTAGTGACACAGGTGATGTCATCTCTTGTCCTGGTTCTAGGTTCTAAGAGTGCTGCCCTGTGATTGTTTCTGGCTCTCTTGCAGGTCACATTCACTGTCTGAGGAGGATAGTTCCGAACTCTCAGGTTAGTGGAGAGTTCAGTGACCTGCAAGTCATAATCATTGATGCTGCAGCATTTCTGTTAATCATAACAATTGTCTGACAGGGAGGTTATCAAGCAGGGCTTTATGATGGTGGCTGTGGTATAGAATATTCTTTGGCTGTGGTATAGAATATTCTTCAATGTGGTGGTAGAAAGGCTGCCACTGTTGAGGGCGATACATAGCTCTAGGAAGGAAAGTTCTCCATCTGAAATCCTTTTGGTGAGTCGGAAGTAAGGGTAAATAGAGATAACCCAAGTGTAGAACCTATGGCAAGTCTCATTGTTACCCCGCCACAGGATGATGGATCTCGATGTATCGACGCCACAGTAAAATGTTTGTGATGTAGGGGATGATTTTGCCAAAATTGTGTTCCCTCTTAAAGTTTGCCATGTACAAGCATACTAAGCTTGATGCAGAGATACCTCCAATGGAAGTCCCTTGTATTTGGTAGTAGAGCTGGTCCATGAACAGAAAAAATTCTTTGATTCCGATGGTCGCACACTGCGATAAAAATCACAATTGTGGGTTAGGATCAGGCTTCAGATAGGCTATTCTCCACAACCTCGAGGGTTGCATCTCTGAGGAAAATTAGTGGATAATGCCTTGACATCGAGTGTTACCTGGAGGTTTATATCACTGATATGATTGGCTTCTTCGATGTGGTTCAGGACATCTCTTGTATCCTTGAGAAAGGATGGAGTTTTTTTTTCAGGGGGTTGTAGGAAATGGTAACAAAACTTAGATACTAGTTCTAAGAGAGCCCCAATCCCTGACACTATAGGTCTTACAGGTGGAGTGGTTACCCCTTATGTATTTTTGGAAGAATGTACAAGTATGGTGCCTTAGGGCTTTGCATTCAAGCGTATTCAGAACCGCAGATATATGTTGATACACACAAGACCCCAGGTGGCTCAGAGGGTAGAACAATGCTCCCTCCCGAACCTTCCCCCAGTCACCGGACACTACCCATGTGGCTCATGTGTGGCGTGCCACCTCACAAAAATGAACCAAGCTATCCGGTTAGAACCCTCACATACGTGGACACGGGGGCCATACCAACTGTAACACTAAAAAGCATTTGCAATGTGAGAGTAAGAGCTGGTGGCATTCTAAATGATAATGTTTTTTACCCATGTGTTTTGATGTGAAGTGGATGTATGTGGTGTGTAGTGGAATTCTGGGTGTTGGATTTTTATTTGGTATTTGTGGAATTGTGTGTAGTGGAATTGTGTGGTGTGTAGTGTATTTGTGTAGTGGACTTATGGGACATGGTAAATAGATAGAGATGAGAGCTGCACAGAATAAGATAGTGATAGGTAGATCTGAAAGAAACACGTTATAGATTCCTTACCTTAGAATTACCCCAGGCATCAGACTGTATCCGGAAAGTTTTTTGTCAGCTGTGCGTTGGAAGGTGGCTTTGGTCGGCTCTGCGTTCGTCGTTGGTGCCGTGTCGCCGGGATGACGTCGTGGTAGCTACTTAGAAGCCGCCCTCACGCGCTGAGTTCTTTCTTTTTCCGCGCCAGCCAGCGCAGATCTGGAGAGAGCGGTAACTCTAGTCATTTTTTTACTGAACTTTTTGAGCGACTTTTTGTCGACGTCTATTGAGTCTACGACACCTGGTGCACGTAGGGATGCCCAGCTTCAAGGCTTGCGGATCCTGTTCCCGACTGATGTTGGTTACGGATCCGCACCACATGTGTCTCTTTTGACTGGAGCGTGACCATGACCCCAAGTCGTGCTCAGACTGCCGGTCCATGGCGTTGAAGGCTTTGCGGGAGTGGTCCTGAAAGCTTCTTGAGTGTCGGCGGTTGGCGGAAGAAGCATTGTCGCTCTTCTACTTCTGTTCGTCGGTCGGCCGACCCGACGAGGGATGCCGGTGGTGCCCCTCCCGTGGGTCCGCTTGAGGAGTCCAAAGAGTCAACTCCGCATTTCCCTCTCTTCCCGGGACCCAGAGTGACTCCCGCCCAGCTTCGTACCTTCTACGAGGCGATGCATGCTATCTTTGAGCGGCCGCGGATTCGGTTGGGGGGCCTCGGCCTTCTCCTTTGCCAGCCCCGGCGCCGCAAGTCTTCCTTGGATCCGGGCCTGGATCCAGATCGGCGCAGGTTGACCTGATCACACCTCCACCGGCGCTGCTTCCTCTGGCACCGCTACTGCATTCAATGCCGGTCGCCCCCCCGGCCTCCATCCTCATGTGGAGCTGTATCCGGACCTGTGTCGGCCGATGCCAGAGCCGGTGCCGAGAGGGGTTTTTGTGCCCCTATTCACTCATAGGGTCCCTTTTTGACCAGATTGGCACCCAGAGGAAGAGGAGGAGGACTGGGAGGGGTCAGGTGACACTGTGAATGACCAGTTGGCTAGTGAACAGGACTGGAGAGAGGAACTGGGGGATGCCAGTGGTCTGGACACATCCCCTGACCGTGGCATGTTGTCTCCTACTACCGTGGTTACGAGGAGGGAGCTCCATATGCACTGGTGTTGAGTAGGACGGCCGAGGCGCTCTACCTCAAACTGCCTACTCTCTGGGTTGTACGATTGCCAGGTCAGTAGCTCTTCGACGCTACGTCTGGATGAGATCGATTGGCTTTTCTGGGGATGTCCGGAACACCCTCATGGACGTGCCCTTTGATGGCTGTCGCCTTTTCGGCGACAACGTGGACAGGGCTTTAGAACGTTTTAAGGACTCACAAACTATGGCCAAGTCCATGGGCCTCTCCAGCCGCCCTACGCAGTCTGCTTTTCGCCCCTTTCATGGCTACGAAAGGGGTACCCCGCTATGTCCCGCCCAGAGCCACAGGCCGCAGCAAGGTACACAACCTCCGCGCAGCCAGGAGAGTGTGAACAACTGTTGTGGTTCCGGGAGCCAGCGGGCAGGCCATTCCATTAACCCCCCCCTCTGCAGCAGCCTCCAAACCTTCCTAGTCCGACATTTCCAGCCCATCAAACGCCAGTGGCTGGCAGGATGCGCCATCACCTCCCCCACTGGTGCACCATCAAGTCGGACAGGTGGCTTTTGCAGATAGTCCGAAGGGGCTACCCCTTCCTCTTCGAGGCTGCCCCTCCAGCCATGCCACCGCAATACCACCGCATGTCGGAGGATCATCTGACACTTCTCCAGCAGTAAGTTATGGCTCTCTTGGCCAAGGGAGCCTTAGAGCGCGTTCCTTTCCCAGAAGTAGGTCGTGGTTGTTATTCCCACAACTTTCTGGTCCCCAAGAAGGACAAGGGCCTGCGTCCTATCTTGGATCTCAGGAAAGTCAACCGCTTCCTCCGGAAGGAGAAGTTCAAGATGTTGACACTTGCTCAGGTCTGGTCTGCCTTCCACCCTGTGAGAAGTTGGCCTGGTATATGATGTCCACAGTTCTGTGGGCACCCTGTGTCAGTCCAAACAATCCCTTATGGTGGTGGTGGTAAGTCAACCTTATAGACAAGCTATCCTATGGGTAGCATGGACTAAGCAGCCTTAAAGGCTTAACTCCAAAGGACATGTGAAGCCAGCTGTTTTACCATATGCAATCCTGTAATATCAAATGAAAGGACACCACACAAGTTATATATTATCAAAATATATGTATTTATTCTTAGAATAATCCCCACTACTCTTTATGAGCAATGAAGCACAAGCGTTTAAATAAAAACACAGTTAAACATAGACAAGCTGCACGTTTTGGATGAGGCCTGTGGCCACTCAAACCATATATCAAAAAAGTGGTATAACAATCACTAATCGATCTGGGGTAAGGCCTAGGGCCTTGTGAATCGCTGGGACTACACTGGACTAACAGCAGTTAGGACGGGAGTAGCCCGCAGGATTCGGGTGCAGTGCGGGAAGCACAGGCTTGCACCAATGCAAAGTCAATGGTGCGTAAAAGTTACAAAGTTATTGCAAAAGGAGTCTTCCAACTGGACTAGGACTACCAAACTTTAGACTTAGGCACTAGAGGTGTGTACCAGTGTGGGAACACCGGCGCTAGTAAGTTACCTCACCCACAGGACGCGGGTGCACAGGTGCCAACCTGTGTCGGGTTTCGTCACGCAGTTCGATGGTGCCTGAGGATGAAGATGCTGCAGGCGTCCAGAAGAGAAGTGTCCGGTGCAATCCAAGGGTGGATCGAAGTTGAAGGGTACCTGAAAGCAGAGGGGACAGTCTGGGTCACTAGCCAGTGACCAGGAAGGAACCAGGAAGGAACCAGGCAATGTTGGGCGCAATCAGGTCGTTGTCGGGTGCCTTGTCTCCGCTGCCACGTGGACTCTGGGGCACCGAGGATGTCCTGGAGTGGATCACGAGCTGTCCCACGAAGGCTCTCGCTGTCGGCAGTGTCGGCTTCCGGATCGGAGTCAACAAGCCTTGGCAAAGGCAAACCATGCAGGTTTCGAAGAAGGCTTAACACTCGGACCAGCAAGGTTTGAGCGGGTGCTCCTTTTCAGGGGAGCGAGTGCCAATCTGGAGCAACCAGATCAGCTGTGTAAATTCGTAGGTTCGTCGGTTCTGGGGCCACTAGCCAAGGGGCAAGCGACCGGACCAACGCGTCGAGCAGAAAGATGCAAAAGGGCCCCACGCAGCACTCGTCGAGTGTGGAGGGGTGAGCTTCGGTGCACAAGCTGCTCGGGGCTGAAGCTTCTCAGACTCCAATGCACAGCTTCGAGGGAGCCTCGGGTGCTGCACGGTCAGCGCTTCGTTGTTCCTCCAAGATGGCAGCTCCCACGCTTCAGGTCGCCTCCACGGGTCTCAGCTCTGCATAGACTGTGGATCGGGCTGTTGGAAGGCAGGAAAACTGGCTCTTGTCGATCTGTCGCTCGAGTTCCGGCGGGAACTGCAACAAAGCAAACGTCGAGGTGCTGGATGGTGCCTGTTTGCACAGGGTGGTCACTCCTTGACCACAAGGGAGATTCTTCAGTCTTCCACATCGAGTGGGATGTCGAAGGGTCCAGAGTTTCGTTTCATAAGTTTCAGTCAGGATAATCTGATGTGCATTTGCACTGCTCCCACCTATATTCCAAATCTGGGGGCTGGATTACCTGCTAGGTCCCTCCTATGGGTGGGACCCAGGAAGGGGGTGGTTACACCCCTTTCCTTTGTCCAGTTTGCTGCCAGGACTGGGGCTGGAGTGCCCCAGAACCGGGTTGACAGGAATCTGCCCAGGGACACCTTGTGCGCCCCAGGCAGTGTCTAGTTTCTTTCAACCCTCCCTGCTACAATCCACTATCTCCTGTCTGGGGTGGTGTGACACCTCCCTGTGACAGGAAACTCTTTGTCCAGGCGTCCTCTGCCAAGTTTCGGTCAGCAGCAGGAGGTCAGACATGTGTCTGTGGCAGCAGCATCCATTTTGTGATGCTGGGGCTCTGGTTAGGATTAACCGCATTTGCAGTAAGTAACATGTCTTCTCCCTCTAGAAGGGTGGAATGCTACACCCGTCGCCAGAATTGGCGAGGGGGTAGTATTCCAAAATGTATGACACCAAACACGACATGTTTTGATAAAGCCAAACCAAAGTTAGCATTAACCTCGAGGATTATAATGCACTTAAGAGTATATGGTATGGCAGTATCACTAAAACAGCTATAAGGAAATGGTTCCGAAAGCTGCAGACAGGCTCAGCTCATGCTAGAGCACCATCTCACATAAAACCAAGCACTCTGCCTCCAGGATTGTAAAGGCCTGCCATAGGAGTGGCTTATAGGTATATATGTGTCCAGATATAGGTTTAGACATAGGTATACTATATCTAAGCAAGGGGTGATGACGCCACCTTGCCCCAGCTGTGTGAACAGCCAGTTGTGTCGATTTAAGTACCAGCCTGGGGTGGCAAAAGATATGCTGCAGCCCCTGGTAGGCCTTGGATACACCTATGCCCATGGCACCTATAGTGCACTGTATAGGGGCTGACAAGGTGTCCAGTACCAAATTGGTTATGTACCTATAGTACATGTCTGTGAATTTAGAGAGAGAACAGCAGGCTGTGCGTCTGATTAGCAGGCCCAGAGCCACATTAAGTCGAAAACCAGTGAAGCAAAAAGCAAAAATTGGGGTGACTATAGGATAGCAGACCCTACTCTCCTACACACCCGGAAGACTGGATGGTAGTGTTGGACTTGCAGGACGCTTATTTTGACATCCCTGTCCTGCAGGCCCACCGGCGTTACCTGCAGTTCACGGTAGGCCCGAGCATTTTCTGCTTACCGTGCATTCCTTTGGCCTTACCAGCGCCCCTCGGGTGTTCACGAAAGTGATGGCGGTCGCAGCTCATCTGCACAGATCAGGGGTTTCAGTCTTCCCCTATCTCGATGACTGGTTGTTGAAGGTGGGCTCGCCCCAAGCGGTAGTCTTCCACCTCCAGACTACGGCAGACCTCCAGCATTCGCTATGGTTCTACATCAATGTACCGAAGTCTCACCTGAATCCCTCTCAACAGCTCTACTATATCAGAGCAGTTCTGGACACAATACTGTTTCCGGTCTATCCTGAACAGCGAGTCCGGGATATTCGGCCTATGATTCCGATCTTTTAGCCTCTATTCCGGGTTTCGGTCAGAACGACCCTGAGGCTGCTGAACCTCATGGCCTTCTGCATCCTGCTGATCGATAATGCCTGTATGGCCATCCCACCTGCCATACGAGTGAGTGAGCTCCAGGCGCTTTCTTCAAAGCCTCCTTTTCTATCTGTGCATCCGGACAAAGTTGTCATCTGAACTCATCCGCCCTTCCTGCCCAAAGTTGTCACTGCCTTTCACATCGGGCAGATCATCACTTTGCCCACCTTATTTCCACCTCCGAATCCTTCGAAGAAGGAAGAGAGGCTCCACCGTCTGGACCCAAAACGTTCGCTTTCTTTTTATCTGGATTGCACCAACCAGTTCGGGGTGGATGATTTAGCTATTTGTTGGGTACGTGGGCGCCAAGAAAGGTCGGGCAGTACACAAGCGGACTGTCTCCTGATGGGTCGTTTTGTGTATCATAGCCTGCTATTCTCTGGCGAAGGAGCCTCCAGTGGGGCTGCGCGCCCATTTCACCAGGGCGACGGCAGCGACTACTGCTCTAGGACAAGGCGTTCCTCTGAATGACATCTGTCAGGCAGCTACGTCGGCTACGTTGCACACTTTCACGAAACACTACTGCCTTGACTGACAAGTCCGGAACGACAGCTTCTTTGGCCGTTCTGTTTTCCAGGACTTTCTGGTGTGAACTCTGTTCGCAGACCCACCTTCCGGGTTGGTATTGCTGGGGTATCTATTCTAAGGTTAGGAATCTATAACTAATGTGTTTCTTTCAGATGAACAAGTTACTAACCTTCGATAACGATATTTCTGTAAGAAACATTACTTATAGATACCCTACTGCCCCATCCATCCTCCCCGTTATGCAAACTGATTTCTAGGGTTAAGGATATCCTTTCAGGGCCCTAGTTTTGTGCACCAGTGGTCAGTGTCTTGCATGGCTCTGCGTTTCTGGCACGGAAAGTTGTGTACAGAACTGATGTCCGCGCCCGAGGGCGGTGTCTAAGTAGCTACCGCAACTTCATCCCGGCGACACAACTCCAACGATGAATGCGGAGCCCTCCATCGCCACCTTCCGACTTGCAGAGGTACTGCTGACGAAAAACTTTCCGGATCCAGTCTGACGCCTGGGGGTAATTCTAAGGTATGAAATTTATAACAAACTAATGTTTCTTACAGATATATCGTTACCGAAGGTAAGTAACTTGTTCTTTGTGCATGAAGTGTTGAATGATCTCCAGATAGAGGAGCAGAAGGAGTTTGTTGGAAAGAAGATGACAGGTGACAGACGCAAAAAGAGGGAGTGCCTTTCTATGCAGCGGACACCTCAAGAAGAGGAGGAGAAGGTGGGTTTGAGGGAGGGAAACCTTTAAAGGGCACAGGAAAGAAACTGTGCTCAAAGACCTGCATTGAACCAAATGAAAGAGGCAGGAAGAGTATGTGAGAAATCAAGAGGGACAAGTGATGGTACGAGAGAGAGGGATGAGTGGGAGAGGCACCTGGGGGAAGGAGAAAGGTGGACCAGTGCATAACTGTGAGAAAGTGCCCTCTTTCTGCATGGTTGCCCCCATTGTTTGCTAAATTGCTGATGTGCTTTGACCAAGTGTGCCCTGGGCTCTTGCTAATAAGGTACCCAGGGCCTATGTTCTTTCACTGAAACTGCATTGAAGCCGAAACCCAATTGGCATCTCTGACCATAGGTCAGCCCCGGGTAAATGGTACTACAGGTACCCAGGAGACTGTGACAATAGAAGGCCTCTAAGGACTGCAGCACTTATTGTGCCACCCTTAGAGGCCCTGTACCTTTACACTCACACACTGCCTTGCAGGCTGCGTGTTTTGGTGCAGAACGAAGTGAAGAGTCGACATGGCACACTCCGCGCCAGGACACTCCAGAGTATTTGTGCGTGCTACAAGCTCTTTATAACATAACATCTCTGTGTGCCATGCCTACAACCCACTGCCCTGGCATAGATCAGTCACACCCGTAGCTGGGTGCACTATACCAGAGGTGAGAGTACAGGTGCATGACCCTGTACGCCTACAGTGTCTAAGTCCATTCTTAGACATTGTAAGTGCAGTGCTGCCATTAAGAGTATATGGTGCTGGGTGTTTGTCATTACAAACTCCAGAACCCCATAATGGCTGCACTGAAAACTGAAAAGTTTAGTATCAAACTTCTCAGCATATTAAACCCACACTGATGCCATTGTGGGATTTAATGAAAAATACACATAAAAGGCATCATAGAAATGCCCCTTGAAAAACCACCTACCACTAGTGTCCAGGCTTAGTGGCTGCTTTCAGCCACCAGACATGTTTCTGGACCCCTGGGTTGAGAGTCTGCTGCTCTCGGGGGCCTGAAACAATGCACATCCTGTGACGAGGTTCCAAGCCTACTCCCCCAGGACAGGCGGGTCCACGAGGGGGAAGCTTTAAAAGCTTGCCGCCTTTGCGAGCTTCCCCAGGCCACCTGTTGCTTTGAGCAACTGGTCCCCACTGGTTCTGACCCCCACTTTGTGCGGGATGACCGGCGGAAAAAAGAAGTGAGGAAGAGAGGTGTGCCCACCTCTGCCAACTCTACCCCTTAGGTAGGGGGGGTGAAATGAAGCACAAATCTGTCCCCACCATCTTGCAGATGGGGGGACCCAGCCAACCAGGGAAAGGCTTATGCCCTCCCCTCCTGGAGGGCGTCATAAATAGGGGCTGTGCCCACCCCAGTGAAGGGACTCATTGGTCCCAACCTTTTACGTACCTGTAACACCCCTAAATCTAGTTTTTAGGGGCACCCCTGGACCTTATTTCCTCAGGCAAGAACCTACAAAAAGAAAAGGACAGAACAGCCATGCTGATGATTAACAAGAGGACGCCCACTGACTTGCCATCAGCCCTACCGGCCTGTCCCCACCTCGAACCTGCTCGAAGCGAAAGCGCGGTGTGTCCTGGAGCCAGCAACCTCGAGAAACGCAGAGGACCTGCCTGCCTTCAATTCTAAAGACTCTGTCTCCTGTGAACACTGGATTTGTTTAAACTACAGACTCCAGCTCCGCAAGGATCCGCAAGTTTACACCACTCAGCACCCAATGCCCATGGCTCAAGTTCGAGTGGCCCAATACCAAGAGAAAGTCTCCCCGACGATCCTGACATGAGATCCAGCGAACCCTGGCCCCCTCAAGCCTCCAGCTGACGCCTGCAGCCTCAAACGGGAAGGTCCCCCCCCCCCCAACCGCGATCAGGAGGTGATAAGACGGTCCGTCCCTAAAAGGCTCCCCTTCACCCGACGCCCCGCGGCCTTGGGTGTCCCAATCAACAGTGCCTAACCAACCCCCAACATCCCAACTTACCTCTCCAAGTTTTGGTCGCATCCAGAAGACCTTCATCCCTGATCCTGCAGTGCTTTTGCAAACCAGAAACTCCCCATTGAAAACTACAGTTCTTCCGATGCTAAAACAGCACTCTTCACCCGGCCGCCCCTGTTGCCCTGAGGGTACAGCGTTTGTGCTGGCCTAAACCCCCCATTTGACCTGAGCTTAAGTCCATGAGCTTTACTCCCACAACCCAGTGTCTTGCTCGTCAGCAGCCACCAACCGGAGGTCTCCTATCCCTCATTGGATAACATTAGGCCTCAGCACTCTGCAACAGGCCGCTCTAGTGCCGCTGAGGGTGTAACAAGAGTGCATCCTTGACCCTGGGGGACCCCCGAGTCTAACCCCAGAACACCAACTCCCACAACAAAGTACTTATCTGTAAATCGATAACACTATTCTCGTCCATTGGATAACATTGGCTGTTTTTCTATGAAAAGTTTCTACGTGTGAGTTGGAAAACCTTTAAGATTGTACTAACTAACAAAAACGCTTTTACTTACCTGTTTACAGGAAATGTCCCAGTGTAGTATCCAGGTATACTACACTGTGTAAGAAAAGTAATCTGAAAGTAATGTACTGGTCATTTTACTAAAAAGCCGATTGAAAGTATATGTACTGTATTGACAAAGTATTGCATTTCTCTGTAACTATACTGTAAGTCAAAACAAAGTGCATATACAATTACAATCCAAACTGTATTACAACTGTATATTTACTGCTAAGTATTTATCACATACCTGTGCCAGGCTTGCTTGGTTCTAGGAAATGTGTACAACAAATGCTTAGCACTGTCCTCTGATAAAGCCTTACTGCTCGACCACACTACCCCAAAAAGAAAATGGGGTCTCTCTACTTTATCTCTGTCTACATTTTGGGTTCCTTTGGACTCTGTTTACACTATACCTCACTTTGGTATAGGATATATAGAGCCAGCTTCCTGCAACTTTGCAATCACAGCAAACGTCAGCCTGCACAGAACCCTTGCTTACAGATCGAGAATCAACCTTACACCAATTTCACCTGCAGCATTGTGGACGTCACCGCACCCCTCATCGACTCCAAAACCTTCATCCTCCTCGGACATCTGAACTTCCTACTAGCAGACCGCAGCAACACAAACTCGCTTGCTCTTCTTGAAAACCTCAGCCTCAACCAAGTCATCACTGGACCCACCCATGCTGCCAGACACTTCTTTGACCCAGTTTCTACCTACTTTTGGTATCATCACAGTCAACAAGCCGTCCCGGGTCAGACCACATCCTCGTCAGTTTCTGCATACCTGTCCCGCATAATCTCAGACCCACCAGTGCCGTACCTGCCCGACACAGCTGGAAAAACATCCCAAAGAAGACTGAACATATGTTCTCTGCACACCAGCAACTCGCGAGAAGCCATTGAGAACGTACAGTGCTTGATCACAGCATGCGCCAACACTCTGACACCTTTAAGCACAACACAATGAAAAGAGCTTGATTTCAAGCCAGTTGGTACACAGACGAACTCAGTGACGAAACAAGTACCTGAAGTGCAAGTGGAAAATGTGGCAAGACTCTGTGGAGAAAAATCTTCAAAGCAGGCCAGCACAGTTATCACGAACAAATTAGGAACAGCAAGCACACTTGCAGACAACATCAGTGCTGGCTCCAACAGCAGCAGGGAAATATTTGCCGTTGTCAGACTTTTCCTTATCTCCTGCAACTGCCTCAATCAACATCACCCCCACTGAAAACCTCTGCAACAAACTATCAAAATTCTTCTGTGTTAGGATCACCTCCATATACTGCAGCTTATATCCTAATCTCAATTGGACCTCACCTTCCTTGCAGCTCAACTTTCCATCACACCTGAAGAACGGACCTTGACCTTGTGGTTGTCTGTCACTACGAATGAGACTAATATGAAGACCATCCACTCTGGTGCCCCTTTGCACCCCTGCCTCCATTACTCTTCCTCCAAGGTATTTCTACCTATCAACGACCCTCTGAAACCCATCCTCAACTCTGCCACCTTCCCGAATGACTGGAAATATTTCACAGTCACAACACTGCTCAAGAAACCCTTGACGAACTTCGCTACATTGGCCTAATACAGACCGATCTCACTCCGCAATGTCCGGCTTCAGCCCTAACCACAGTAGTGAAATAGCACTAATCGCTGTCTCAGACTATATCAGCATGATGCTGGATAGGTGCGATACTGTAGCCGTCACCGGCTGGCCCTCTCTACAGTCGTAGACCGTCTCACACCCCATCCTCACCAGTTGATTTCACAAGATTGCCATCCATTGATCCGGTCTCCATTGGATCTTCTACTTGACGGACTTAACACAAGCAGTCCGTCTGGCACTCTACGTTTCAGAAGTCTGTAAACTCATCTGTGGATTGCCCAAAGATTTAGCTCTCAACCCTACTCTTATGGAATGCATTCCATAAGAATCTATCAAATGTAATCTTTGCACAAAACATATTATCCTTTTCTACACCGACACACACAACTCATACTCTCTCGGACTAAACCCTTCACACAAAGCAGTTCACGACCTGCATGACTGAAGTCACTAACTGTATGAAGTCCAACGGGTCTAGCTTCACACCAACAAGATAGATGCAGCGATCTTCATTAAAAACACCTCACCATCAGGCTCCACCTCGTGGCCGGCCGATCTCGGACCTACACCCACCCCCAGGACACATGCCAGAAACCTCAGAATCATCATTGACCGCAAACTGGACATGACCTCACAAGTCAATGCCGTCACCACATTCTGCTTCCAGACCTCAAAGATGCTGAGAAAAATCTTAAAATGACCCCCAAATAGCACCAGAAAGTGTCACACCCTTGTTGACAGCAAACTGGGGTTTGTGAATTCCAAGTACATCGGAATCACCAAGGAACTAACCAAAATACTACAGACCATCCAGACTGATTCTCAACCTCCCACACAAAAAACACCACAACACACCTCAGGAACCTCTACTGGTTCTTGAAACACACGCTTTTTCAGCTCACACTCACACCTGCAAGGCATTAGATACTATAGACCATATCTACCTGAACAGCTGCATCTCTTTTCACCGACCACATAGATACCACTTCTCTGACGGACCGTTACTCACGCTCCCCACGCATACATAGAAATGGATCCTGAGGCCACGCTGTCTCGTACATCGTTACTAAAGTGTAGAACGACCTAATACATATCAAAGCCTCCACCTCCCTACTTGAGTTCTGCAAGAAGCAGAAGACCTGGCTCTTAGTCTAGCCTAGCCTAGGGAAGGTTGTTCTAACACACCTGCTCAGCGTCCGGATATCCCACTGGGTGACAGTGCCCTGTAGAAATAAATGTAACACAACATATACCATAACGTAACACACGATATAACACAGCATACAACACAATGTGTATTTTTGTGTTGTATAACCACAGAACATAAAATAAAACAACATAACACAACATCATAAAACATTTTAAAAAATGCTTCTTGAGTGTGGTTCCACAGTCGTGTAAATTGCATTGAATCTTATTTTTCTGACCTATAATACTTGCCTATTGATACAAAACATGATCATTCTTCCCATGTATATGTTTTAAAAGCCACCAAAATGTGCTACCTACATTTAAAATCTGTACCCCATATTTGTGGATCAGCATACTACTAGGAAAGTATTGGGCCAAAATAAGTCATGGTGACTGTATTCTCTCTTTTTCAGAAACTTTGCATGTGGAGTATCAGTCTTCGGCATGAAGCTTTTCACTGTGCTTTCAACACATTGGTTGAATTCGGGTAGTTTACATTGAGGTGGATATCCTATTTAGGTGGCAATGTTTACAGCCTGTAAGCTTATTTTTAACAATATATTTCTATATTGATGTTACCTTTGGACTCCCTGCTCGACGGGGGTGATCGAGCATGTGAATGTATGCAAGATGCCAACATTGGAGCGCAGTTGTTACAGGTAAATTACTATCTGATAGAAATATCTAGCTGCAGATTACCTTTGAATTTCCCAGGCGTCAGACTGGATCCGGAAACTTTTGGGTGAGCAGTACCACTGTGTGCTGTTGGGTATCTCAGTTTGGTTCAGCGTGACATTGCATGTCAGTTGTGACGTCGGGGTCACCTATATAGGCGCCACCCAGGCGCATGGACGTCTGTTCTTTTCGTTCCGCGTCCAGTTGAGCTCTGATCCGGAGAAGAGCAACCCCTCTGTCTTTTTGACATGCTTTTTTCACCATTTTGTCAACAGATTGTGTTTGTATGTCAGGGATGACATCTAGACGGGTAGGTTTCAAGTTGTGTGGCGCCAGTCACCGCGCCATGTCGGTAACCAACCCCCATCTCATTTGCTTGTGGTGTCTCAAGCGCGACCACGACTTGAAGTCATGTGCAGACTGTTGGGCCATGGAGCCGAAGTCCTTGTGGGAGCAGTCCATGAAGCTCCTCCTTGTGGCCCGGTAGTCGACAGTCTAGCGTGACTTCTCAGGAGGTACTGGTCGAGGAAGAGAAGGTTACAGGACGGCCCCCAGGAGCCCCAAGTCTTCTTCTTCACATTCAAGGTCCTCTGGACACTCTCGGAAGAGGCATAAGAAGAAGTCCATACAGACTTCAACTTCACCTCGTCTATTGTCCGTCGACGAGACCGGTAAGGAGCAGCAACGCTCTATGCATGGTTCTGAGGAGCCAGGTTAGACTCCCCAACCACTCCCCTCCACTCCCCCTGCTCATTTCTGGGAGCACGATTGGCCCTCTCTAAAGTAACCGAATTCTACGAGACCATGCACTGCATATTTGAGTGGACCAACCTCTCTCGTGTGCCTTCAGGCCCCGGATCCATGCCCGGTGCCTGTCGCGCCAACGTGACCTTACCCGGCCCCGAAAGGGCCATTCTGATAACTTGCAACTCAGTCAGATAGACTTTGACTCCGGCGCTGACTAGCCCTGAGGTTCGCGTAAACAACAGTATGGATCCCAGTCATGGGACCCTGGGGCCTAGCTCAGTTCAGGTGTACGGCTGATTTAAAACCCTACGCCTTCAATGAAAGAAAAATATCTTTCTAGTGTCCCCTCACTCACCGGGGTTTCCCCACGGTGACATGCTTCATCATTGGGGCCATCCCAGTTCTCTACGAAAAGGGGCGTGCTGCGACTCACGAACTACGCAGGAGCACTGTTAGTGTGAATGACTATGCGTGGTGCAAAAAGAATAAGTGGAGTGGGTGTGTGTTAAAAATACCATACTTAGTGGGCCTAACTGTTTTATTGAGCTCCTATGCAGGTATATTAAAAGTGGGGTTGATGTCACTGTAGGGCAACCTATAATGTGGTTGACTCAGTGATCTATACGGTCGATATGTTTCATGCTACCCCAAGCATTTCATCGGACCATGCAGGGACCAGCCCTGCATATGCCACTCCTAAATCCCAATCGTGGGGATCGTGAATCTTATAACAATATTAAAGTGAATTCATGCATGCATTTATTTTAAAATACATACGTTCCTCTCAATTAGTAGGTTTTATAGAAGCGAAAAATGACGCTTCATGGTCACGCTGGGGGGTCAATTTCACTTATGGGATACATTGATCCTGTCTTGTGAAATCGCGCTTTGCTACCTACTCGGCACCTCCCCTACCTACTCGGCACCTCCCCGGACCGGGGAGGTGCCGAGTAGGTAGCAAAGCGCGATTTCACAAGACAGGATCAATGTATCCCATAAGTGAAATTGACCCCCCAGCGTGACCATGAAGCGTCATTTTTCGCTTCTATAAAACCTACTAATTGAGAGGAACGTATGTATTTTAAAATAAATGCATGCATGAATTCACTTTAATATTGTTATAAGATTCACGATCCCCACGATTGGGATTTAGGAGTGGCATATGCAGGGCTGGTCCCTTCATGGTCCCGATGAAATGCTTGGGGTAGCATGAAACATGTCGACCATATAGATCACTGAGTCAACCACATTATAGGTTGCCCTACAGTGACATCAACCCCACTTTTAATATACCTGCATAGGAGCTCAATAAAAGTTAGGCCCACTAAGTATGGTATTTTTAACACACACACACCCACTCCACTTATTCTTTTTGCACCACACATAGTCATTCACACCAACAGTGCTCCTGCGTAGTTCGTGAGTCGCAGCACGCCCTTTTTCGTAGAGAACTGGGATGGCCCCAATGATGAAGCATGTCACCGTGGGGAAACCCCGGTGAGTGAGGGGACACTAGAAAGATATTTTTCTTTCATTGAAGGCGTAGGGTTTTAAATCAGCCGTACACCTGAACTGAGCTAGGCCCCAGGGTCCCATGACTGGGATCCATACTGTTGTTTACGCTGACCTTTAGGAGGACAACCTAGTCTCATTTATCCTCCTTCTCCCCCCGTTTCTCATAGCCCTGAGGTTCTACACCATTGCCCCTTCATTTTGAAGAGGTTTCAGGGTTGAGAGAAGAATGGGTGGAGTCCCTGGACCCTTTGGGACACCAGTTGGACGCCCCATGTGAGCAATTGGACTAGTATGAGTACCTCTCCTCTGAGAAGCCTGTGGACTGGACACATCTCCAGATACTGGCATGCTCTTTCCGCCTAATGTGGCTATGGCTGAGGGGGCTTCTTACACTATAGTGGCGAGGACGGCAAAGGAGGTGCTTGACCTGGAGCTTTCCTCCGTGCAGGTCAAGGCTAATCTCTTGGCCAAAGTACTTCAGCCTGGGGCTTCCTTGTGTGACCCCGAAGCTAGAAACTGATAGCAGAGGAGCCAGCATGGATTGGAGTAATTTAACTTCATGGTAGTTCCAGACTTTATCCTGCTTGGTAGCAGGTTCGTAAGCTGGGAATAGCAACATTATTTTGATGATGAGTCTGGCTACCGGAAGCCATTGAAGAGACTGACGAGATGTGTAACCCAACATTAATTTTATAGACTTTATCTGCCACTGAATTCTGGATTTTTATAGCTTCTTCATCACTTGGTTGGAGTAAAAACCTAGGTAGCTGCTGTAGGGGTAGTCCAGCGTGGAAAGTACTAGACCAGATGGTTGTTTGTACCTTTTACTGGAATTCATTGGAATGAAAGATTTGCCAAACTCCTCCCATCATGTAGAAGCATACTTTCATAATGTGGTTCACTTGAGGGATAAG
Source organism: Lissotriton helveticus (assembly GCF_964261635.1). Taxonomy (NCBI): domain Eukaryota; kingdom Metazoa; phylum Chordata; class Amphibia; order Caudata; family Salamandridae; genus Lissotriton; species Lissotriton helveticus. The sequence continues at coordinate 339,094,506 of NC_136061.1, forward strand.
GTAGAGTTTTGAATCCATGGTCACCCCTAAATTCTTTACTTGAAGTACTAGATTGGGGGAAGGCTCAGTGTTTTAGGCTAGATAATGGATGGGCAGCATCTGGTTCACTGGTCTGAAGCTAGAATGCCTTCTTCAGGTTTATTCATGGTATAGCATTAACCTGGAGGCCCATATATCAACAGGATTTAATTCGAGTTTGCAGTGTACCAATTTAAAGTAAAGCAGAAAAGAACCCAATGTAAAACCAGGCACAGATTAGGTACCCCTTACCTCCCGCCCTTTGCCCTCCGCCCCACCCAAGTGTTAAAGCATAGTGTCGGGCTGATTGACTGTATCAGTATTAGGTAAATGTCTATTTTCGGATGGATACTTGATAACGCACCCCCCAAAGACCTCGACTTGCTGCAATGTTGGCGATGACTCGGGTAACTCTGGGCACGTTGTTATCAACTACAGAATCTTCTCCTGAATCTGCAATTGGGAGAAAGATGTGTGGATCCTTGACCCCCTTGTTACTTCCCTAGAGAAACCGTAACTAGTATGATGAGATTGAGCCTAACTTCACCTTATGTTTCCTCATTAATTTGGACCGCCTGATGACTTGACCATAAATAAGGTCTTTCGTGGGATCTACTTCGAAAGCGGGAGTGGATCCGTGCCCTCGCCTTAGAGTGGGAGCAGTGCTCACTTAGTCTTTCACGTTCCCCTATGTTTGGCGATGTACAGCTTTGCTTCACGATCCAGGATCACCATTACTGACATAAGATCACACTTTTCATACAACTTGGAGTTGTTCCCTGAGACCAAAATCCGAAGGTACACCTTGCGGAGGTCCGTTACTAACATCTGCTTTCAATAGTAACTTTATAGTTTGATCCCAGTAGCTTTAGTTTGCACATGCAACTACATGTAACAAATAGTCGAAAATCAAGAAAAGAGGGTAATGTTCCCTGTATGATTTGTGGACCTGAGCCTCTGTCTTGAGTGATCCTGCTTGTCTGTTTTGCATTTTTTATATTGGTCTTAGTGCAGTCATGAGCAGTGAGAGCCATTGCTACTTGTTTCTTTTAAGTGCTGCTATCCACAGTGGACATCTTTGGTCTGGAGCCATCTTCTCAAGTGAGTAGCTCGTGAGCTACTGGCAGCTCTTCATCTACCTGGAGATAGCTCTCCTATGTGAAGCCCAAACAGCTAAATTGTAATATTTTGCTTGGCTGCATTTGAGATATGTATGCCAATATTGAAAAGTGTGAATGCAAGACGAAAATGTGTGTATTTTCAGTGCTCATAAGCCGGGGGGAAATGGTCGCATTTCCAAAATATATTTAATGCTGATATTTGAGTTATAAACAACGCTAATAATTTTGGTTGCTTAGGAAGATCTTTGCTGAATATAAGTAACTCTTATTACAGAACATTTTGGAGACTCCTGAGAGAATCACCAAGTGAAATTGTTAATGATACATATAGAGGCGAGCACTCTACCCCACATATATTGTGTTATATTCACATAACTGGCTACTACATTACGTTCCTGTATGCTTGTGTGCACATGTGTATTTGCATGCATGCACACCCTATATGAGCCATGTTCAGCTATGAACCCATCAGACTTCATTTCGGTTCCTCTGTACGAAGACTGTATTGAAAAATGAAGATGTCGGTCGTCGTGAACGTCTGAGCCCTGACTTATACCTAGTGTTTTGTTAGTTGATGAAATCAGTGGGTAAAAGACAACAGTAGACAGATCTCTCTTTGAAATACAAGGATGTTCCCTAGGAGTGTCTTCCCTTTTGTTCCCACAGAGATGCTCCAGACAAAAGATAGCTGATTGGAACTCTTTAAGGCTGTCCTCTCACTTGTTTGCCAGTGTTTTGGGTAGCTATGGGAGCAAGCAGCTTATACCTACCACCATCTTGCGGCCACCTGAAGAATAAGGAATATCTGACTTGGCTACAGCTGAAACATCAAATTGTGCACTCTATTAATATTTTGTCGGCAGAGAGACCAGGAATCAATAACAAATAAATGGAAGGACGGTATGAAGAGTTGGTTCAGGTTCCACTCAGTGTTCCAAGATTTCTCATGACCAAAGGAGGCTTCACCCATTAGGGGTGTTTGAGGGCCTCCGTCATCCAGGACTGAAGTCTGTGCTGCCAGCTTCCCAAGGAAATGAAGCCGCATCATCCCATAATACTGCAAACTGCTGCGCAGTATCTACCTTGGACAGGGGACTGCTGAGCAGAAAGAGAGGCGTCTGGAGGCTTACAACCAAAGAATCTGTTTCTAGGTGATCAAGAGCTCCCTGTTGTGCGGCCAGCCTGTGAGGTGTGTAGTGGAGCATTGGAGGCTACACCCCAGGAAAACATTGCTGGGAGCAGCGGAGATGTGCAGTATCTGTGCTAGTGTGAGGGTGGATCATGGAAGAACTGTGCTAATGGGTATGTGCAGTGCATGGTAGGTATCACAGAACAGAGGCCTAAAGCTGTGTGACAGTTCTCAGTGTGACTACCTCTGATTTGCTTATGGCTGGGCCCAAACTGGAATGGCATGGTGAGCAAAAAAACGATGGATTTAGATCTCCCATCTAGGGTGAATGTATGACATTGTTCTGCATTCTGTCCATCAATTGTTCTTTTTGTACCTCTGCTCCCAACAGCATTGTGCCCTAGTGCTGCCATGTTGCTTCATCTTGCATCTGCCCTTGATTCCAACATCATTGTGCGCCTGGCCTTGCTGATGACCTAGTTTTGACCCAGCACGGTGGGACTACTTCATTGTGAGTTCCATTGGAGGGGACCTAACTTTAATAAACCAGTGCTGCAATTAACTGGCACGGCATGGCACCTCTGTCCTCCAAATCCTATTGTTCTGTTCCAGCAGGCGCGCCAACCCAGACAGTGACTACAGTCTCTGGTCTTGACTCGCAATTCTACTGTTGACTTTCGCAAAGGTGTCTGTGAATAGGGGCACAAGCCTAGTAGCAAGGCCTGCAAAGACCAGCGGAAGCGTGGATGGAGACTATCTTTTTTGAAGGTAGATCTGATGGTCACTGACTTGAAGGGGGGGTCCTAAACACCAGCGATGTTAGTGTAAAGCTTGGAACAGTTATTCCTGATTTGTATACTATGGACTCCCAAGGGAGCGTAACCCTTTAGGACGGTGCACACAATGCACTCCATAGCTAAAGTGATCTGGCATGCACAAATCAACCATTTGAAAATGGCTTAGGGAAAAAATTCTCTCACAAGAATCAAGTAATGACTGGTGGCATTAATTGTTTATAGCTTGCAGTGGTTCTGTTGGGAACAGCTGGTGAGTTCACTGGTTTTATGTGTTTGAGCCAGAACTCTTTTTTAGTGAATGTGTGTGCACATACGCAGCGTATTATACTGTTTATTACCTTTGAGTGTGAGGAGGAATTATGATTCACCTCGAGTGAGTTATGGTGCCCCACCTTTCTCAGCAATGGTACTAAATAACCTGTTGCTGTCTGCTGCTGCGGATTTGCATGTGTTTTGTGCCAAGATGTTTAGTAGTTATAAACAAAGGTGTTTAACATTAATCAGAACAAAAGTAGTTCTATAAATTCACAATACGTTGGCCTTGTGAGTAAGGCACCCATTTTTTGCTTCTGTAACCTTATTCTGTAATGAAATATGTAAATCCTTATTCCGTATTTTTCAAATCTGAAAGAAACAGGTTAGTATTAGATTCCTTACCTTAGAATATCCCCAGGCGTCAGACTGGATCCGGAAAATTTTGTGTAGTAGTACCCCTGCGCGTCGGTAGGCGTTGTCTGCGGCCCCGGGTCCATTTCGTCGGAGTACTTAGACGCCGCTCTCGCGCGCTGACGCCAGTTCTTTTTTCCGCGCCAGCAAGCGCAGGTACGGAAAGCCCTGTGCCGACTGCAACTGACTGATGTCGGTTACCGACCCCCACCGCTGGTGCCTACATTGCCTGGGGCCCGACCACGATGACAAGTTGTGCCCCGACTGCTGGGCCTTGACGTCGAAGGCTAGGCGGGAGCGGTCCCGCAAGCGCCTTGAGCTCCGGCAGTCGGCCCCGCGCCGCTCGAAGTCCCGGTCCGGAAGGAGGTCGAGGGACCGGTCGCGGGGCCGGAGTCATCACAGCTCGGCGAGTCGACACCACTCGTCCTTAGGTAAGAAGTCGAAGAGGCGACATCGCTCTTCTGACTCTTCCCCCCCCCCCCCTCCATGACGATCGCACGACGCGGCCGGGGGTTCGGGTGACTCCGCAGGAGATCGATGCCTTCCTGGCCATGAGTTGCTCTCCACCTCCGGGCTCCGCGGCTCCTTCGGGCCCAGCTGACCCGACTGGGAGCCCAAGCGGCCCGGGTGCTTCGGCCCCGGCACCGTCGGCGTCTTCGGTCCCGACGCCGCAAGGCTCCACTGGATCCGGTTCTGGATCCAGGTCGCCGCTGGTCGACCTTACGACCCCGCCGGCGTCGACCCCTAGGGTGTCACCCCTGGCGCTGTCCTCTGACGCCACCGTCCCTGGTCCAACCCTTGGTCCGGATCTGGCGCCGAAGCGGCGTCATTCGACGAAGCATTCGGCGCTGGCCGAAGAGCAATTCTTCGAGGATCTGAGTCCGTCCTTTATCCCTGAATTTCAGGACATGGACGACGAGGGAGCCTGTGGGTGTCTGAGGACCTCCTGGCACGTGAGTGTCAGTCATATGAGGACTGGATACAGGAACAAGGGGAAAGCCAGTGGCCTGGATACCTCCCCAGACACTGGTTTTGTCTCCCCTCCTACCGTGGCTATGGAGGAGGGGGCAGCTTATAGTGTGGTGCTGATGAGGGCAGCCAGGCCTTGGCTCTTGAGCTCCCGGTCGCAATAGTGAGGTCCAACATCCTCACAGAGGTCCTTAAACCGCAGGTAAGCTCCCCAGAGCCTCTACTGCCATTTAATGAGGCTCTCACAACGTCCTGTTGGGAGCTTGGTTCAGGCCCACTACAGGCCCTCCTGTAGATAGGAACGTCGCTGGGCGCCACCGCCCAGCTCCGGGCGACCCTAGTTTCTTGTCCACCTATCCCACCCCGAGAGTATGGTTATCCAGGCCTCTACCTCCCAATCCGCATTCCCGACGGCACCACCAGATCGGGAATGCAAGAGGTATGAACAGTTCGGAGAGAAGATGTTCTCCTCCCTTAGTTTGGGGTTGCGGTCAGGCAACACCGCGTGCCTCTTGGGCCGTTACACCCACTCTCTGTGGGATACGGTTGAGGCCGTGCTGCCTGAGTGCCCAGAGGGAGCCCGGGCGAAACACGCCAAGCCCTTGCGGAGGGAAGGGACGCAGCGCGGTATTCTATCAGATGTGGACTGGATACCATGGACTCGCTAGGAAGAGCGATTTCTACGTCTGTGGCGGTTCGCACGCCTGGCTGAGGTCCGCCAACTTTTCGGCCGATGTCCATAACACCCTTATGGACATGCCATTCGATGGCAGCCACCTCTTCCGTGGCAGGGCAGATCATGCGCTGGAACGCTTTAAGGACTCCAGGGCTACAGCCAAGTCCTTGGGCCTGTCGGCCCCGCGCCAGCAATCTTCTGCCCAACGCTCCTTTTGTGGCCACGGAAGGGATGCTCCCACACGTCCTGCCAGCCACGGGCCGCAGACTAACATTCAGCGCGGTGGCAGACGTGGTTACCGTCGCGGCAGTAACAGGGGACAACGGCGCGGCCAGTCCACATCCACCCCCGCAGCATCCGGCTCAAAGCCTTCCTAGTCCGAGCTTTCAGGCCCCTTTGACGCCAGTTTGGGGCAGGGTTCGCCATCACCTCCTCCACTGGCGCTCCATCACATTGGACAGATGGGTGCTGCAATTCGTCCAAAGGGGCTACTCCCTCCCCTTCGAGGCGACCCCTCCAGCCACCGCGTATCGGGGGATCACTTGCAACTTCTGCAAGAGGAAGTTACGGCCCCATTTGTCCCTCTCAGAAGCTCCTCCTCATCGGAGCGGTTCTGTACTCAGCGCAGTTTCGGGTTTATCCTCCCGAGCAACGGGTTCGGGATATTCAGGCTCTGATTCTGATCTTTCAGCCTTTATCCAGTCTCGGTCAGGTTGACGCTGCGGCTTCTGGTGCTGATGGCCTCCTGCATCCTTCTGGTGCATCACGCCAGGTGGCGGATGCGGGCTCTGCAGTGGGACCTGAAGTTTCAGTGTGCCCAGCATCAGGGCAACCTGTCCGACCACATCCTGATCTCGGAGGGCACTGCGAGACAGTTGCAGTGGTGGCTCACGGACCGTGATTGGGTCAGCGGCAGATCTCTCTCCCTTCCCCAACCGGAATACGTAGTTGTGACAGATGCGTCCCTACTGGGTTGGGGGGGCCACATGGGAGAGAGGGAGATCAGAGGCCTCTGGTCTCCGGCGGAGTCCGGGCTCCACATCAACCTTCTGGAGCTGCGGGCGATCCGTCTTGCACTGAAGGCATTCCTTCCCTCTGTCCGGGGGAGTGTAGTGCAGGTGTTCACGGACAACACCACCGCCATGTGGTACTGCAACAAACAGGGCGGGGTGTGTCGTGGACCCTCTGCCAGGAGGCTCTGCGCCTCTGGCAGTGGCTGGGACATCAGGGCGTGACCCTGGTGGTTCAACACCTGGCAGGTTCACTGAACGCCAGGGCGGACAAACTCAGCAGTCGGTGCATGATGGATCACGAATGGCGTCTGAACTCTGTCGTGGCGCAAGGCCTCTTTCAGCAGTGGGGAGAGCCTTGGTTAGATCTCTTCGCCACAGAAGAGAACGCGCAATGTCATCAGTTCTGCGCTTTGGAATTTCCAAGGCGGCACTCGCTCGGAGACGCTTTTCGTCGTGAGTGGAGTTGCGGTCTGTTGTACGCCTTTCCGCCTATACCACTTCTGCCCAGAGTGCTGAAGATCAGGCACGACCGGGCCCAAGTCATCCTTGTGGCTCTGGACTGGGCACAAAGATACTGGTATCCTGAGCTACTCATCATGTCAGTCGATCCCCCGATTCATCTGCCTCTTCAGTAGGACCTTCTGTCGCAGCAGCAGGGGACTGTTCTCCACCCGAACCTGTCCAGTCTCCACTTACATGCCTGGAGATTGTGCGGAGGCAGTTGAGGCCATTTGACTTGCCTCCTGAAGTCTGTAATGTGATTCTGGCAGCCAGGCGTCCCTCCACAAAATCGGTATACTCCTGCAGGTGGAACAAATTTGTGGCATGGTGCACAGCAAAGGCTGTGGATCCCCTTTCTGCCCCTCTTTCAGAGGTTCTCCTCTTTCTTCTTTCTCTTTTCCAGCAGGGCTCTGCTCTGGGCACTCTAAAGGGCTACCTCTCTGCCATTTCTTCTTTCTTAAGGCTCCCTCATCAGCCCTCTTTGTTCAAGTCCCCCGTTGTAAATAGGTTTTTGAAGGGCATCACTCATATGTTTCCTCCTGTTCCTTTCGTGATGCCTCAGTGGGACTTGAACCTTATTCTGACTTATCTGATGTGCGCTCCCTTCGAGCCACTTCATAACTGTCCTCTTCGTTTCCTTACTCTTAAGACTGCATTCCTGGTTGCCATCACCTCTGCCAGGAGAGTGAGTGAGCTCCAGGCTCTTTCTTCTCAACCTCCCTTCCTTTCTGTCCATCCGGACAAAGTTGTGTTGCGGACGCGACCCTCTTTCCTGCCCAAGGTATTCACAGCCTTCCACATCGGGCAGTCCATCACCTTTCCCACCTTCTTTCCGCATCCCTCGAAAGAGGAAGAGAGGCTCTACCGTCTGGACCCAAAACGTGCGCTCTCATATTGTCTGGATCGCACACGCCAGTTCCGGGTGGATGACCAACTCTTTGTTGGTTACGTGGGCGCTAAGAAGAGACGGGCGATGCACAAACGGACCATTAATTGATGGTTCGTCTTGTGCATCAAGGCTTGTTACTCTCTGGCTAAAAAGGAGCCTCCTAGGGGGCTACGTGCCCATTCCACTCGGGCCACGGCGGCTACTACTGCCCTGGGTCGGGGAGTCCCCTCGCAGGACATCTGTCAGGCAGCTACGTGGGCCTCGCTGCACATGTTCGCAAGACACTACTGCCTGGACAGCCAAGTCCGGAAAGATGGCCTTTTTGGCCGTTCCGTTCTCCAGGACTTTCTTGTGTGATCATTGGTTCGCAGACCCACCACCGTGGTTGATATTACTGGGGTTTCTATTCTAAGGTAAGGTAAGGAAACTAATACTAACCTGTTTCTTTCAGATGCACAAGTTACTTACCTTCGGTATCGATATATCTGTAAGAAACAATAGTTGGTATTAGATTCCTTACCACCCCACCCATCCTCCCCATTCTGCGAACCGATATCGAGGGTTAAGGTCATCCCCTTTCAGGGCCCTAGTTTTTATAGCACCAGTGTTGGTTTTTATCATGGCTCTGCGTTTCTGGCGCGGAAAAGCTGTGTATAAGAACGGACATCAGCGCGCTAGGGCGGCGTCTAAGTACTCCGACATCATCCCGATGCCAACGACGTACCTCAGCAGATAAAATCACCCGCCCCACACACCTGTATTTGGCTAAGCGCTAGGATGCCTGCGGGTAGCTACCGCGCTATACAAAAACCATATCCAATCCAATCCAACGACGACGGACGCAGCGCCGCAGACGACGCCTACCGATGCGCAGCGGTACTGCTACGCAAAATTTTCTGGATCCAGTCTGACGCCTGGGGATATTCTAAGGTAAGGAATCTAATACTAACTACTGTTTCTTACAGCTATATCGTTACCGAAGGTATGTAACTTGTGCGTCAGTTATGCTCTATTGAGACAGTAACTCCTCTCCACATAGTAGTGTAAATCTGTTTATTTATGCATTTGTTCCAAATAACGTTTAATTGGACCATATGTATTGTGCTTCAAGATTCCGGACAGGGCCCCCAAACAGGAATGGTAAGAAAATATCAATAAAGGGGAAGAGTACAAAAAAATAATTGTTTAGAACACAGCAGTATATGGCACGAGAGTGCATTGCATGTGAATTCACACCACTACAAGCCCAAACAAATTTCTTACGGGTATTATTTTTATTTTTGCCTAATTGACTATAAATGTTGTCTCAATTAAAGTGCATATTGTTTATTTGTTTAGTCTAAATATATTAACATGTAAATAATAGCTTTTGGATTGTAATCTCTTATATATTAAATTGCAGCAACAGATTACACGTTCTGTACATGAAGAAAAGGAGATTGAAAAAGTAGAGGAGGAGAAATTTGAAAAACCTGAGCGGAAAGAGGAGGAAAAGCGAGATGAGGAAGAAAAAGATGATAAAGAGGAGTTTAAGTACGTTTGTCCTTTAAGATATTTAACATTACAATCCTTTCAAAATATGCTTTGGGAACTATGTATTTAGTGTCTCTTATGTTAGAAACTTCGCCTGAAATGTGTTTCAGAGCACTGTACAAACTGAGTAGGGACTCGCATGACAAAAAGGCATTTACAATCCTTTCAAAATATGCTTTGGGAACTATGTATTTATTGTCTCTTATGTTAGAAACTTCGCCTGAAATGTGTTTCAGAGCACTGTACAAACTGAGTAGGGACTCGCATGACAAAAAGGCATTTACAAATTTGTATCAACAAAGGTAATGACAAAATAATAGGCTATGGGTTGCCCAGCTCTAAAGTTTACCATGTATAAAAGTACAACAAAAACAATGGTTATAGTGATTCTCATAAGTATCAGGGTACTATACTGTCATAATTTTTTATTGGAGTTCAAAGATAGGCAATTTCATAGGTTACAAAACTATACTGAATGCTTGAGTATACATGAAATAATGACAACATAAAATAGACCAGCGGCACTAGGCACCAAGAAGTCGGGTATATAGGAAGCCTAGTTTTTAACAGCCTATGGGTTTGGTAAAGGCTGAAACAGTCAGCCTGAAAAAGCACAAAACAGTAGTGTACGTTCACTTTGACAATTATAAAAATCAGCAGTTGAGCAAAAAAATGGAGTGCATAATAATAGTGAGGATGAAAATAGAGTTCATAAGCTTGGATTAGTGCCACAAATGTATAGTGAACATAAGACGCAATTTCAAGGAGATTAACATTGTAGCTTTACTGGCATGGTGACAGATACTCGAGAGTGTGGCCGACGTTTTTATGTTGTATGGTAAACGTTTATAGGTGGCGATTAACAGGAGACTAGACTCTTCCTCACGAAGGACCCCACTAGCACCAGACTCGACTTCCAGAAAGGAATGCAAGAAGTCGCTGCCTGGATCAGCAACAGCTGCCTAAAGCTCAACTCTGAGAAGACTGTAGTCCTCGTCCTCGGAACCACCTCATCGGCATGGAACAACACCTGATGGCCCACTGCCCTCGCACCCTCCGACCCCCACAGACCACGCCAGAAACCTCAGTATCGTATTCGACTCTTCCCTCTCATGAACCGACAGGTCAATGCTGTCGCCTCCAGCTGTTTCAACACACTCCGCATCCTCCGTAAGACTTTGAAATGGATGCCCCCGAGTCAGGAAAGACAGTCACCCACGCACTCATCACCAGCAGGCTGGATTACGGAACCGCCCTCCTCGTCGGCATAACCAAGTCAGTTCTTCGTAAGCTCCAGATGATACAGAATTCTGACGCCAGACTCATCCTCGGCATCCCCCGACACAAACACATCAGCCAACACCACGGAAGCTCCACTGGCTCCCCATCGAGAAAAATCACGTTCAAGATACTCACCAATGCCTACAAATGTCTACACAACACCGGACCCCAATATGTCAACGATAGAATCACCCTCCACGTACCCGTTCGAAACCTCCGATCCGCCAACCCCGTCCTCACCGAAACCCCACGCATCCACAGAGCCAAAGCAGGGGGAAGATCCTTCTTCTACATCGCGACCAAGACCTGGAATGAACTCCCGATCAACATCCGGCGCGCCCCCTCCCTGAACACCTTTAGGAAGGCTCTCAAGACCTGGCTATTTGGCAGAGTGGAACTGCTGACGCCCACCTCCCCCCCGCAGCGCCTTCAAACCCTCACGGATGACTATCGTGCTTACAATTCCCTGATTGATTGAGACTCATTTTGGGAGAGTGGACCAGAACATGGACTTGCATATTTCATTATAGAATAAGTTTGCAGAAGTAAAAAACTGGTGCCTTACTCACCACACCTACTTATTTTGGATTTATATAACAATTTTTGTGCTGATTATTGTAAACACCTTGGTTTATTTTTTTTAATATATTTCTTTTGTTGATTTCAGCAGTAATGCAACATTACACTCCAACAATATAGGAGCTTATTTCAGCAATTACATATCACCAACAGCATGTATATCGCAGCCTTCTGCAGTTTCCGTGCCCGGCTCTACCGCAGGTTCCTCCACCTCCTTATGTGAACAAACCGCTATTATGTCCCTTTCCATTCTGACCCCTTGGCCTGGCCCACTATACAACATGTTGTTCCCCCGCTCTTGGTCTTACTACCCATCTCACAAATTCCCACATTATTGTTTCTTGGTGGGCAGCCTGCTAGTAATCCACCTCAAAGCTATGTATTTCTTGGCCATGACCAGTTTCAGATCCAATACCTTCTCTACATGTCTAGTGTGTTTGGTGCGGCAGACAGAGCTGGAACATTGGTTGCAGTGTCATACCAGTCAGGTTGCCCAGTACTTGGACCGCTTCACCCCAATAATCCCCAACTCCTTGGCACGTCCATCACATGTGCAGGTAGGTCCCAACTGCAATCCTACACTTGGGACATTGCTCTGTTCTGGAAGGGGCCAAGCCTTTGTATCCACTATGGTGTGACATAATCCCTATGGACGCACTTACAGTGAATTAATTTCCATCACTCGCTGCGCATAACCTTTCTACAGTTGCCCAGTATGGATACCCATATGTGCTCCCTCAACTCCTCACCCATAACCCCATCCCACTGTAACTTCAACGATGCCTTGCGGGCGACTGTAAGCTGTATTAACAATGTGTATAACTGTGTGTAGGAAAGTAGGATTTTTCTTTTGTGGTCACCTCCACTTTTAGCCTGGTGACAGTATGTTTTGACTGTAGTTTGCTGGAATCCTGCTAGCAGAGAGATCATGTATGCTCTCTCTCTCAAAATGGCTTTAAGTACTTTGGTAACTTCACCATTAGCTACTGGTGTACCCTTATAAGTCCCTAGTATATGTACCCAGGGCATAGGTACACCAGAGGTCTCCCAAGGCCTGCAGCATGTATTGTATTACCCATAGGAGTCCACTAAACTCTGACAATAGGCCAGCCATTGTAGCCTTTGTGAGATGGTGCTTGCACCTCTCGCAATAGATATGTTTTCTTATAGCTGAGGTCACTGCACTTAAAACCTATAAGTCACCCCTATTGTAGGCCCTTCAGTTCTGAGGGCAGGGTGCTTGGTTATAAGTGTAAGGGTGTCCCAGCACGAGCAGGACACCCTTACAAACCCCAGAGTTGATTGTCGAGACTTTGTAAGTGCGGTCAGCCATTTTAAGACATATAGTGGACATCAGTCATTACCATATGTCGAACGCTATAATGGCTGCGCCGAACCTGGTCATTTTTTATATCAAACATGTTGGAATCATACCCCAACACGTTCCCCAACACAGATTCCTGTGTTGGATGTATGATCCTATTTACTGGGGAGCACCTTGGAAGAGAACCCTGTACTCGCGGTTACAGAGGGGGCAGAGTCTATGCCACTCGGAAGTGACCAGGAGACCCACAAGCACAATGCCCTCCCTTGTCACGACTTTCAGAAGAATTCATGAGGACACAGTCGCTGCAACTGTGTGGACCCGGCAATGCTGAGGAAGACTAGGAGTTGTACACGAGCTGTCCCTCGTCGGATGTTGGTGTCCAGGTGTCTGTCTCCATCCGTCTGTCTCCACCCATCCATCTGTCTCCATCCTTTCGTCCGTCTGTCTCATCCTTTCGTCCGTCTGTCTCATCCTTTCGTCCGTCTGTCTGATCCTTTCGTCCGTCTGTCTCATCCTTTCGTCCGTCTGTCTCATCCTTTCGTCCGTCTGTCTCATCCTTTTGTCCGTCTGTCTCATCCTTTTGTCCGTCTGTCTCATCCTTTCACCGTCTGTCTCATCCTTTCGTCCGTCTGTCTCATCCTTTCGTCGGAGAGTAGGGAGGGAGGGTGAGAGAGAGAGGGAGAGTGGAGAGGGAGAGGGAGATAGTAGGGAGAGAGTGGAGAGGGAGAGTGGAGAGGGAGAGTGGAGAGGGAGAGTGGAGAGGGAGATAGTAGGGAGATGGAGAGGGAGATAGTAGGGAGAGGGAGATAGTAGGGAGAGGGAGATAGTAGGGAGAGGGAGAGCGAGAGTGGAGAGGGAGAGTGGAGAGGGAGAGTGGAGAGGGAGAGGGAGAGTGGAGAGGGAGAGTGGAGAGGGAGAGTGGAGAGGGAGAGTGGAGAGGGAGAGTGGAGAGGGAGAGTGGAGAGGGAGAGTGGAGAGGGAGAGTGGAGAGGGAGAGTGGAGAGTGGAGCGGGAGAGTGGAGCGGGAGAGTGGAGCGGGAGAGTGGAGCGGGAGAGTGGAGCGGGAGAGTGGAGCGGGAGAGTGGAGCGGGAGAGTGGAGCGGGAGAGTGGAGCGGGAGAGTGGAGCGGGAGAGTGGAGCGGGAGAGTGGAGCGGGAGAGTGGAGCGGGAGAGTGGAGATGGGGAGAGGGGGAGAGGGAGAGGGGGAGAGGGAGAGGGAGAGATGGGGAGATGGGGAGATGGGGAGAGGGAGATGGGGAGGGGGAGAGGGAGATGGGGAGGGGGAGAGGGAGATGGGGAGGGGGAGAGGGAGATGGGGAGGGGGAGAGGGAGATGGGGAGATGGGGAGGGGGAGAGGGAGATGGGGAGGGGGAGAGATGGGGAGAGGGAGATGGGGAGAGGGAGAGATGGGGAGAGGGAGAGATGGGGAGGGGGAGAGGGAGATGGG